>NC_081203.1:8613081-8929915 GCF_902713425.1 Acipenser ruthenus
ACGAAAGCCACCTGACGTTATTGTTTATTATTTGTGGCCGGTGAAAAGTCGGCATTATTGTTATTATTTGGCAAGGATGGAGTTACTTCCCCATCCTTAAATAAACGCGTGAGAATGTGGCTGGAGCCTTAATAAGGTAGTTGTTTGATCAATGGGCAGGATATAAAAGAGACCGCCTTGGCTCATTGCTGGAGAGAGTTGTGAGGAGAAGTAAGGAAATTAAGAACATAAGAATATAAGAACATAAGAAAGTTTACAAACGAGAGGAGGCCATTCGGCCCATCTTGCTCATTTGGTTGTTAGTAGCTTATTGATCCCAGAATCTCATCTAGCAGCTTCTTGAAGGATCCCAGGGTGTCAGCTTCAACAACATTACAGGGGAGTTGGTTCCAGACCCTCATAATTCTCTGTGTAAAAAAGTGCCTCCAATTTTCTGTTCTGAATGCCCCTTTATCTAATCTCCATTTGTGACCCCTCGTCCTTGTTTCTTTTTTCAGGTCGAAAATGTCCCTTGGTCAACATTGTCAATACCTTTTAGAATTTTGAATGCTTGAATCAGATCGCCGCGTAGTCTTCTTTGTTCAAGACTGAATAGATTCAATTCTTTAAGCCTGTCTGCATATGACATGCCTTTTAAACCCGGGATAATTCTGGTCGCTCTTCTTTGCATGAGCTGTAAATTTGCTCTATAGGGGTGAGCGTTTTGGATATGGAGGTGACTAGACACAGCTCGGAGTGTCTCTTTTGCATGAGTACAGCAGAGAGCGAGGCTTCTGCAGCTGCCACTGTTAAATGGATGAGTGGTCTGGGCTGATCAGTAGTGGTGCTGCGAGCAGTGCTGTTTTAAGTGCCTCAATGGCCTTGGTGTGTTGCGGTTGCAATATCCTTTTTGCTCAGCAATATTCTTTTTGTAGTGAGGTGACCAGAAATGAGCACAATATTCTAGATGAGGGCTTATTAATGCATTGTAAAGTTTTAACATTACTTCCCTTGATTTAAATTCAGCACTTTACTATATATCCGAGCATCTTATTGGCCATTGTCTGCGAATGCTACCAGCCAGTGAACAAGGTACTTGTGTGCTTAAAATAATTGTAATTGTTAGTGTTTATTTTGGTTTGGCCAGAGAGCCCTTTTCTTTGTGTATGTTTTGTTTAAATCTTTATTTTTGTATTTAATAAATACGAGCACAGTAGCGCCGTTTTGCCCCGTACAACCTGTGTTTATGTTTTATTTCCTGGTCTGACGTCACCACCCATACACCACACAAAGCCATCTGTGACCTCTCCTTTATGAATTAATTTCACACTTAACAGTTTCTCTGTTTGTGAGTCAACACCAGTCCACAGTGCGTGCTCTAGTGCTCATGGTGAATACGGTTCTTTAGTGTTAAACAAAAGTGCAGTCTTGTTGATCTGGGTTTAACGCTGGCCTTTGGCGACAGCTCCGGATCGTGTTAGCCGTCCAAATAATTACAAACAGTATTATTAACAACAAACATACAAAACAAAAAAAACACTCACGTTTCACAATACAGATTCTCCTTCTGGTCCTCTAATATAACCATTCACAAAGGAACAGATCACATCACTACGTCCCCTTTTTATAACATCACCCATGACCCCTTGGTCAACGAGCGCATTCACTCCTCCAATCCGCGGATGCCACACCGTTTCTCATCCGGGTCATTGAGTTTGTATACCCCTTTCTAGACGGCGACTTCCACCTAATTCTGGGAATAAACTGTCATGCCATTGAGTCCAGGGTATTCTGTTCCCTTTATGCAGCTGCCTCGCAGGTAGGGAAGGAGATCTAACACCAAGAATCATTCGATCTCTGTCACAGAGGCACACAGATATAGAGAACATTTCTGAATTCCTAAAAATTGATTTCTTGTAGGAGATCCGTGTGCTGACTGACCCTCACTCACGAGTGCTTTTTACTGCATATCATTCATTATAGCTTAATATTTTGCCAGAAGACCTGTATTTTTTTTGTTTTGTTTCAAAGAATAGATGTAAAGAAATGTTTTAAAGCTATAAAATTGAAAGGTCACCATATTACTTATTTTCTGTAAGCCATAGAAGGCCAAAGAAAGCAGACAAATTTATATACAGACGTGATCAAATTTGTTGGTACCCTTACAGCTCATTGAAATAATGCTTCATTCCTCCTGAAAAGTGATGAAATTAAAAGCTATTTTATCATGTATACTTGCATGCCTTTGGTATGTCATAGAATAAAGCAAAGAAGCTGTGAAAAGAGATTAATTATTGCTTATTCTACAAAGATATTCTAAAATGGCCTGGACACATTTGTTGGTACCCCTTAGAAAAGATAATAAATTATTGGATTATAGTGATATTTCAAACTAATTAGTTTCTTTAATTAGTATCACACATGTCTCCAATCTTGTAATCAGTCATTCAGCCTATTTAAATGGAGAAACGTAGTCACTGTGCTGTTTGGTATCATTGTGTGCACCACACTGAACATGGACCAGAGAAAGCAAAGGAGAGAGTTGTCTGAGGAGATCAGAAAGAAAATAATAGACAAGCATGGTGAAGGTAAAGGCTACAAGACCATCTCCAAGCAGCTTGATGTTCCTGTGACAACAGTTGCAAATATTATTAAGAAGTTTAAGGTCCATGGAATTGTAGCCAACCTCCCTGGGCGCGGCCGCAAGAGGAAAATCGACCCCAGAGTGAACAGAAGGATAGTGCGAATGGTAGAAAAAGAACCAAGGATAACTGCCAAAGAGATACAAGATGAACTCCAAGGTGAAGGTACGTCAGTTTCTGATCGCACCATCCGTCGCTTTTTGAGTGAAAGTGGGCTCCATGGAAGAAGACCCAGGAGGACTCCACTTTTGAAAGAAAAACATAAAAAAGCCAGACTGGAATTTGCTAAAATGCATATTGACAAGCCACAATCCTTCTGGGAGAATGTCCTTTGGACAGATGAGTCAAAACTGGAGCTTTTTGGCAAGTCACATCAGCTCTATGTTCACAGATGAAAAAATGAAGCTTTCAAAGAAAAGAACACCATACCTACAGTGAAACATGGAGGAGGCTCGGTTATGTTTTGGGGCTGCTTTGCTGCACCTGGCACAGGGTGCCTTGAATCTGTGCAGGGCACAATGAAATCTCAAGACTATCAAGGCATTCTGGAGCGAAACGTACTGCCCAGTGTCAGAAAGCTCTGTCTCAGTCGCAGGTCATGGGTCCTCCAACAGGATAATGACCCAAAACACACAGCTAAAAGCACCCAAGAATGGATAAGAACAAAACATTGGACTATTCTGAAGTGGCCTTCTATGAGTCCTGATCTGAATCCTATCGAACATCTATGGAAAGAGCTGAAACTTGCAGTCTGGAGAAGGCACCCATCAAACCTGAGACAACTGGAGCAGTTTGCTCAGGAAGAGTGGGCCAAACTACCTGTTAACAGGTGCAGAAGTCTCATTGAGAACTACAGAAAACGTTTGATTGCAGTGATTGCCTCTAAAGGTTGTGCAACAAAATATTAGGTTAGCGGTCCCATCATTTTTGTCCATGCCATTTTCATTTGTTTTATTATTTACAATATTATGTTGAATAAAAAATCAAAAGCAAAGTCTGATTTCTATTAAATATGGAATAAACAATGGTGGATGCCAATTACTTTTGTCAGTTTCAAGTTATTTCAGAGAAAATTGTGCATTCTTCGTTTTTTGTGGAGGGGTACCAACAAATTTGAGCACGTCTGTATTTAAAAAATATACTGTATATTTTTTATATATATTGTGAGACAGCAGGGAGGGGGTTAAATCCTCCCTGCAGAAAACATGTGCAAATGCACATTGGTTGATGTAATTGTTTTGTTTTATTATTTAATTATCCCCTGCACCTGGTGATCATTGTAAATCAGAGCCAGGTGCAGGGTATTTAAAAAGAGCAGCCAGTCTGTTCTAGGCTGTTGTATGGAAGGAGGCAGATAGTGTGCTCTGTCTCCAAGCAGTCAGACAGAAGTAAGTGCTGTGTCAAACCTGTGTGGTTTAATTAAGTTTTGGGGCAGGGAAACGGCTTAGCCGTCCTGTGTTAGTTAGGTTCCTGTGTGTGTAGTTAGTGCTCGATAAGAGCTAGGTGTTTATTTGTTTTTGTGTGTTTGATTTTTGTGTTTATTAAAAATAGCGCACCAGCGCTTAAAAATCCATTTCATTGTTCTGGGTCGTATTTTTAAAGGGGCACGAACCCGATTGAGTTGTGCTTTGTCACAATATATATATATTTTTTAAGATTTTTAAGCAAAAAACAATGAGATATGCTAAAGTTCACAAAACAAAATTAAATGTGCAGATATGTAAATAGATATTGGTCTTGTCAAAATGCATTACCCTAATATTTGACATTTTTTTGGTCTCAGAATGCATATAAAATGACCCAATCTTAATTAATTGTTAGTAATTTACTTTACACATCTTAAATAATAAATAGTGAGAAGACAAAACAAATCTATCTGTGTTATTTTTAACCCTTAACTGTCTCAGTTAGTGGTACGCAGTGGTACAGAGGAGTCATCTATTCGGGTGATGATATCATGTGTTTGAAAGATATAGGAAAGCAAACTAAGCTGATCAAAAGGATAACAAGATTCTTGGGCAGGACCTTTTTTTTTGGGGGGGTGGCGGGAAATGCAGAGTACAGGGAGAGAAAGACAGCGTGATGTAAAAGAACTCACACATTCAAACAACCACGAGCGCACAAAGAAACCCGCACCAGTAAGGTACCTTATTACTAATTAGATTAAATTATGATGTTCGTTAGTCAATATGGAAGCTAGGGTTACCACAGTTAATTGCCATTTAGGTGTGAGCAACTCTCTGAAAGTTCCACTTTGCAAAGTTTTTTTTTTTTTTGTAATTTACTGCTTCGCAGGATACAATTGAACGGAACGCCCTCCCCAAGGCATCCCTAATGGAGGCACATTTACAGTATTGGTTTTCATCGGATTTTAGCTTAAGTCTGAGTTGTTAATGTAAATGAGGCTTAGAAGAATTATTATGTAATACCAAACCATGTTACCCGGTTACTTTTAAACACCTTGCCCACCCCTAGAATTAATTCTGTGGACACATATGGGTGGCAACCAATATTTATATCATGCTACTGCCTAAATATTAATAATGATATTAATAGCATATTTGGTATATCATTTATGAAAGAATGATATGTGACAAGCATCGCAATTGTAGCAATACTTGTATCAATAACATAACCCTAATGAGAAGGTTATTATTTTACATATTGCACTGATTGTGAATCTTTAGCTGATTTAATAGGAGTTTGATCTTATCTTGCAGTACCATCATTCAAACATAAGGAAATGATCGTACGCATGGTCCAGAGTGTGCATGAGTCTACAGACATTCCCATGCACACGTCTGTGTTGATAAATCACATGCTTTCTTTTTGAATGTGCATACGCACAGTTTCGAAGCGTAAATATATGACTGATGCATTTTCAATGTCAACTGCATCCTTAAAGCAACCTCCAAAGTTGACCAGAAGAGTAGCATTGAGGTATCTGCAAAGAAGGATTGATACATTTTCTTCATCAATAGCTTCAAAAAGAAAATCTAATTCACAGGGGGTCCGGGTGGTTCATCTGGCAGAAGGGCAGCAGCATGGTGCGTTAGGGGGAAGTCACACAGCACAGGATCACATCCTGGCTGTGAGGAGTCGCCGGGCTTCACTTGGCACTCAGAAGGGAGAGTCGCATTGGCTCTGGTGCTCCCATGGGTTAGGGAGGCAAAAACAGCAAGGACTGTTCTCCTGATCGTGCTACAGCAAACTCTGCTGGCCAGGCGCCCGGTAAGCACAGAGCAGACACCTGCAAGGCTGGCCTTTGTCCTCCACAGGCCGGTAGCTCACTGGCATCTGCTTTCTAGTTCCTGGGTGTAAAAGAGGAAGCTGGCTCAGTCGTGGGATCGGAGGACATCCACTGAACCTTCAGGTCTCCTGGGCCGTGTGGGAAATTGCTGCAGTGAGGGGAAAAGTGATTGGGCATTCCAAATTGGGAGAAAATCAGGGGTAAAAGAATAATTGGATACACTAAATTAAAAACTGTATTTACAGATGATGGCAATACATATTTGCTCATTTACTGAAATTATTTTGTTAGCTCTATCTACTTTAATTATTATTATGATTATTATTAGTAGTAGTAGTAGTAATATACTGTACACCATATTTGATCAGTTTTGAATCACAGACCAAGGTGTGTCCGATTCTGATTTGCATGTATGTGTCTGTGGAGGAATACTGAACCGTGAAAAGGAGTAATAGTGTCTTGGGGTAAGACAAAATAAACATAGGCAATAAAACACAAATACGATCTGAAATTTGCTTCCCATTGTTTTCATTTAGTAACTGAAATCACTGAGCCACCTTTAACCACTGTGACAACTGGTAATGCCTGCTTAACCTGCTTACAGTTAATATAGTTAATAATATAGCTAAACAGTGTCTGACCAAAAGAGTTTTCAACAAAACTGCAAATGGTATTCATAAATGCCTTTATCATTTTCTCTTTTGTTCAAAGCCCTTTTAGTCAGACACACTTGACTCAAAAGGTAAACACCCTGTAAAAAAAAGGCTTTGTTTTGCTTTCCTGAAAGTTTACAAACTACACTCACAGCCTTCTGCTGCTGTGTGTCGTAATAAAAACATTCATGTTTAGTTCACAGAGTGGCAAGAAAGGTTAGGAGGGAGGCGGTTTATGTGACCGAGGATAGGGAATGCAAAAAACTAAAAAGCCAGCAAGGTCTAGTCTTCTGTTACTATCCTGAATACTGATACTGGCCTATTTCATTTAGTAAGGTCTAATAATTATGTAATAATCACAGTTTCTGTTACTGCAACTGTTGCATGTTTTCCTTAAAATAGAAAAATAAACTGAGTACACTGCCCCAGTTAGGGGTTTCCTCTCTTACAAACGTTCTCTGCTTCCTGTGTTCTAACCAATATCCACTTGCATGTACTTCCTTATATTGCCACAGATTGCAGCTTTGAAGATGAGCATATCATGTGGCACTTTGTCAAAGGCTTTTTAGAAGTCCAAGTATATGATGCCATAGGCTTATCAATATGGGCATAAAATGTAATATCTTAACTAAAGTAGCCTTCTAGTTGTTTAGATTCACACTATTTAATTTTTAGATTACTCAAGGTTCAAGAATGTTGTAACACTGTCTTTGTTCTAGGCCAAGACCAGAGAAATGTGTTCCAGCCTGCCTTTGCAACAGATTCTGAGAGTTGCAGTATACTGAAGGACAACTGTATCATAGTAGGTCCTTGTTGTTACTTTGTGTGTGTGTGTGTGTATGTGTGTATGTATGTATGTGTGTGTGTGTGTGTATATATATATATATATAATGTGTGTTTAGAGCTTGCAGTCTCTCCATGTGTTTAGAGCGTGCATTCACTCCATGCGTTTAGAGTGTTTAGTCTCTATGTTTTGATTGCTACGTTTCACTTGCTGTCTGATTGTGAGATAAGACTATTGTAAATAATAAGTAAAACTAATAATTTCTTACAACGTTCTAATACTGTAGTTAATTTAATGGCGTATAATAAATAGTCTTGATTGCATCTTTTGTTTGATATTGGTGCTGCTTTCTCTGCATTGCATTGTAATCATTTGAGAAAGAAAATTGCATTATCGTTCATTGCACTTTGTTGTCATTTGTGGAAATGATTGCACATAGACAACTGCTGTCAGGCCACGAGCCTTAAAAATAGTCTATCTATTTTCATTATTATTCAATTTAAAATCGCACAAACGATTTAAAAAAATCACCTTTGTGCATTATCTTTCTTTCGGTACACTCTGTTAGTAGTTATTGTGGTTCCATTGCTTATAGTTCGGGCTCTTCGTTTTAACGGTTTTTATTTCTGATGACATAATGTCCCTTTAAGTTTGTTTTGAGCTGACCTAATGTCTTAATTAAACTCTTGTAGAAGTGTTGATTGTAAAACAACATGGCTTTTGTTGCTTTTTTACGTAACTTGATTAAAACTCGCATTCCGTTTCACTGCTAACAATGCTTGCTACAACTCTTTTTTTTTAATGTTAGCTTATGTGGTTCAGGGGGCGTGGAGCTGGGGGCTTCTAATTTCCTGTTAATTAGTATCTATTTTCTGTTTAAGCCCTGATCGCTTGCACCTTTGCTGTCTAGTGTTTCATTTTGTAGCAAATGCTCAGACGCCGTCATTTCGTGCTTCGCCGCTAATATCTAAACTTCATTGCCTTGCTCCGTTCACTGCAGGTCACTTCTTTGCTCAGCGCTGCCAAGATATCAATCATTTTCCTACCTGCTCAGGTGATTCTTTTATTCATTCAGCTTCTCTATTCGGCTGCAGGCGCTCCAACATTAGTCTTTCCTGCTCCATCCAGTCTCAGCAACAGTGCCGTCCAAAGCACAGCTTCATTACTCAACTTGTCTGCAACTTTATCAGAAAGTCTGGTCCTCCGCTAAACTTTCAAAGCTCCTTCGACAAGACATCGACATTCCCATTGAAAGTGATTGCCTTACTTTAGCTCTATTTAAATCCACCACAAAGCTTTGTCTGCGGAATCTCTCTTTACTCCTCGCCCGCAATCAGACGCCCCTCCCCCGCTCACAATTTACCGTCCCATCAGAAGATCCTGCCCTGGACCTCCATCAGCTATGTTCAACGTTTTAAAGACTTATTCAGCCCATTTCAACCAGTGGCAGCTCATGATTTTGACTGGTCACAATAATATGCTCCAACGACACTGCTGTACTGCAACTTTTCCACCGGCGCCTCACAGACCATGGTTACCACGGCAACGTCCTCATTGAGTGACTGCGGGTAGTGGTAAGTTGCCATGGTGACCAGGCAGCTTCATCAGGCACTGTGTGCTCTGTGCCTCAGTACTGCAATCTTGTGGCTTCCTGTTGCTGCGCTTTCACAACTGGTGGGGACGAGTTCAACTCGTCGAATCATGACATCTAAATACTGTGTTAACTTAGTCACATGACTAACTGTCCTAAAACATGTATCGAATATTTATTATTCAAATGAAAAGGAATAAGCAAATGTTGTTCTACATAGTCACAATAACCACATATATTCTACCCTGCTTCGCTCAAGCAATGGTTAATTCCAATCATAACCCCTAGATGGCAGTATAATACCACAAGTTCTGTATTTTAAGCCGGTTTTCTATCGCTGCGAAGCTCGGACAATCCAGCTTTTCCATTCCTGCAGTTTGTTATCACTCCAAGGGATTCTCGGGAGTTCCCCTCCTGCCTCAACCTTTTGCCTACCTATATCAACTGACATTCTTCAATTTCAACTCCCCCCCTCACTTTGAGGACCTGGTCGTGAAGCCACACACTTATCGGCTTTCTGAGATGCTCAGAATCTACCATCACATTAACTTCCAGCTTCCCTGCATCAGGCATCCTTAACACTCAAAGACCAATATTCACCGCATTCAGTAGATCTGTGCTCTCTGTAGCAGCCCACCGCACTCTACCGATGGCAGTCCACAATTCACTATTACAGATCACTGCTTCAGCAGATCTCTGCTCTCTACAGCAGGCCACTGCACTCTTCATTGTTTACTTCCTCAGTTCTCTGCACTGTTCAGCAGATCCCGCCCTCTACTGTTAATTTGCTCCACACTACAGCAGACCTCGGCTCCCTCGTCAGATCTCTCACTATTGCAGCATGCAAAAGTTGCTTTAGTTTACGGTTTAAATCTGTAATTGCAGTTCTCCAGAGTTTAAAACACTCCAGCTTTCCTCCAATACGCAGATCGTGGCAGCATTTCCTCAATCAAGGCTAACGCTAATCCCCATCTAATGAAAATACGGGGCGCTTAAATTTCTCAGCAATCTATTCATATGTCCGCTCATCCTCTCAAATATTACAGCAGTAATACATGGTACAAGACTGGAAATCTGTCTTGATTATGAGTTAAGGAGTTCCACTACTAGGAGAATGACTGGAGTTGTGAAACCCAGTCTCTGAATGTGAGTTCACCTTTTCCATTTCAAGCAGACATGATAGTAGCGAACCGCTGATCGATCCCGTATTAACTAACACCTAGGATGGTCGACATTTCATCTCTGCCCTTGTTTCCAGAAAATGGGGCGCAAAGGGTCGATTTCATATGTTCGTTCAGCTCCAGCTGCCACCTCAACCCTCAGTCCCAGCTCCCCTTCTGCCTCAGATTCAGATTCATGCTATTCCTTTAATCAAAACCAGATCTTGGCTTTCATTGTTCACGCTAGGGATTCTCTCTCTCCCCCATTCTCTCCATACCAGCAGTTCGCCTGACCCTCCGTGGGATTCTTAAGAGCTTTCCTCCTGCCTCACCCTCCCACCTGTCTATATCAACGGACATTCTCCATTTGCTCATTTCTACTCTTCGGAAAGGCCGCTTTTCCCCCTACAAGGATCTACCTATGGAGATCATCTGCCTTTCAGCCTTCTTTGGTCTCCTCAGAACCTCCGAATTCACAGTTTCTTCTGCTTCTAGTTTCCCCGTGGCGGGTATTCATTTGTGACCTTTCTTCTATTTCAGATGCTTACTTCATCATTCGACTGCATATCTCCAAGAATAATCAATTTCAGCATGGTCAGTTCATTCAGCTGTCAAGTAGAGTTCCCTATCTGCCCCTTCTTTTCAGCTGGGCACTCCCAGCCCATTCCAGACGGGAGTGCCCAGCTGATGACCCCTGTGAAGTCTCGCACCCAGCCCATTCCAGACGGGAGTGCCCAGCTGATGACCCCTGTGAAGTCCCTCACCCAGCCCATTCCAGATGGGAGTGCCCACCTGATGACCCCTGTGAAGTTCTTCACCCAGCCCATTCCAGATGGGAGTGCCCACCTGATGACCCCTGTGAAGTTCCGCACCCAGCCCATTCCAGATGGTTGCCATGCTTAGGTGCTAGGGAGGCTGCACTGTGGCTGATCCCTGGAGCCAGCATCATTGCACTTGTGTGGCGATGGCAGAGATGTGCAATCACGCAGAGGTAGAAGGAAAGAGCTGCAAACAACCAACAGTTACTAGAGGTTTTCAACGTCAAGGTATCTCACCAGCAAGAAACCCTGCCCCCCCTGGACCCTCTGTTCACGGATTCCTCTCGCTCCCATCATCACTCGTCACTAGTTCTAAACCCACCTCTCCACCCTTGCCTCCAGAGCAGACCTCCCTCCTCGACTCTAACCCCCCCATATCATTCTGTATAGGCACAGCCCCCTCTGCCGCGAGGGCCAACATCATTCACAGCCAGATCATGAATTTGGGGAGCTGGTCCTCTTCTGTGGTGGATTCTTACATTCATTCATCCTCCTCTCATATAGTTGCTGCTCATTTTAAAATTGCTAGTATGCCCGGAGTAGGGGCTTGCTTTTCACCGGGGCCACCAGAGGTTTTCCCCTAATCAGCCTCAAGGATTTTTTTCCCCTCCACTGAGCGGCAGGTATACACATAGTCACATCCTACTAACAAAATCACTAACCATCCCTCTGTTTGTCCCGTTTTGTTCTTCTGGTCTTTTGTTTATGTTATGCGCTGGCATGTACTTTCTTTGTCTCACGGTGTGGGAGATTTCACGAGGAGCCGGGGGTCCATCCTTTGGGGTGCAAGTGAGTCTCACTTCCCCGACCTCAGGGCTAGGCATACGCCTCCATTACCTTCAGGGCGTTCTCACCATGTGAGTCAGAGCGGACCCCGGCCACACTCTGTCCTGTCGCAGCTCCTGCGCTTATCTTACCTCACTCGAGGCTCTGTTCTATTCTGCCTTTCTTTCGGGACGTGGCCACTCGTGCTCGAGTACCATACTAACCTCCATGCTTTGTCCTTATTTCAGGTCCCAGGCAGCGTGAAGTCAAGGCCAATCAGGGGTTTAACGAGTGTCCCTTTACAGAAGTCTCAGATGCTGGGTACCTCTCTCTCTATCTCCTGAAACCAAAAAGCTAGCGAAGTTAAATTGCTTTAATCCCCATTTTGAAATCCTAGTGGCTCATTGCAAAAATTATTTCACCTGTTATGCAAGTTTTCTTTTAATTGTGTTTTGTGAATCTCTGATTCAGTGAATCAAATAGAGTATGGCATTCAGGTTCTACAAGAGTTCAATTAAGAAACAATGTCAGCTCAAAACAAACTTAAAGGGACATCACGTGAGTGCTGGCCAGTTACAATATATATATATATATATATATATATATATATATATATATATATATATATATATATATATATATATATATATATAATTACACAGTTGTAGTCAAATGTTTACATGGAATGGAAATGTATAATCTCTCAATTTCTCGAAAACAAAGGATTTTAGGAAAAAAATATTTTGTAGCAAAAGTTTTGCTTTTGTGGATGATGAAAAAAAAGTTAAAAGAAATATATGTCTACAATTTCAGCAATTTTTTTTGCAAAACTCCAAAAGTGCTAATTCAAAAGTATTCATACCCTTTGATGCTATGATGGTATTGTCTACACGGTGCTAGCAATTTCAATATGATAATGCAGAACCTAATTCTAGAAATGTCTAGAAAATGCTGGATTGTAGGTGAACATTCTTAGAGAGTATAAAAGGGTTAGGCATAGGATGATTGCTGTCATTACCAATAAGTTAATATGATAAAAAGTAAAGAGCTATCTGGAGACCTTAGGCAGAAAATTATTGTCATAAAGCTGGAGAAGGATACAAGAAGATTTCCAAGAATTTGAGTATCACAATTTCAACTATTGTTTCTATTATCAAGAAGTACATGACTCATGGTACTGTCACAACACGCCCTCGGTCTGGAAGGAAGAAGGTTCTTTCACCAAGAACAAGTAGAAGAATTGTGAGGAAGGTTAATTACAATCCGAGATTGACTGCCAGAGATATTCAAAGTGAACTGGCTTTTTCATAGCATACCAAAAGATATTGGCCAATCACCTGAAACCCTCCGCTACAAAACTTGGTTTAAAGCGCAAATGGACGTTCCAACACGACAAAATAATTGCTGAAATAAATAATTTTAGACATCTATGTCTTGTAACTATTTTTCCTCATCCAAAAAAGCAAAACTTTACTACAAAAGATTGTTCCTATAATTATTTGTTTTCAAAAAATGTCCTGAAATTATACATTTCCATTGGGGTATGTAAACTTTTGACTACAACTGTGTGTGTGTGTATATATATATATATATATATATATATATATATATATATATATATATATATATATATATGTAAAATATGCTTTCTATAGAGAACCATGAGTCACAGCAAATGATTATAAAAAAAAGTTTTTGTGGCTGTGCCACCTAAGGGCTGTCATAGCAAAACCATGCAATTCACTTTTTACAACTAAAATTGATACACTGAAGTCGTTATCACCTCCCACAATGTACTACTGAAAGTTCTACTGAAAATGAAATTACTGAGCATGCAATAATATCCAAAGTTTACTTGTTCTTGGTCAACCATGCAATTTACTCATATAAGAAAGTCTTATGCTCTGTGCGTGGTTTTCTGTGCACAAACTATTTTTTTTCTTTTGTGATGTATATTTGGATTCATTAAACAATTAGATAGCAGATTTAGTGCTCTCCACTGAGGGCTTTAAATGAGGAAAAGGAAACACACAGGCCAGAGTTGTTAACCTTCTAATTGGCTATTCATGTTTAAATAACTTGACATTTGCCCTCTACTTTCTTTTTTTAATATAATTACTGAATTGCTTAAATAATTCCTTTATTTACTAAAATGTTTACTTTATAACAGGTTGTAACAGGGAGAGATCTGGACTGGCCGTCTGACGCATGCACGATGCTGCAGGGAGGGGGCGGCAGTCCCGTGGGGTCTGCCTGCCAGTCATGGCGGTGACACGGAGAGGTGGGGAAGAGGGTGTGTGCGCTTTCCCCCTCTCTTAGTGGCTGGGAGGCGGGCTTTAATGGGATTGTTTAACCTATAAAGTAATACTCTGCTGTTTCCTCAGATCTGCCCCTTTAGACTGCAACAGCGAGCAAAGTGGTCTCGTTTGACTACAGGGGGACGGAAGGAAAGCAAACGTCCGGAAAGAAAAACTAAAGAAAACAATTTTAAAGAAAGAGAGAGAAAAGTGGGGAATCGTTGGACAGCCCCGATATTGTTGTGCAGTGAGCTGGAGACCATATACCATACCATACCATAGCTGGTAGCCAGACCACGGACCACAGCGCCCTCTACGGGGTCAAAGAAATCGGTGCAACTCCCAAGAGTAAAAATAAAACAGAGCACCTGGGTGGTGTTTCAACTACAATTTCTGTCTCCCGTGTCAGTGAATACCCACACCCTTCCACACAGGTATTCATAGCAAATACATTTACTAAACAGTAACCCCGAAGACAGGAGTGCCCAGCTGATGACCCCTGTGAAGTCCCACACCCAGCCCATTCCAGACGGGAGTGCCCAGCTGATGACCCCTGTGAAGTCCTTCACCCAGCCCATTCCAGACAGGAGTGCCCAGCTGATGACCCCTATGAAGTCCTTCACCCAGCCCATTCCAGATGGGAGTACCCAGCTGAGGACCTCTGTGAAGTCCCTCACCCAGCCCATTCCAGATGGGAGTGCTCACCTGATGACCCCTGTGAAGTCCTTCACCCAGCCCATTCCAGATGGTTGCCATGCTGAGATGCATCCTGCACTGTGGCTGATCCCTGGACGACAGAGAGTTCAAGGACGCAGAGGTAGAAGGAAAGAGCTGCAAACAACCAACAGTTACTAGAGGTTTTCGACTTAAAACATATTCAAGGGAATTACTTGGAAAATCAGAGTCTGCACACCTTACCTTTATAAAGGTTTAGCACAGTATTTTTGCAGTTTTACCATACTTTTCCCATGGTTTACTATGCATTTATCTTAAGCCCCTTTCACACTGGCATGCTCTAGCCAGGATCATGCGGGTTGGCTACGTAATTTCACACTGCTTTTGGAGAAGTAAGGTCGACCTGGGTGACAGAAGCAAGTACACAATGTGCATATGCAATGCCCCGGAAGCAGCAACGTTCACATGATCACCCTTTCATCTGTTCAGGCTGTCAAGATGTCATGTCTGTTACGGACGCTTCCATCCAGGCTTCTCTGGTTTGAATCGTCGGCCCAAATGTTGATTAGAGCAAATGTTTCTTCATCGCTCCACGCCATCCTTGCAGCAATCTGGCTCATGGTGTGTCTCAATCAACAATAAACAGAAATGACTCGCGGGTTCCTTGCAGAAGTGAAACGTTGTCGTGTACGGTGCACTCACATATTTCAAACTGCATATGAGTCATATCAAATAGCTTTATATTGTGTTTGTTTGTATAAGAACAATATAGGCTATGTAATAACCACAGACAGATGGACACACTGTGATGACGTTTCTCACATTTTTGGCAGCTAAACAATGGGGAGAATATGTATTTGAATTATAAAGTGAATTATAATTTATAATGAACTATAAAGTGCAGCACCAATTCAATTGAATATAAAAGTTTAAAAAAAAAATTTGCTGAAGTCTGCAAAACATAAAAGTGCTTAATTTTGGTTTGAAACTGGAAAATTAATGGTTACCATGCACAGGCATGATGGAAAATACTGTAAAGTGACTGCATCTGTATTTGTCACCTTCTTTTTTTGAAAACATTTTTTGCGAACTCCATGGCTGAACATGTATTTAAGAAAAATAAACTCGTGCTCAGTTCTTCGCAGTGCTGTGAAAGAGCGGGCTGGAAATGTCCGCTCCACCCTCCGCTCTAGCAATTCCCCCACTCCATATACAATTGTCTCACTCCACTCCACTCACACTCTCTGTCCCCAACACAGGCCCGGATTAAACAATATGCCAATAACACCATTCACCATAATATACATAGGGCCCTCAAAATATGGGTTAGCGTGGGCCCCCACGTCCTTTAATCCGGCCCTGATTCTAGGGCATTGCCAAGCACTCCCACCTTTCACTTCCCGAGCTTGGCACCTCTCTGACATCAACCTACCCTGACCCTAACCCAACCCCAACCTTAACCTTAAGCAACCCCAGCCCAAAAACTTAACCCGAACCCAATCATGTGATGCCCTGAAGACAGTTTTTAGTGGACATTCTTTTGTGCTGCGTGCAGGGGCAGGATTCCTTGCTAAGAGGATTTCAGAAAGTCCTGGATGCTAGGCAGCTATCTTTTTATTATTAATAACTCAGGAACCGTTTCATATTTTTCACCAAATCTTCTAAAAGCCCTAACAGAAATTCAGTAACTGTAGCCTATACATGACAGCAAAAAACACAAAAAGAAAACATGCAAGTATAGGAAGGAAAAAAGGGAACTTTTACTAAAAAACAGGTATCCAGATCTCAAAAACCGCACAAGGTGGCATCATGAAACTCTCCACGCTTTCACAACATTGCAAGTCAATGGAACATGCAAATCTGTGGGCAATTACGACAAACCACGGCAAGTTATTAAAGTGCAAATTTAGGGGTTTAACATTGAGCACCCAACTCAACTCTAACTATAGTGGTGTTACTGCACCACTATAATATATTGCGATGCAGTCCAGGGGTTTGGTGCATGACTACATCCCCCGGGGAGGTGCGGGAGGAGAAGAGTAGGTTTGGATACCAGTAATTTATCCGTCCGTTTTTTGATAGTTCAGAACTTGATAAAAGTTTAGTTAACACTCCTAGAAGGAGTCAGGCTTTTATTTTGTTTGCTTTGTGTTTTGTTAAGCAAATAAATATACAGGAACCACCCTGTTTCAACCTATCTGTGGTCCAGTGTTCTTTTATACAAGAAAGTGTGGAATAGTCCCAGAAGGGGCAAGCATACCCCACTATATATATATAGATATATATACAGGGTGATTAGAAGTTTACCACATCAATGATATGGTGAGTTGATGTGGTAAACTTACTTTCTAATCACCCTGTATAGATAGATAGATAGATAGATAGATAGATAGATAGATAGATAGATAGTTGATTTCAGGAAAATCTGTCTTTACAATAGTGTGCTTTTAGACTCAGATTCAGTAATGGTTCATTTCAGTGATGGTTTATGGCAGGTTAGCACTTCTGCAGTTTAGCTTTCTTTGCAGGATGTCACCACAAGCATGATTCTCAGAACTATTACTAACATTCTTTTTATGATTGCCCTTTAACCCCCTGGTGACAATGTAAGACTGTTTGATATTTCTTAAAAGGAGCCGTGTGTTGCACAATTTAAACACTTCTTGAATCAGTGTTAGGAGTCATGTGTCGGTGCACCGAATAATCTGCATTAATGCTTTCTGGATGATGTCTTGATCTACAGTCAATTCTGTTTAGCTGGTTTAGGTTTGTAAGAAAGCATAATGAACCACACAGCACATGTACGATAGTAAACATTTAACAGCTTGGTCATTACTAACAGTAGGTTCTAACATATGTACAGCTATATCATCCTGAACACATGCCTAGTACAGAGACTACAAGATTTCACAAGATCTCCTGTGGTTATCCAATAGAATCCATTTTTAATATATTTTAAATACAACCCTTAAGTTTACCACTGCATTTTTGCATAGTATACACTGGGTTGTCATTTTTATTAATGTGATTTACCATACCTGAAGATTCTGTACAGTACAATGCTTACCAATGCCCCTATGCTTTCTTACACTTTGCTGTAAACGTTTTTAACTCTCAGTAGTCCCTCGGTAGAGCATTCTCGGATTAACCACGTCCTCAGCTATAACCTGCACAATTTATTTTTACAGATTTCCAAGGTTCCACAGTTACTTTCTGTGTATTGTGTACCACGGTAATGTAATTACTAGTCACCCTTTCTCTTGCTCTTGAGCATATAGACATGTGAGCGCTTCCTGGTTTCCGACGCAGTAAGCAAACGGCGAACCAGAGAGCTTACATATTTTACGCAGACCACCCAGTGACATCAAAACTTGCGACAGTCATAAGAACATAATAACATAAGAAATTCTAGAACAAGAAAAGGCCATTCGGCCCACCTGTGCTCGCTCGCTATGGTGCCAGTGTGGTCCGTTAGGAGAGGAAAAACTAAAAAACCCTAACCAGGTTAGTAGGGGAAATGAAACCTCTGGGAATCCGTGACTAAATGGACTGCCCTTCCTCCAGATGGCTAGATAAAGGTCTTATATCACAGAAAGTGTTATATGTTCATGACAGCATCCAGTCTATTCTTGAAGGATCCAATAGTCTCTGCTTCAACAACTCTGTCCGGCAACCTGTTCCAATGGTTCACCACCCTTTCTGTGAAAAAGCTCCTTCTCCCCTCGGTTCTGAATATGCCCTCTTCAGCTTCCACCTGTGGCCAATGGTTCTGTTCTCTGTGACCTGTGAAAAATAATTCTCAGCAGTTACTCTATTAAACCCCTTGACAATTTTAAATGCCTCTATTAAGTTGCTCTCCTTCTTTCTAGGCTATATACAGTAGATTCAGCTCTTTCAGTCTATTTTCATATGACATTCCCTTCAATCCTGGAATTAATCTTGTTGCTCTCCTCTACTCTCTCCAATGCCTCAATGTCTTTCTTATGATAAGGGGACCAGAACTGGACACAATATTCTAGGTGTGGTCGTACCAGTGCATTGTACAATATTAATATAACTTGAATTTTCTTAATTTGCATTCAACTGTCTTATCTATATATCCCAACATTCTATTTGCCTTTTGTGTAGCTTATCCACACTGTCTAGATGGCTTAAGAGATTCATCCACTACTATCCCCAAGTCCTTTTCATACATAGCCTCCTCTATTCATACTCTACTTACCTAAATGTTTTTGCACCTGTACAAGACTTTGCATTTATTCACATTAAATTTAATCTGCCATGTGTCAGCCCAAGCTTGAATCTTGTCTAAATCTCTTTGTATTATTAAAGTTGCTGATTGGGAGTTGGCTACCCCTTCCAGTTTTGTGTCGTCTGCAAATGTGCATAGTTTACTGATTATGTCTTGGTCCAAGTCATTTATATAATGATCCCTGTGGTACCCCACTTGTTATGTTTCTCCAGTTTGATGCCTGGCCTCTAATTATAACTCTCTGCTATCTTGTAATCAGTTATGAATCCATGCTGCTACTAGTACCTGTTGGATGTTTGCAGCTCTTTCCTTCTACCTCTGCGTGCTTGCACATTGCAGCTCTCTGCCAGTGGCGTACACCCCTCTCTGAGAGGTTGGCTTGCCAATTGTTCAGCCTCTATTACACAGACCGGCTGTTACTCTAACTCAGTAATCCTCCTGCTAAGGTGATCAATATAATGTGTTTGGTGCGCCTGTATTCTCCTTTGGCCCACATCTTATAAGCTTTACACTTCAATATCACCGCTTTCGTTTTCTTAACACTATTATTGTATATTATTTAGCAATTTGTGGTCTACTGGATTCCCACAGTTTGATTCTAATTTATCAGAACTGATAAAATAATTTATCAGGCAGCAGTGTGGAGTAGTGCTTAAGGCTTTGGACTCTTGACCACAGTTACTTTGTTAAACCCCTTGACAATTTTAAATACCTCTGTAAGTCGCCTTAGGTATAGTCTTTCGTGCTGTAGTTTGTCAAATGCTTTTTGAAAATCTAAGTAGATTGTCATACGCATTATCTTTGTCCACTCTATTAGTAGTCACATCCTGAAAGAAATCTAGTAAATTAGTTAAACAAGATCTACCCTTGTTGTCTATCGCCTATAATGTTGTTACTATACTAGTTTCCATGATGTTACATATGATTGATGCTAAACTTATAAGTCTGTAGTTCCCAGGGTCAAATTTATCTCCCTTTTTAAATATAGGAAAAACATTGCCAATTTTCGATTCCAGTGGGATGGCTCCTTTATTTATAGATTTGTTGAATATATAACATATTGGTTTAAAAATCTCTTCTCTAGTTTTCCTGAGGACTCCTAGACAGATTCCATCAGGCCCTGTGGATTTGTTTATTTTAGTGCTGCTAGCTCCCTTAGTACTTCATTCTCTTTTATAACAGTGTGGAGCAGTAGTTAGGGCTCTGGACTCTTGACCGGAGGGTCGTGGGTTCAATCCCAGGTGGGGGACATTGCTGCTGTACCCTTGAGCAAGGTACTTTATCTAGATTGCTCCAGTAAAAACCCAACTGTATAAATGGGTAATTGTATGTAAAAATAATGTGTAAAAAAAATGCAATTGTGTGTAAAAATGATGTGATATCCTGTAACAATTGTAAGTCTCCCTGGATAAGCGCGTCTGCTAAGAAATAAATAAATAATAATAATAATAATAAACTAAGCCTGTAGTAATGACAGGATTTATTTTAACTTTGGTGGTTCATACCAAGAGGCTGGCTGTATCTGTTTGTGTCAGCTTCATTAACATTCTCTAGATGTTACACACTGAAACCTTTCATGAATCTTTATTCGTTGTTTGGCTTGCATTTCGATGACTAATTATATTGTAGCACGTAGCAGGGCAGTAGAGAGCCCTGTACGTATTTATTTATTTATTTATTTATTTATTTTTACATCGGGGTCTCCCCCTCCGCCCCTGTGCAGTGTATTTTGTATTTGTTTTGTTTGATTTTATTTATGTATTTATATGATGGAGAAGCGCCGTATGTTTTGTTATTATTTATGTATTTGTGACGGCAAAGCGCCGCAGGGTTTGTTTATTCTTTTATTTAAAGTGTGTTCTGGCAGAGGCGAGAGTGGGTACTCTTTCTCTGCCAGGAATAATTTAATAAACTCGTGCAGAAGGTGGCCATCTCCCGAATTAATTGGGTGATTACTTTATTACTAAATCGGGAGATGGTCACCTGCATATAAACGTGCAGCACTCTCAGTTCCAGGTGGGTGTTTTAGAAGCGGAGAGAGCGAGAGGAACGAGAGAGAGTGAAAACGAAAACGAAACTTAATAATAATCTAGGAACAGTGAAGGCAATTGCTCAGCCTGACCTGGGTTTTATTTAGTATTTTGTGCTCGTGATTATTTTTGTTTACTGTTTTATTTTCGCTCTGTGAGCAAGTGTTTTTGTTTAAATATTTATTTTATTTTTGTTATTTAAAAATAAAAAGGAGTTCACCGACACTCTATCTCTCCTCAACTGAGACGCGATATCATCTAAGGTAAAGATGTCAATTTAGTTCTAATACTTATTGCAACTTTAGAAGGATCACAGGGTAGTCGACTGTGGAGATCTGTCTGTTACTCTAAAATCTCAGGATCCTCGGCTGTGTAAAAAACTCACTCTTGGTGAATTTGTGCTTGCATTTTCTGTTTTTCGCGGTGTCCTTTGTGAAGTTTATGCTCACCGATGACAAGAACTGGAATATTTATTTAACATTGTTGATCTCTCGGTCAGATATGGGGGTACCATTTTTTATGAGTAACATAAAGCTTTTTCAACCAAAGCAGCATCTCGGTTAGCATTGGACAATACACTGATTGACTGGTCTCAACCTGATCATGAGCTCTATAATAGGTTCTTCAGTGGTCTCCATGCTTCCACCGTCCATTCTACTTCTCTGTGTCCAAAGGCAGCCTCCTCTTCAGTCTCCTCATCAGCCTCAAATTATTCCCCCCCCCCTGTTCTCGACAACACTCATTCTTTTAGGAATCATGCGCCTGCAGTTTCTCCTATTCATTCTTCAGCTCCACCTGCTTTTTCAGCAAGCAAAGATTCTCTTGGAAGACCCATCAAATATTCCAGTGGCAATCACCTATGCTATAATTTCAATTCCTCATTCTGCATTTCCAAAGCATGCCATTTTTTTACATCTGTGCAGTTTCTGTGGCAATGCTCATTCACTTTCCATCTGCCATCTTTCATCTAAATTACAGCCCCTCCAGCTGAAGCACTCCTAGAACTCAGGTCTCTCTTGTCGGCTTCTCAGATGTATGTCTGGCCTCCAGAAATCAAAACACCTTCCTCCTCAGTTTAAATCCATAGCCTTCTTGAAGTATTCCTGATTGTCGTTGTAGTCTATTTTTGGGGCCCATTTTCGCAAAAAAAAAAATCTTAATCTCTTGTGATAATCAATCTACTGTTCATAAAGGCTGTTCCTCTTCCCTTATAATTATGCAACTTCTTCATCTGCTAGTCTGGATTTCACTTATCAATCATTTATTTTGAAAGTCCTACAACTTCCAGGTATCTCTAATAACAGTGATGACGCTCTTTCTAGTTTACAGACCGCGCAATTCAGACGTCCGGCTCCCTCAGCTCAAACTTTTCCCTCTACCCATCCCTCCATCCAGAGAACTGGTTTTCAACTAAAAGCTGTTCTTCCTCCCCAATCGCATTCTCCCATTCATTCTGTATAGGTGCAGCAACAAGAGCAGCCAACCTTAAAATCAAGCAGTCCTTCCTCAGCGGTGGAATCTTACATTCACTCTTCTCTACTCAATATTATTCCACGAAACAAAGTATTGCTAGCATGCCCAGAGTCTGGTCCATCTCTCCGCCAGGACCACCAGAGGTTTCCTCCCACAAAGGCAGTTTTCTCTGCCGAGTGGTTAGATTAGTTATTATTATTATTTGTTTATTTAACAGACGCCTTTATCCAAGGCGACTTACAGAGACTAGGTTGTGTGAACTATGCATCAGCTGCAGAGTCACTTACAACTACCTCTCACCCAAAAGACGGAGCACAAGGAGGTTAAGTGACTTGCTCAGAGTCACACAGTGAGTCAGTGGCAACTAAACACTATCCGACAGACTTTTCTTTTTTTTTTTTAACAATTATTTTTATTAATTTCCGATTTTCTCCCAATTTTGGAATGTCCAATTATTATTCAACCTGGCTCACCGCTGCAACCCCCCCGAACTAATTCGGGAGAGACGAAGACGAGCACTCGCGTCCTCTGAAATGAGTGCCGTCAGCCGTCTGCTTTTTTTTCATTTTGCAAGCCTGGCCAGCCACAGGAGTCGCTGGTGTGTGGTGAGCCAAGGACTCCCTAGCCAACCTAGCCCAAGCAGTGGTTGGCCAATTGTGCACCGCCCCCTGGGAACTCCCGTCCATGGTTGGCAGTGGCATAGCTTGGATTTGAACCGCCGATCTCCAAGCTGCAGGGCGCATCCTGCACTCCGGAGTGCCTTACTGGATGCGCCACTCGGGAGCCCACTATCCAACAAATTAATGACAAAACAACAGGCAATAGCCTCCTTCATCAATCCTGCATTCCTAGCAAGATCTCTCGATTTTCTGAAAATAATTGTGAAAGCTTATAATACAAAGCGAAAGTTACTTAATATCATATCAGTGTTTATAAAGACACCACACACCTTTTTGTACTAGGCTATATTTCTATATGTGATGCCTCGTCTTTATATTTATATTGATGTTAGGCTAATATTGTCTGTTATTTATGCTTTCGTTTTTATTTGTGACCTGTAGTTTCATGGTCTTTTTTTGTTTTGTTTACAGCTTAGCATGCAGAACAGGCAAGAATAGCCCTCCCAGTCTACAGAGTGATAGTCTCCTTTTCTTTATTCTGGGCTGGGAACCTTCCATAGAAATTATACCCAACAGTGAGATTGCAGCATTTTCCAGTACAGCATGTTTTACTGTTAATTCTAATTATTCAATTCAATTCAATTCAAACCTTTATTTAACCAGGTAAAGACATTGAGAACAAGTTTGCATTTAAAATGCCGACCTGGCCAAGAGGCAGCATAAATACAACAAACAACAATACATAGACAGTTAGAAACATTACAGCAATACGAAAAAAAAAACAAAAAAAAAAAACATATTATTGGTAAATTAAAACTTCCAATCTTTACATAATATAATGATTTACATGCAAATAAAGATTCTCCCATCCAGCTAACAGTATGATTTTTCATGGACCCAGGATCCCCTAGGATTTTATTTACAGTACTTGCTGTGTGCCCAGAAAGAAGTAAAACAGATTCCATGGTAACCAGCTCCCTATCAGTTAGTCACTGCTGGTTTTCTTTCTAGGGCAGCACACACTGTGATTCCCAGCCAGATTAAATCCCCTGCAAAGGGCATGAAAGTGGAGGCAGTCGCTCCTCACAATGTTTCATATCTCTGGATCCCCTCTAATCCAGTTGGCATGACACTTGGTATTAACATTACTTAGCAGACATTTTTGAGAATATCAGGTTCTGAGGATACAGGGGGTGTCTGTGTGTCTGTGCATCCGTCCATCTGGACTGCATGTCACATTTACATTGTTGCTTCTACCTAAATAACTGCTAGTCCAGTTTCCATACATTTTTACTATCAAGATATATGGGGATCTGTCTGTCTGTCCATATGTCACACTCATTTTTGCATACCTCTGTAAAACCACTTTATTCTGTTTATGTTTCTTTACTATTTTGTACATACTGTTAATATATGTCAGAGACATAAACATTTTTTTTATCTTAGCTCTAATTTTGAATTTCCAGCCGTGACGGGGGATGGAAGTTACAGACATACTTGTTTGAATTGGGTAGTTTTCAGAATGCCTCAGTGCATCACAACTCCAGAAGAATGCCTATGGGCAAGATCATAAAGAACCAGTTTATTTACTTTTCAGACAGAATAAAAAAAGACCCTGATAAATACTTATTTCTGACTCGCTATAGTAAAAAAAAAAAAAAAACAGATACAGATAATAAAAACATTAAAAAACAGAAGCCCTGTATCTACTGTGGAGCTTTTTCAATTGTGATTAAATTGGTCTGGACTACTTTAGTATAAGCTGTTGACAGTAACGTGAGGTACATGATGGCACCAGTCCATTCATCCTCATGTTGACTTAAAATTTCTGCATGTTTATACTATGATACAATTCATGGTGGTCATGTTGCTGAAACAGCACTATTTAGATTTTTTAATATAAAAAGCTGACCAGTTTTTAAATTATTATTATTATTATTATTATTATTATTATTATTATTATTATTATTATTTTCTTTTTCTCAATCCTAAATAAAATTATCTGATCCCTATTCTACTTCCTGCCGTGCATTATCCATTACTTACAAACAAACACTGCAGCCTGCAAGTAAAACAGGCACTTGAGCTGCTGCAGAACTGGGGCACGCAGGTAAAGGAAGATCGTTCATATGACAAACTTCCTGTCAGTTACAGTACAGAGGACCAAAACAAAGTAACTGTAAACTCATACTGCAGCTGAGAAGCACAAAAAAACCCACAGCTCAGTCAGAACGCAATCACCCACTCAATGGGCTGGCAGGATCACCTCGGAGAAATCCCTGTTCGCAAAATGATACACTTTCTGCTGTCTTCCTTACACACGCACGCCCTCACCTTACACAGATAACCTTTATTTTCCAGCTTTGGTGAGCCAATAGGAGGAGGGAAAATCCTGCTGGGACCGACACACGCACACTCTGAATGTAAAAATGTTTTCTTAAAAGATTGTGAGATAAGATGATGTGTGGGAGACACCTTATTAGTGAACGTGTTGATAATTACTACTGCAGTGTGGACTAGTACTGAGAAATGACCGACCCTGAAGAAGGAGGCTTCGTAATGTCTCACAGGACCCACTTGTGCCTCACTGCTGTGACTCTGGTTGTGTTGCTTATAGCAGCCTGTACACTTGGAATCGTACTATCACAAGTAAGTACTTATTTAACATTCCTACCAACACCTTACAGATAGAACAGATATGCTACTTCCACACATACAGGTAGAACAGATATGCTACTTGTGGTTTCTAATTTATTTATTTAGACAGTTGTAAGGAAATGTTGATTTTATTTTATTTTCCCTTTATGTAAACTGCATCATATTTGTATTTGCAATTCAAACTAGACACAAGATATAATGCATAGTGAAAGCATGGTAAAGCATGGGCAATCATAATAAACTACCAGTACTGGTAAACTAGTATAACAGTTGGCAAATTACAATGCAAATTTGCTATGGTAAACTTTTATAAGAGTACATTTGCCACTACTTTTAAATAATCCAGTGAACAACTATTGATATGTTGAAAATATTCTTTATTGTAGAAAATTGTAATTCATTGTTACAACTTAACAATTGTAAGTCGCCCTGGATAAGGGCGTCTGCTAAGAAATAAATAATAATAATACAGAATATCTGAATTTTGATGTACAGGAGGTGCGTCCCTCCCTGTCTTTACCTACACACTTCTGTCACTTAAGATGTTGTCTTATATATTCTTGTTAAAAAACTTAGTTATGAGTTATCAAGAGTATCAGAGTTTGGAGATATCTGCAGGAACCTGTCCATCCGGCCATCCATACTGTATCTCCATTGTGTGAATACTGTGGATGTCGTAGTGAACCACATATTCATGATGGTGATATCTGAAATGATAGCATTGTCTAGCACAAGCTATTGAAAGTATGGTGAGCGCTAGCATCTTTTGGAGGACGTTGTTAGAATGTTGTTTACTAAGCAGTAAGTAAAAAAAAAAGAAAGTTGTTTTACTGTTTGTAGAAATGTAATTCATAAGCTATGAGTTCAGTAATTGTTTAGAATAAAAAAGCTTTCTCATAAAAAAATCAATAACAGAAAGCAAGCTATTTTAGCAACCCTTTTACATGCTGTATCTCTTAGACTATCAATGCACATGTAGATGAAAAAGTGGTGTCTTTGTTCTATGAATTAATTACCAGTGTCAAACTGCATCCAAATGGCACAAAAACTCAATAAAATATACGCATTGTTCTCATTAATATCATAAAACATTGAAAATACTTGTAATAAAGGGTAGCCTGCAATATGGATCTTGGCTTATAATGCTACAATATATATTCATTGTTTTATTTTTTCATATAATGTTTTTGCCGGTATTTGTGATACATAAGTATGAGTGTCAAGACAATGGTATATTTTAGTAATGTGTATGTTAAGGTGAGTTAGGTTTTATTTCGAAAGCTCTCGGCTCCCTCCTGTGGGCACAGGTAATGCAGCCAATTGTTCATTTTCCAGTGCTGACACCTAGCTGGAGTCATCTAGCTGAAGTTATTAAAGTCAAATAATGTATTGAATAGAAGTCTATACAAACAAGTACAATACTAAAATGGAAACCACTCAAATGAAACTGTTCAATAGAGTTGCTGGTAGGGATATGACTGGTTTGATGTATGTGGTCCTAATACTGTTAATACTGAGTATTACTGCCTGCAAAATTCCCTGTTGTCTTTTGCTCATAATGTGGCTCCAGGTTCCATGATAACTAAGATATAACAGCTAATAAATATTGGTGGTGGCTGTAAGGTATATTAATTACATTATATGTTTGGCTCCAGGTTGAATATAATGAAACTACTGCAGTTAATAAACATTTACGAGGAAATTGTGGTGGCTGTCAGTTCTAGCCATTGTGTTTTTTACTGAATATATATATATATATATATATATATATATATATATATATATATATATATATATATATATATATTGTAAGGCAGCGGGATGTGTGAGACAGCAGGGAGGGGGTTAAAACCTCCCTGAAGAGTAAAACGGGAAAAAAAATGTGACTTTTGTTTAATTGTTTAATTGTTTTGCTTTGTTGTTGTTCAGTTTTGTTAACTGTTTTATTGTTTAATTTAATTTGCTAATTGTTTTGTTAATTATTTGCGGGGGGATATTTAAGAGAGGCAGCGAGTATAGTCGTGGCTGCTGAGTAGAAGGAGGCTGAAGATAGGTGCTCTGCTTCCGAGCAGTCTTTAAAAATAGTAAGTGCTGTGATAAGCGTGTGTCTGTTTTGGGTAAAGGTGCAGGTAAACGGCTTAGCCATCCTGCGTGTTAGTAAGGGAAAGAACCTGTTTAGTTAGCGCTCCAAACGGAGTTAGGTTTTTGTTTTGTGTTTTGTTTATTTGTGTGTTTCTTAAAATAAATAAATAAATAGCGCAACCGCGCTTAAAAAAAATCCATTTCTGTTCTGCTGGGTCGTCATTTTAAAGGGGCACGAACCCGTGAGTGCTACGATCTTTTACTATATATATATATATATATATATATATATAGATATATATATATATATATATATATATATATATATATATATATATATATTTATTATTATTATTATTATTATTATTATTATTTTTATTTATTTTTTTGATTCCATGCGCTATTTCACCTCAGCATTGACACTGGCGAGTCACTAGAGAAAGCAGCTGATTGGTTAATGACAGGGAAGAAGGCAATCATGTGCAATGAACTGTAGAAAGTGCAAGGGTAACAGACTAAATGAAACTAAACCAGACCACAGGAGAGCTTCCTTTATTTGAAATACATGTTTGCAGTGCCACATGCTTCTTTCAAAACTGCATGTCTACAAATCAGTTATTCACTAATCAGCCCGTTTAAGTGTCATTCTGCCTGTCAGTTACAGGTACAACTTTCTTGTTTTCATGCTGAACAAAAGTGCTATGCAAGGTTGTGTTTTACTGTAATACTGACACATGTTCACTTCAGCAGCTTTACAGATTCATTCAAGACAGTTGTTGGCATTCAATGAGCTGCTTTTCCATCGGTTCCCCAGTATACCCCTAATATTTTAAGTGGAAAATGTGATCATTGTAATAATTTTAAATAAACAGCACTGCATATAATGAATCTTATTACCTCATAGTTTCACACAGGTTTATTTTTTTTAATAAAAAAGGAGATTAATTTAAAAGCATTATATCAAACTAGAAGTAACAACATTATGGGTGACAACCAATATGGATTAAGAATAGGATAACAAACCTCTTAGACTTCTTTGAAGAAGTTACTGCAAGAAGGGATACAGAGTAGATCATAATATTGGAAAGTTGCAAGTCAAAAGTCCCTTGACAAAAACATGCTGCATGAAAGACTAATCCTTAAATTGAAATTAGTGGGATGCAAGGTGGATAAATAACTGGTTGAAAAACAGCAAGCAGAGTAGATCTAAGACACTTCTGTTGGGGCTCTGTACTCATTGGGGTGACTGATCGCTCATTGTACTCAGCATCTACACAGTGTGGAAATCAATTCAAACCACAGACACAATTCTTCTTGGTTATATTGTTAAAAGTGATACTATTAGTAACTGAATAATGTCCTTTAAAAGCTTTATCATAAAGGGCTCTCTAGATATATGTTAAAATGTAATTGTGACATACAGGCAGGCTCCATATACCCCCAGATTCCGGGATCTCAACATCTCAAACCGTAATGTCGAGATCACTTTCCATAATGAGTCACTATATGACATACTTACCACAAGAGTACACAAAGCATTTGGAAAATTGGTTCAAGCAGTTTGATGAGATTTCATGTTAAAAGGGTTGGATTTATTCGATGTTCTTTTTTTTTCTATTTCAGAAAGATAATAAACCATCAGCAATCAATCAAGATCCACCTTCCAAACTTAAGCCAGGTTGGTAGACATTAACTTGTAATACATAAATAAAAGGAACAGCTGATAACCAGGCGGTTTAGTATTTCAATGTAGATGTTATATAGTAGGTGGCTTTAAATTAATTAATGGTTTCATTATTTTATATGTGGGTGTTTCTATTCATACTTTCCCTGATTGTAGCAGTTATGTTCTGTGTCCTACTTAAATATGTTTTTATGTTTGTTATTTCCATAGCGGGGTGTCAAAAGGGATTTTAAAACATGATGTATACTTTTCTTTTGGAAAATGGGAACACTGTGACATTGAAACTGCAAATAACTTACAAAAAAAAAAAAAAAAAAAAACAGTAACACATAATATAGTTTTGCTGAGGTGGCAAAACATACGTAGGATTCAACCACACAATTCAGTAGTGATACCAATGTAGTTGCATCAAAATTGTACTACTAATAACTGAAGAATTTACAATATAACACCTTGTTCAAAGACCATTGTCCTTTTTGTTCAGTATACTCTCCCTAATCCAAACAACCGTAGGTGCAATTGACCTGCACTATAATCTGAATCATCCGATCAGAATGAAATGCATGCTGATAGAAGCTGTAGAAACATTCAGAACTGTCTGTATTTTATATTGAAATTAAAGTATCATGTTTAGAATTGTACTCCAATCAAACCATGAATCTGAGCAGGCTCTGCTCCCAACGTGTATCTATTTTTATTGTAGATTGGATTAGTGAGAGTCTACTGACTTCAGTGTTTCACTTACTTCAAGCATTTCAAGGTCATTCACTTATTTCAGGTGACTGGTGACTGGACCCCTTCAAAGTTTTATGCCACAAAGTACTGTAGAAACCATGTTATTAAAAGCTGTATTTTTTCTTTATTTGATTATGGATCTCCTAATGAACAAATCAGCCAGATTTGTATTGGAATGCCTCCCTCAGACTAATCACTGCCAGTTACTGGCTTCTTTATATCCAATGTCACTGAACTGCAGAAGGCAACTGCACTGGTTACTTCTTGTGTTTAAAACTGATATAAGTCTTTTGCTAGGTTACCTTAGCTCTATGTTAAAAGTTAATATATCTAAGTGTTGGCTGATCAGCATTTAGTTACAGATATGAGCAGATATGAGAGGGCATCCAAATGTCTCAGCTAAATGTAGAATAATGACTAAGATCACATTTACATTAATGAGTAGGTTCTGATAACTATGGAAGTGTAAATGTTGCTGATCCCAGATGACTGTATGATCATGTTTTTAGAGTGAGGTTATGTTAGTGATGTGAAATTACAGCTGCATGCTGCTGGTGATCTTTCTAGGACACCCTTGTAAATTAGGTCTCGGTCTCAATGGGTTTATTCCTGGTTAAGAAAGAATGAATGAATAAATAAATAAATAAATAAATAATATTAAAAGTACCAAAATAGCACAATCTTACAAGCAAATAAAAGCAGACTGCATCTGAACAAAAACATGCTTTATTGTTACCTTATTTTAAATGTAATCAAAATAATGATTTAAAAACAAACAACTGAATTAGTCCTGTTTATTTTCCTCAAACTGCCTTTGTCATTTAATGAACCAGAGTCCCTGAAATTAGCCTGTTCATTCTTGCTTGTTTGCCAAGTGCACCTACTTTCAAAGGAACACAGAATTAGTAACATTCTACATCAGGTGGCTTTACTACAATTGACATGAAAATATAAACCTATAGACGCACATGTTTGTTCACAAGTCAGTGTCTCCATATTTTTGGTACTGCTGCATTGCAGTATTTTCAACAATGTCCGTATCCTCCAGTGGTTAAGGTATGAGGTTACAGATGATGCACTGTTCTCGTAAGTCTGGTAGGAGCGGCAACATCTGCACTAGCATGTCAGAATTCATTTCCTTTGTGATTCTCAGATAAAAAGTCATTGAAAAGGCCACTGCAAGGTAAATGTAAAACTTGTGTCAGAGCATTTTACAATTCAGTAACAGAAGCAACACAAAATGTGCACACTTCCACACACATGCACATTTACAGAAAAACATGTTTGCACACATATCAACACATAGTATGTGCAAAAATAATGACTTACTAATGTTATGCACATAGGTGCTAACTCATGGGCCAGAAGGTGTGCACTCAGTGAATACACACTATTATTATACGTTTGCTTTTGCATTTAAATGGTTTAAAAAAACAAACACGTAAAGGCATTTAGAGGATGTCAGAAAAGCCACATTGATAGAAAACCACAGTGAAACACACACTACACTAACATATTGATTGGTTTGACCCATAGTATGCACCGTATTACGCACAGACAGTAACTAAAGTTAGTGGCTGAGGAAGTAATAAGTGACTGAAAGAAGCCAGTGGGCGGTATAGCAAGAACAGAGAATCAAGCTATTATTAAAAATAAGTAATTGGAAGTTAGCAGGTAACTGATCCCTCAGAACAAGGTGTTATATTGTAAATTCTTCAGTTAGTAGTAGTACTAATGTGAAGTAGTGGAATTTCTAAATAACAGAAGCCTGGTTTAACTTTAGTGAAGTAGACTACAATTAATTGTTAATTGGAAACACCACAAGCTATCATTCAATTTGTTTGCATTGTTCATTATTTAAGATGGATCAAATCAAGTAAGCTTATTTGTGTATAAATAAAATGGCAAGCAGGCCAGTCATTCTATTTTTCTTGAAAAGGCACATACTTAAAAAGCCTTTGCTAACAATTACCACCACCCCTATCACTCTGTGCATCAATTACCACCACCCCTATCACTCTGTACACCAATTACCACCACCCCCTATCACTCTGTACATCAATTACCACCACCCCCTATCACTCTGTACACCAATTACCACCACCCCCTATCACTCTGTACACCAATTACCACCACCCCTATCACTCTGTGCATCAATTACCACCACCCCTATCACTCTGTACACCAATTACCACCACCCCTATCACTCTGTACACCAATTACCACCACCCCTATCACTCTGTACACCAATTACCATCACCCCCTATCACTCTGTACACCAATTACCACCACCCCTATCACTCTGTGCACCAATTACCACCACCCCTATCACTCTGTACACCAATTACCACCACCCCTATCACTCTGTGCACCAATTACCATCACCCCTATCACTCTGTGTACCAATTACCACCACCCCTATCACTCTGTGCACCAATTACCACCACCCCTATCACTCTGTGCACCAATTACCACCACCCTATCACTCTGTACACCAATTACCACCACCCCTATCACTCTGTGCACCAATTACCACCACCCCTATCACTCTGTGCACCAATTACCACCACCCCTATCACTCTGTGTACCAATTACCACCACCCCTATCACTCTGTACACCAATTACCACCACCCCTATCACTCTGTACACCAATTACCACCACCCCTATCACTCTGTGCACCAATTACCATCACCCCCTATCACTCTGTGTACCAATTACCACCACCCCCTATCACTCTGTACACCAATTACCACCACCCCTATCACTCTGTGAACCAATTACCACCACCCCTATCACTCTGTGCACCAATTACCACCACCCCTATCACTCTGTACACCAATTACCACCACCCCTATCACTCTGTACACCAATTACCACCACCCCTATCACTCTGTGCACCAATTACCACCACCCCTATCACTCTGTACACCAATTACCACCACCCCTATCACTCTGTGTATGCCATCCCTGCAGCCATGTCAATAATAAAACAGTGAGCCTGATTTTAAAGTAAAAAAATCAATCAATAAAAAAAAATCAATATTATAAATCTATGTTGTTGTTTTGAGAAAAGTGTTTTATTGAAGCCGAAGCTAACCTTTTCTGAGAGGAATAAAACAATTTTAATGGTATAAAACAAAAAACAACTCTTAACTGCTCCTTCCTGCAACTAACCTTATACTGTACAATGTTATACTGTTAAAATTAGTATATTCATCTAAAAATAATTGCTTTTTAAAATGTTCTTTATACTTACCTTTAAGAACACAACTTGCTATTTTGTGCTTGTTGCATGCCTGTTTAGCGCTTCCTTTGATAAGCTGCATGTGTGAATTGTAGGTGTAGCATTGTGCACAGACGACACTGGCACTGGCTGCGTATTTGTAATTAATAAATGCTCAGTAAGAAGGCTGCCACCTTTAAAACTGTAAACACCTCTGTTTAGTTTACTACAAATAAATGTTTACAAAATACATAAACTATAAACTAACACTGAGCAGCTGATAAGTCTGTATCACTGATATATTTTTGTATTACGTTGCAAACACATACTGACTCAATGGCATTCCGGATCATTATTAAACAGCCTAGCTTTTTTCTCACAAAGACTAGCTGTAGGTGTATTCTTTTTTTACACACTTGAATGCCAGCATGGGAATGCCTTCTCTGTTAAGAAACTAGAGTTCACAATGCACCTGACTGGACTCAACTTTCTGCCTAATAAATACTCAGAGGATGACCTGTAGCATGGGAATTGCCTTGATGTATATCATGAGGCAGTGTAAATATTTTAAAAGAAACATGTTTTTCTTCTTTGTTTTGGTATCTTTGAAACTGCAATTTAAAAAATATTACATTAGTGGCCTGAAGGGCCAATAGTTACAAACCCTAATGCAGAACCCTGATTTAACTTATTCTGCCACTTTTGATTGCCAAATTGAGTTTAATTTTGAACTACTGCTATACTTTATTCTTTTCAAGTAAAAATGCACTTTCATAATTTCTTTTTTTTTTGTATCAAAACATCTGTTTTATGTTGAGTAGGGCTCATATGTGGATGTTGCAAACTTGAAATGTGAGGTAAAAACATTCTCCTCCCACTTAAGTCCTTGAAGATAAGAATAGAAGTTCTTACCATACCTATACAGCATTATTTGCTGCATGGGCAGATTCCGGTTTATGAAAGAAGTGCATTTCAAACCTATGTTTGGATTTTGTAAGATACCAAAACAGGAAATCTTTTTTTTGTTTTTGTTTTTTATTAGATTATCAGAATCTGGGAGTATATGAAGGTATCTGCTCATCTGTTTGCAGTTCAAATGTACATTTTTACAGTGAACGTAGGGCACAGCAAACTATATTTGTCTAAATATGTATTTCACTTTAAGATACAATAAAAAATTTTGGCATTGTTCTGTACCCTGCTCTCCGCATCAGTACAGTATTACAATTGCTACAGTATGTGGGTAGCGTTGTAGAGGAATGGGTTGAGCAATGCACACTGATTAACTGATTTTCAATACCTATACTTGATGCACATGGCAACACGTTGTTGAAGACCCACTGAAGCATAAATGATTTACATTAGTCAATGTGTAAGCTTCTTTGGTGTGTGTGGAAGTGGATTGGAGCACACATCCTTTCAGAAGCAATGCTGATTTCCACTTTCATTATATGTAACTGTGCTAATTGCAACACATTTTCAACCTAAGTATTAGCATGAATTTCCATGAAGATATCTGAAACCCAGGAGGCAATATTTTCTGTAACATTAACATTGCAAAGTGATTTACATGCTGGTTTGCTTTACACTGGCCCAAGCTCCATTCAAATACATTGAAGGTACAGAAATCCTGATCACCAAGGGGCAGAACTGATGCGACATTCAAAATGTAGCTGTGCATTCACTCGGAACATATATTATATTTATACAGAAGTATCGCAAAGCACTGTACAGTACATAGCAGAAAAAAAGAACAAAACACAATACATTTGTATAGCATGTCACACATACAACTGCTGCAGTCAGAACATGAACTTGTGCTTGCTGTTATACATTGAAATCTGCACTAGGAGAAACATGCTGCGTCCAGCTACACTATCTGACATGGAAATATAAAGCATTTGGCTACATCCTACCAACTGGGCACTTTGTCCTTTCAATCACGACTTCAAAACAAAGCAAACTAGCCAATTAGTGGTAGGTTCTGATACACATTACATACCAGGTTAATGGGTCTTTTCTGTGTGAGAGTCACCACAGAACAGTCATTATAATTGTTTCAAGTTAAAGTTATCTTTCAAAAAGTAATACATATATTTTTTTTTTGTTAAACATTATTACAAATAAGAAGATCAAGTATTTAACAACTCTGGAATAGACGTTTGCCAGTTAAACCCCAGCTCCTTTTGAATAACGTTTTAGGGTTATAACCCTTACAGATTTAATTTTAACATACAAGCATGTACAAGAATATTATAATTGTATAATTTTTGTACCAATTTGTAAATACCTTTGCAGCAGCATGCTTTCACCAAAAACTTCTTTCAGCCATGCTACTGTAAGTCGTACAAGACTTGTATTAATTAAAGTTTCAGTTCAGTATTATTGCCTATTAGTATATAGTTTTAACACATTCAGTTACCATCAAGTATTGTTAAGGAACCAGCAAAATATTTATCTTACCACTTAGAATTATTTGTTTAAGCCGCCATTCTACCCATTATAGTTCATCTGATTAATCTTCAAACTTTCTCTGAAAGGATCCCAATGATTTAGCATCAACAATATGTCTAGGTAAACCATTGCATACCCACACCACTCTCTGAGTGAAGAAGTGCCTTCTTGTGTTCTCCGTGAGCCAGAAGGACCCCCAGGCCAAAGCTTTCTTAACTCTTTCTTATTTTCTTTTTCCCCTACTCACTTTTTCCTTTTCACCTGTGCAGTCTCCCTCTCTGGAGAACAAAGCTTGTTCCCAGCCATGCAGCCTCTACTCCTCTGAGATGGTTCGCCAGGGGGGTGGGGGGTGGTGGGTCGGCGGTGGGGGTGGAACAAGGGCTCTGGCTCCCTTACATGTTTAATTATTTTCCTCTTTCCAACATCAATGAATACTGCATTTACGTATTTTACCATGGATTTATTTCGAACAGAGAATAAACTTATTTTGAAAGATAACATTCAAGGTCCTTTACCAGAGTTTAGGGACCTCATATTGACCAATCAAGTTAAAGGAAATCTGATCCATTTTCTTATATGAAATAAGCATTTTAGAGTACCAGGGATTACACCCAGATTGCATCCACCACTTATTGAAATGCTCTTCTTTATTTCTCCCTTCTAGGTAACAATGGGAAACCCTATGCTTTTCTCCAAGGTCAGTATCCATTCTCCAGTGTTTGCCCCTGATTTTGATGACATGGAGCAAACTGCATTTACCCTGTAACGTGATTTTGATGGCATGCTTTGCCCCGTCTTTTTCTGTCACCACTAGTGCCAGTGGTCAGCATATGTTTTAATGTGTCGTCACATTTTCATGGTAACCTTAGCTGATTTTAACAATGGTGCGGGGAGTAGGGGGGTCATCTGCATTTCAAACTAACCACCTATGGGTAGGTTATTTTGAAAGGCTTTCCCTGACGATACTAATATGAAAAGGGAGCTTCAGTAGTAAATGGTGAAGGAGATGGAGCGAGAGAGGGAAGAAACCATCCACAGGAGCTTCTTTTAGACACTATTTTAATTAATAGATATTTATTTTATTAAAATAAACAATAAATAATGTAACTATGCAAGCTGTGATGTGTAACGTGCCCTTATTAACTTTAGTGTTGCTCTGCAAGAGTATAGATTTGTACGAAACCTTTTTTTTTTAATACGTTTAATTTTATAATTTCTAGAAGTTTTGTCACAGTGTTTTAAATTTGAATGTGTACGTGTTCATTTTCTGCAGTCTTTGAAATATGTGCCTTGGTTTCAAACCCAACACAAGAAGAAAAGGTACTCTTAGAAATCAATCATTTTCAAGCAGCACTATTTTATAAAGATACCACAGAGCCCTGCCGGTAGAACTATACCTGCACTATCGGCTGTTCCTCATGAAGTCCTGTCAGCAAGTTTAGCAAATTGAGGCTGGCTCTCTAGACATTAATTACGTTTTGTAAAACTATTGTACCAGTTTAAATCTAAAGACTTGCAGTCTTTAAACGGTACACAGAGTTACACATTCATTGCCCCTGATCTCTCTTTATAAGGCCTGTTACAGTTAGGCAAATGAACGAAAGCTGGTTAGATGTTAATGGGGTTTTGTAAAATTGTTGTATACCAATAATAATGTCTGCCAATAATCTCTATAATACCTTGTGTGCATTTAAGAGAATCCCCGATCACAGACAGTTACAGCAGGGCATACAAAAAAACATGACAAATGTAAAGCCTAGGCAGCTAAGCTGAAAATGGGGGAGGGGTTGCCCATTCTTGACCCTTTACAAGCATTACAATTCTGTTTTTAAAAGTATCAGTCTCAGGTTGCTGTGGTCCACAGGAGAGGATAATAAGAGGCAGGAATATAGAGATCATTGGGGAGAGACCAGGAAGGAGAGCACATTTTTGTCCTCAACTTTAGCATTAGCATTTTTGGGGGGGATTTTTTATTTTTATTATTTTTTGCTATCTGCCTTGTATTTTGCTCCATTAAAATCACTTCTATTGGTGGTTTAAAAATTGAACTAATGTGTGAGATGCTTATTTCTGCTATTTAAAACTAAACTGCTCTAAATAGCTTTAGGATGTCACAGTGAAGACAACAGTTTTGTGTTAGAAATTATAACATGTTTCTATTTTATTTATTATTTATTTCTTAGCAGACGCCCTTATCCAGGGCAACTTACAATTGTTACAAGATATCACATTATTTTTAACATACAATTACCCATTTATACAGTTGGGTTTTTTACTGGAGCAATCTAGGTAAAGTACCTTGCTCAAGGGTACAACAGCAGCATTCCCCACCTGGGACTGAACCCACGACCCTCTGGTCAAGAGCCCAGAGCCCTAACCACTACTCCACACTGTTATAAAAGAGAATGAAGTACTAAGGGAGCTAGCAGCACTTAAAATAAACAAATCCCCAGGGCCTGATGGAATCTGTCCAGGAGTCCTCAGGAAAACTAGAGAAGAGATTTTTAAACCAATATGTTATATATTCAACAAATCTATAAATAAAGGAGCCATCCCACTGGAATCGAAAATTGGCAATATTTTTCCTATATTTAAAAAGGGAGATAAATTTGACCCTGGGACCTACAGACTTATAAGTTTAGCATCAATCATATGTAACATCATGGAAACTAGTATAGTAACAACATTATAGGCGATAGACAACAAGGGTAGATCTTGTTTAACTAATTTACTAGATTTCTTTCAGGAGGTGACAACCACTAGAGTGGACAAAGATAATGCTTATGACAATCTACTTAGATGTTCAAAAAGCATTTGACAAAGTACCGCACGAAAGACTATACCTAAAGATTAAATCAGTAGAAATAAATGGCAAAGTAGCAAAATGGATTCATAACTGGTTACAAGTTAGAAAGCAGAGAGTTATAGTTAGTGGCCAGGCATCAAACTGGGGTAGCGTAACAAGTGGGGTACCACAGGGATCAGTATTGGGACCATTGTTATTCTTACTTTATATAAATTACTTGGACCAATACGTAATCATTAAGCTATGCAAATATGCAGACGACATAAAACTGTGGGGGGTAGCAAACTCACAATCAGCAACTTTAATACAAAGAGATTCAGACAAGATTCAAGCTTGTGAATAAATGCAAAGTCTTGCACATAGGGTGCAAAAACATTAGAGGCAAGTACAACATGAATAGTAACGAAATAAGGGAGGCTATGTACGAAAAGGACTTTGTGGTAGTAGTGGATGAATCTCTTGCTAACTAGATAGTGCAGAGAAACTATAAAAAAGGCAAATAGAATGTTAGGTTATATAACCAAGACAGCTGAATTAAAATCTAGAGAAGTTATATTAAAATTATACAATGCACTGGTACGATCACACCTAGAATACTGTGTCCAGTTCTGGTCCCCATATCATAAGAAAGACATTGAGGCATTGGAAAGAGTACAGAGGAGAGCAACTCGATTAATTCCAGGATTGAAGGGAATGTCATATGAAGATAGACTGAAAGAGCTGAATCTATATAGACTAGAAAGAAGGAGAGTCAGAGGAGACTTATAGAGGTATTTAAAATTGTCAAGGGGTTTAACAAAGTAACTCCGGTCAAGAGTCCAGAGCCCTAACCACTACTCCACACTGCTGCCCTAGAACTATAAATATTATACATTTATAATATTTATAATATTATAGATTCACTGGAACCCACTTAAGATCTTGGTTAAGATCAAATCCTGGTTACTATCATGTTATATACTGATTTTTTACATTATATTTTTCTCTGTTTCAAATCAAATAAATCACCAATCATGCTTTAGATCAAATTTGAAGCAAGTTTATTGTGGCAAATGACTTGATTTTAAGAGGTACAGGGAAACAGCTGTTACTGCTTACCTGTCAGAGCTGTGACATGCAAAGGGTGTGAGTTCCATTATATACATCAGACATTTTATGAGTATTACATGTAAAGGTAGTTTACAGTTTGTTTACTTCTGTAGCCCACTTTCTTTCTGTTTTACTAATTTAAAATGCGGCACCTTTTTTAGTGACCATGTGGAAGACACAAACACAAGAGTGAACCATTTACTGGAACAGTGAGTGGGAGGAAAACAGCTATACCTGAAATGAATTAAAGCAGGCTTTCTTAATACATTTAAACAGTAACTATGTTCCCGCTAGCCGCTCGCCACAAGTGAAAGTTTTTTCTGTGTGGCTAAACTAATTTTCACCTTGTTCACCAGTGGTGAAACCATAAAAACCGGGTGGTGTGTAAATAACTTTATCATGGTGTCGAAGCGGTGAAAATTACAGAAATGTTTTTAAAACAGAAAATAAAGCACACAACTTCACGAAACACACAGCTTATTTTTATCTGAGAGATACAGTAGGTCCCTCTCTGCGCTGTTTAATCAGAGGCGGAGGGTGAACGGAGGATTAATAAGGCTGGTCAGTGAATATTTATTTAACCACATAAACTACCGGTGCACAGTCAGTACACCCTCGATAACTAACTTGGGATCCAAGCGAAAGAACAATCAAAACAAACAATAAGCTGCTGGAGTAAGCTACAGTATTTGGTCGCCTTGGATAAAGGCATTAGCTAAATGTATAAATAATATTACAAGCAGCCCTGTTTTTATTCTTCATATGATGCAATGAATAAAAAAAACTTTTGTTTTGATAGCACGCGCTGCATGATAGTTATACATAAACAAATAATGTAATCTAAATGACTATGCAACAGTTGTTCTTTTTCATACGGTAGTAAATTTAGCATGTATTAAAGAAATCAAAGTAATAACAGCATTCAGATAGCTTACTGCAAATGTGTTGGTAGAGAGAGGTCTGTCATTAAAATATCTAGCTAAGTTACGTGTTTAAAATAAAATACACATTTTTTCTTACAGACAAGTACAGTACCTATTCTACCAGCGACATTATGTTGTTATATGTGTCATTAGGGTTACATTGGAAACTGAAAAGGGAAGGAAAGCAATGGAAAGAGCAGTTGTTTAGTTGTATTAGTAGGTTATTAGCATTTGAAATGGTTATACTTTTTGTATTGTGTAGGCCTGCAATAAAATACTTTACAGTTATTTTTAACCTTTTTTGGCGTGGTTTATGTTTTTCCAGTGTGGTTAAAAAATGTTGAGTTGTTTTAGCCACGGTGGCTAACTAAATAAAATCCCTAGAGGGAACGTAGAGTAACTACTGTATAACATCATTTCACTAATCATCCTCAGTGATATTGTAATTGTAACTAAGAGTTAGTGTAAATGCAGGAACATGTTATGGAACCAAAGTTGAGAACAAAAATGTGCTCTCCTTCCCAGTCTCTCCCCAAATGATCTCGATATTCCTGCTTCTTATTAACCTCTCCTCTGGACCACAGCAACCTGAGACTGATACTTTTAAAAACATAATTAAAAGTCATAGTACATAATTTTAATTAAGTCTATAATTGCACTATTACACATTCATATTTCTCTTTATATTAGACTAGGCTTTAATGTAACAATTCCCCCTACTGGTTCACTTACATTGGACACATGCACGCTCTTTATCAGTCTATTGTATTTCATTACATTTCATGCAATGATATAGATTCAAATAAATGATAAATGTTCTTAACATGCTACATAAAGTTTGCAGGCTGGTAATGTTAGTCATTAGTGATAGTACACAGGAGTTTGCAGGCTGGTAATGTTAGTCATTAGTGAGTGCACAGGAGTTTGCAGGGTGGTAATGTTAGTCATGAGTGAGTGCACAGGAGTTTGCCCATTACGGTAACCATCTGGAAATGTCACCCCACAGTTGTGAAAAGACCAAATCGACTTGCAGTTTACCAAACCACAAACTCAGGGCAGTGGATCAGAAAAAATACAAATAAAAGAGACATTCAAGTTGACCGTGAGATATTAAATTCACTAGTTCAGCAAGTCTCCTATGTTCATAAAAACATTTTCAAGGCCATTGGGGCCAACTAAGTTAGTCCTGTTCCTAGCAGCTTATTGATCTCAAAACTTTGTCACTTTGGGTCTTAAAGGATCCAAGTGATTCTGCCTCAACATTATGACAGGTAACCCATTCCATCCCCTCAACAGTCTCTGTGTGAAGAATCGGCCCCTTCTCTCTGTCCCAAGTCTATCTCTACCACTTAATTTCCAACTGTGTCCTCTGGTCCTGAAGGTATTGGTTGGGGTTAACTGTGTTTGCTTATAAGCTAAGTGAGAACTGAACATGCTGCAGAACGTGCAGGTGCCCCGCTGCCTTACCCACTAGCCTCACTGTAGAGGTGATAGAAAGCAGTCATCAGTGCATCATTAGTAATCATTTTCAAAAACAGTGTAACAACAGAAACAGGTGTTAATGCTTGCCGTTTCCTCTTCTGTAGGAGTTGATTATGTTTCTATTTCATCCTTCTGACTCTCAATCTATATATTGAAAGCAGCTCCACTGTAAATACAGCAGAGCAGGATGGACGATATATGTAGGCTGTCCTACCAGTAATTCAAACAGTCACATTCCAGCCACTACTTATATAAAATGAACACTAACACTATAAAATGGATTAGGATAATTGCTTTGAGAACACCCTATGGTAAGTGGTTTATAGAATTTTTAGTTGTTTTAATACGATTTTTTTAAATGTCAGTGTATTAACACTGCTAGAAAACACAAAGAAATCTAAACCATACTACCATAAAGTGTAACAAGCCATATGTAATTTTTTGGCACACTTAATGGGATTTAAAACACATTATTAGAAATGTATGTATATATATATATATATATATATATATATAATATTTATATATATTTTTTTCAGATTTATCGGCAGTACTAAAGTATCATTTGTTGTTTGAAAATATTGTATTTGAAGCTGATTTCAGCTGCCATGCGTGGTGGTAACGTCACCAAAATAACTACAAAATACTGAGAATGCCTCAGGCTAATACTATTTTGGCTAATACTGGTTAATACTCTTTTCTTACAAATAATAAATACCCCTATATTAATACAGTTTTGTGAATATTAGTCTGGTAATTGTATAGGCTATATGTACTCTAAATTATTAACTCTACAATTAATAACAACAACAACAACAACAACAACAACAACAACAACAACAATCAATGTTATTTAGCATTGACCTTTTTTTTTTTTAAAGCATCTGAATAATATTCTACTTGCAGTTTAGCATTGGATTGAATGTAGCATCATGTCTGTTCAGCTGCACACAGCTCACTATCCTATTGTTGTCTTTTTGTATTTAAAAATCCAAACACCGCTCTTTTGAAACATATTTACTGCATTTTGGTCACACGTTACACAGCACTGGGAAAATGAGTGTCTGTTCTTGTGTCATAAGCACGCCTGACCAAACATTAAATTCTGTGCTAGAAGAAATTCAAGCATGAATATTGGTGTACATTATCGGCTAAAATAACAAAAACTGCCGATAGCCGATTGTGTTTTTTTCCCTTATATCGGTGCCATGCCGATAGGCTACCGATTATTGGTGCACCCCAAAAAAAGTAGTATTCAGTCCTATTTATTTTGCATACCTCAAGTGTCATCCCTGTAATATAAAATAGATCCTGGCACCATAATATTGTAACTGATTACACATTTTGTGTACAGCAGGTTTTGTGTTTCATGCATGCATCAGCTACGCATGTTACTCTACTTCCGTTACCTAAACCCCTATCCTGTTACGCAATATCCTGAAGCCCCCGCGCCTCCTGATGTGTCGCCTCGGGTGTGAAAGATACTTCTCACAAGTATAGGTTCTATACATTTTGTCGCATCGCATCTGGTCTGTAGGAGCATTGTAGGCAGGCTGAGTCACTCACATGGTTCAGCCTGCTTGGGCCATTCAATTTCTCTGATTTTGTGCCTTCAATGGCAAAATCCAATAATGTGTAAATGAATACTAGAAAGAATAACCCAGCTTGAAAATGTCTGGCGACATTAAGACTCTTTGTATTGTTCTTGCAGGGGTGAAATTGAATGAGATGCTGGAATCGAAGATGCTAAACTGGAATGTCGTGGACAACACAGATAACAAAATAAATGAATCACTGGTTGTTCAGGAAAAAGGAGTTTACTTTGTTCACCTTCAGGTATCATTTAGTGGAAAAAACTGCAGTGAATTAAAGGTCTTTTTGGATGTAAAATATACAGAGAGAACTGAAAACTACACAGTCTCCTATGGGAAAGGGTGCCCAACAAGAGAGAAAGAAAAGTGGCTCCAATCCATCAGCCATACCATTCTCATTAGGTTGGCTGAAGGAAATGAAATTATAGTTAGAGTTGAGCCCTACCACTTGGTGCTTTTTCAAAATGATCCGAAAACCACTTTCCTCACAGTCTTTAAGTATTCTGATTGACAGAAAAGTCTTCCCATGGATAGCATGTTTCTGCCGTGCAAGTTCAGCTATGGTATTTAGATGTGATAATCATCAAGCCCTTTTAAGTTAAAATTTTCATAAATCACAGCACCTCATTTCAATACATATTTTATACTTTTTATACTAATTCTATTTTATAATTTAACTAATATTGTGATCACATTGTATGAGTCTGCCAGTTATTTAGATTTGCTTCTTATTCCTTTATATTGTATTAGCCAGCTAAAAAAAACCTGCCTCACCTACTATATTGGGTTTTGTCTCCCAAGGAGAAGTGCTATTGTCAGCTTTTGTCGACAGGCAAAACATCTGTTGTTTATATTTGCTAACTATGCAAGAAACAGAGAGGATTATCTCTAACTGCACTGCTTATAGATCGTTGATTAGAGGGTGACATTCACTCCATTGCTCAGAGAGCACCAATCAGAGTGACATTCCCTGCACTGCTCAGAGAGCACCAATCAGAGTGACATTCACTGCACTGCTCAGAGATCGCTCTTAATTCTGTAAAACAGAAATTAAAGTAATTATTAAACCCCTATTTTATGGCAGTTATGCAGTGCCATCTAGAAAAAGGGTTGACTAAATATTTAGAGTACAAAAATTGAAATGGAATTAATATAAAAAGGCAGAAAAGATTAAACTGACATGGTTGCTTAAAGTATATGGATGGAGTTACAGTAACACATGTAAAAAAAAAATGTGAAAGATTCATTATTCACTTGAATTTCAATCAAAATAAAGCAGTACTGTAGTAGCAAATCCAAATAATTGATAATGCCTGTTAGCACAGGCATATGTTGTATATATGAAGTTCATCCATCTCATCAGTCACTAGGCATGGGTCTATAGTGCTGAAGTCCTTTTGAGAAAAATCTTTTTTTAGCTCTTCAATTATAGGTTAAGACTATTTTTTCTAAAACACTGGATATGAAAATTGGAAAAAACTACACCCCCCATTGCTTTTTAATTGTTTTCATTGTGGTGTAAAATGTGAGGACACACATTTATTTATTGCCCTGCTATGGTCTTACAGACAGTATTTGCAGTTTTTAAAGACCCATTTGTCAGTGTACCTGTAAGTTGCCTATGACAGTAACACCTCAGGACATTATTCTGAGCTTTCTTGCAGTTATAAAAACATTGGGCTTGATTTATTAAACGCTGATTGGATCTGGAGCTTACAGTTACAGGATCTATTTGCATAAAATGTGACTCAGTTTTGACCTGTAAATAGCAAAGTATGTACAGTTTTGCTGAAAGTAAAAGTAATGTGATTACAGTTCTTGATTTGTTTGGACTAAGGCTGTAGTCTAGTCCTCTGTATTATTAACAGTGACAGCCATGTCTCACTTGCCTGGCTTCAGTGCCATTCTGAAAAGCACCTTGCAGAAATGCAGCTCATCTTCGTATTTTATTTATTAACATGTTATTACTATAGATCTTTACACCAGATTGTCATTAACTCATTTGTCACAGTGGCGTTTGTGATTATTTTATTTATTTATTTTTACAGCACATCCTATTTCTAAACGAATGGCCAGCAGCTACTTAATTAAGTAACTAAACATTAAGTAAATCTGCTGCCAACGTTATATCAACTAGTCTTATTTAATAAACCATTTGATATGCTGACTTCATATTTTCAATGTTATAGAAACTTCTCAGGCAAAAACAAAATACTACTCTTTTTTAACTGCATTTTAATATAGCTGCCACTGACACATTGTCTGTCCCATTTGGTACACAGCTGTATTCTTTAATTCAATCCATAAAGTTCCATTATAAGTCCAATACTGTACATTGTTTTAGCCTGTCTATATCAATGATACAGACCACATGCTTTTCACATATACATTTAACTTCATGCTTGCAAACCATTTACTTGTAGCTGTATTCCTCTGGGGATGTTTGTAACTACCTTTCAGATAATGACATCCTAAATTTGAAATGCATCCCCAGATTTAGTTTTACAGAAAGGGTCATGGGTTGTGGTGGTATCTCTGACGAATCACTGCTCGTGTTTCATTGCTTTAATGTATCAGAAAGCCCTCTGCACCCGGACACGTCAGCAAATTGTCTTCACACCAGACTCCCTGTCCATTGCCATTTCCATATGAAAGACACTCACTTCGGGTTCCAGTCTAGTGACCCAATGCATGTTTAGGCAAGGACAGGCTTAACTGATAAAATCTTTGTTTGCTTCTATAAATGGTTCTCAAAAGTTACGGTGGAGTTTTAGATATCTGAGCCCTATTTCAAGTAGATCTATCAAAGCTGGTTCATACTTCATTCGTACATGGCATGTAGCTGTACATTGCAAAGGATGTACATTTCTGATTATACTATTTTGTATATGTCTGTGATGTTGGACTGGAAAGGCAATTGCTTATGTACTGATCATTTCTATGCAATTGATTATCCCTGAACATAATTAAATATAAATATAATTAAATTTAATATTGGTAGGATAGGTTTATTACTTATCCTACATTGCTGATATAACAAAATGCAATAAAATGCAATAAAAAGTTATTCACATATAATTTATGGAAATTTATGAAAAATTACTGATCAGTTTGCTGAAATATGCTACAATTACAAAAAAGTAAAACAGTTACTAAAAACGTATTATTATTATTATTATTATTATTGTTAATGTTACTTGTATTACATATAAATACAATTAATATTAATAACTGGCATATGTTCTAAACACTGTATCTTATTTATTTAAATTATTATTTGTATAACCTTTTGTGTTTTGGCATTTACCTTAATCTTTTATTATTTCTTTAACTGTTTAATGAGCTTCTCTTCCCAATCACATTTCAACATCCCACCAGTGACTCACACATGCGGCACAACACATGACACTTCTGTACGCGTATGTCGTATATCATGGTCGTACGTCCATTCCATACAGATGCTTCAGCTGTACAGGCAGAAGTATGAACTAGGCTGGAATCCCAGAACACTCTCATGACCACGCCCCCATCATCGTTAACTTCCTGTGGTGTTTTTTGTTCATTTGACATAAACAGATCAAATTAATCATCAATGCTAATATTTTATGACGTACTTGTTCCCCAATATGTATTCTCATCTAGTAATGTGACATTTTTCACCCAACTGAAAAAAGTAATGTGGTTAAAACTGAAATTACCACTTTAATGTGGTAAAAACACTGAAAACAAAGGTACTCTAGTCAGAACCTGCAATTCTCAAGAAACTACGCACTTGTGGTTAAAGTGTCAACCAGAGCTACATTTTGGAAAACAATACAACCAGAGTGAGTGTCCTTGACCCCAAGGTGTTTTATAAAAAAAATGTCAAATTCTGACATGAGAATGTTTACATGTCTGTCTGCTTGATTTTGTAAATTATACTTTGTACTGGTAATTGATACATGCCTTTCTTCATTTTTTAAGTTAAAAAAATTAAGCTCGCTCACTAGGGGTATACACAAATGACTAATGTAGATCAGGAATTTATGAATGTAATTTATTATGAATGTAACTGTTGATATTTATGGATTTGACGGTTTCAATTCTGTAACTTAAAAAGCTCCTATTTACCTGTCATAGAATGTCACCAAACAGTAAGCTACTGGCTGAAAACACTGCATTTTGTCTTTGTGTTGCAGTAAAATAAAATGGAAAAGATTGCATTTATGTTAATGAATTATATTATATCTTAATCATTTTGCAATATTTTATCTGTGTGAAGAATCATTATTGCTTTCAAAGGTGGCGCATCTATGCGCCCATGTGGGTCTTGTTCATAACCCTGCTCACTGCCCTGGACACTAGAATGAGGGACAGATTAAAGAATCAAACTGCTTAACTTGCTCACTGCAAGACTGATTGGAATTACATATTACTGATGCCTGGATGAATCAGCAGATGCTGTGCCATCAACCTGAAGTTTGAACAGAAACACAATATTTGATTTGTAACACATATTGTAACACAAGTGTGATTCGGGGGGAAGGAACTAGGGCTCCACCTCCAGTAGGTCACTCCATTTAAACCCTGGAATGCACCCTATTCTCTGTCTTGCTTTTTCATTTGTGTTTCGTCACGCAGCTCTGCAGATCCCTACTTTTCATTTCCATTTTCCGCTGTCTGTGCTTCCCTATGCTTTACCAGGCTTTCACTTTACATTATTACACTTTTCTGTGCTTTTGCTGTGGGAAACATTTATAGGGATTGGTTTGCCCTGGTTTGTTTTTAGTGTGCTTTGCCATACACCCTCTCTGCTTTAATGTGCTTGCCTATGCTTCGCTGTGTGTTACGCTTTGTTGCTCTTTGTTGTGCTTTGCTATGGGAAACTTTTATCCCCTGCTTTTTATTCCCCCTTGGAAGATTATCAATTTAGTTACTCACTTGCTGACTGTATTTTCCCTCTCGCTGGACATCATTGAACTCAAAAATCCAGCAAAAGGTTCCCGGGGAGTCTGTCTGTCCTGTTGCTTCTCCTCTCCTCATCTCCCCTTGCCTCCACTGATCCCACCACGCCGGCACAGGCCTGCAGGATTTATTAAACACAAAACAGAAAGTAAACAAACAGGTCATGTGACGCTACCAATGATGGTAATGCACAAGAACACATACAAGACAGGCAGACAGCACGTCTCAATCAAGCGCCTGTCTGTAAACAATCATTTGATCAAACATAACTACAAAAACTACACAAAACACATATAAATTATACTAACACTAATTCCCCCTGTGGTATGTTTAAAAGAAAACAGTAAATAAATGAAAAAGGAAAGAATGTACACTTACATGTTGAATACAGTAATTACACGCCCTTTCTCTTGAAAAAACTATCCAGCGTAGATTGCTCCTCACGCCTCGCTCCAAAGATTGCATTCGTCATGCATGATTCGTACCACAATAGGTAATCTTTGAATTAGTCAACCAGGGTCTTTGTTTTCACTGAGAGAATAACACACTTGACACTGGAGAAAGTTCAGTGTCATGTAGATCATACAGTCCTTGTCATCAGAAATATATTGCAAATGTCGAGGATATTGTATATTTTAACAGAAAGCTAAATTTAATTAATTTTAATCTAATGTGTCTAGCTTTGCCTAGCGATAACAATCAATCTAACACCTTGAATGCATCAGGCACTCAGAAAACAAAAAGTTAATTACCCAGTATAGTAAGAGAAAGGCGGTTTAACACAGAGCATGAAAGAAAGAGAAAAATGACCACTTTAAATTAGCTTAAAGAAAACAAGAGATTTAAGACAAATTTCACATCATATTGATTTAATACCACTAGGAGTACAAGATGCAAGCGTTTTTATTCTTAAATTGCCTAACAAGCATAGAATAACCCAGGTAATAAATCCCCAAGAGAATTCAAATGTTTGCAATGTCTAAAGGAATGTCATTTCTTATGGTATAAATAACGGGAATTCAGAATATAATCTGAATTATTTAGCAAAAGTTATGCACGTTTTAAAAGTTTCCCCTTTCCAGATTATGATAATGAACTAATCAGACAGAGGAAGGAGAGCGGGGGGGGGGGTGGGGTGGGGTGGGGTGGGGGGTGGGGAATCAATCAAGGTTACAAGCCCATTCAGGGACAAACTAGACAACCGGAGCATGTGGCGGGAAATTCAAACCATCTCTTTGTTTGAAAAGTATAAAAGCCGACTGTAAACATAAGCTCCTTGTCCCTCGGTTCTGCAGAGCCCCTCTAATCGCTGGATACCTGCCCCTCTGATCTCCTGATAACTCCGCTGAGCCCCTCTCATCTCTTGACCTGCGCCCCTCTGATCGCAGGATACCTGCCCCTCTGATCTCCTAACCGCTCCGCTGAGCCCCTCTCATCTCCTGACCAGCGCCCCTCTGATCGCTGGATACCTGCCCCTCTGATCTCCTGACCGCTCCGCTGAGCCCCTCTCATCGCTGGATACCTTGCCCCCTGATCTCCTCCTCTGATCCCTGCTCGCTCAGATTCAAAGAAACTACAAGCCTGTACCTGGAGCCCTCAGCTCAGTATCTATCCATCTAGGTCAGGGGCCCTGACACTCGGAGAAACACAAGTGTGGCCGAGTTGTTGCTGCGATGACGTCACGGACCAGGATGGAACAACACATAAACAATGAATGGGCAGGTGAAACTGAACGCAACGGCGCTTAGTGTTGTATTAAATAAACAAAACAAACGAAAGATTTAAACAAACAACAAACAAAAAACAGCTGGTGGCTTTTATATTCTGGCCGAGGGGTTAACTAGCCATCAATTAATTATTACCCCTCGGCACAGTCTGCACAAGTTTAGGAGGATGCATGACTGTCAGCTAGTTAAATAAATCACTAGCTGATCAGTCACGCATCCTCACGAGGTTTTTAAACACAAAAACAATAACAAATAACAAATTGGCTTTCGCGGTGATAAACATAAATTATAATAAATAAATAATAAACAAAGGGGCGGGACACTCCGCCACAACAAGGTAACAGAATGCTGAAAGTGACTGCTTTCCAGGCTAGGTAACAATACTCTTAAATATCTATTCAGGTATTGTGTGACCCCTTGTTGTTGTGTCAGTATGTACTACTATTTATTTGGTAAATTGTTGTTTAAAACCTTAGACCTCATTGTAATGCTTTTAATGTGACATTAATTGTGTAACTGTTTTGTGTGATTTTAATAAATACCATCTTTCTAAGATTCCGAGCACTGAGTCATTCACTCATGTTGAACAAACACGATTTATGAACTTTGAACAGTCTGGAATGTGGTCTATTTTTGGCTTGTTGTAACGGTTCTTGCTGTTGGGATTGTTAAAAACGGGTGTTCCACGGGCTCCCGAGTGGCACATCCAGTAAAGGCGTTCCGCGTGGAGTGCAGGATGTGCCCTATAGTCTGGACGTCGCGAGGTCGAGCCCAGGCTATTCCTTTGCCGACCGAGGATGGGAGCTTCCAGGGGGCGGTGCTCAATTAGCCGCGCGCCTCCCGGGGGGAAGGAGGGTTAGGTCGGCCAGGGTGTCCTCGGCTCACCGCGCACCAGCGACCCCTGTAGTCTGGCCGGGCGCCTGCGGGCTTGCCTATAAGCTGCCCGAGAGCTGCGTTGTCCTCCGACGCTTTAGCTCTTGGGTGGCTGCATGGTGAGTCCGCAGTGTGAAAAAAGCGGTCGGCTGACGGTACACGCTTTGGAGGACAGCGTGTGTTCGTCTTCGCCCTCCCTAGTCAGCGCAGGGGTGGTAGCGGTGAGCTGAGCATAACAAAATTATTGGCCGTTCCATATTGGGAGAAAATAAAAAAAAATAATTGGCAACGATTAAATTTATAAAAAAAAAAAAGGGTTTATAAGAAGGGTTCATTATAGTGAAGTTAGCCTGTATGTGTGTGTGTGTGTGTGTGTATATATATATATATATGTATGTAATTAATTTCAAGTTAAGTATAGACGGCAAACTTTCAATGTTTTCTAAAAAAAAAAAAAAATCCAATTCGGCTCTATATCCGGATGCTTCTCCATAGTACGCTGCAGTGTTTCAATTACAATTTTCCCTTTCCGGTCCGACATTAAAGGGGTGGGGCAGGGCTGGAGATGCAGTACTGAGTGTCCTGTTGATATGCAGTGCCTTTTAAACCTGTTTTACTGTGAAAAACTTTTCAACATCTAAAAAAAACTGCACGTGTGAAAATAAATTGGACCTGACGCGCCTGAGATGCACTGAATAAATGGACTGCTAAGGGTTAATGTTGCACAGGTCTCCTTTATTTTGGCAACAGAGTCAGTACTGCTCGCCTGCAGCTCAAAGGCAGTGAGTTCTCCCGTATGCTTTCAGAAGAAACACCGAAACAGTCTTCTCCAATCAGTGTCCAAAAGTCTTATAAATTCCACAGGCAGGCCATCAATCCCTGGTGCCTTTCCTGTATTCAGACCGCCCAGAGCTTCAGAGCTCTCGCAATGTCAGCTCTCCCTTGAGCCTCTCTTTCCCCTCTTCAGGTACCTGGGTCAGATCAAAGAAACCCTGGGCTCCCTCAGATTCGTCCACAGCCTCTGCCATGAACACACCCGTGTAGAAGTCTGCAGCAAAACTCCGGATCCCTCCAGGCTCAATCAGAGACTGTCCAGCTGCTGTACAAAGAAAGTGGATTACTTTGCTCTGAGCTGTCTTTTTTTTACCCCCAAAGCAAACTCATTTTTTGTTGGTGCATCCATCTGTTGTCAGGCTCTGAAACCTTGATTGTACCAGTGTACCTAGTACCGTGTATCTAACAGGTCAGCCAGTCTCCTCTTCTTAGTCTTTAGGTCCTAAAAACTTTTATCATAGCTAGACTAGAGTTCTATGGAGCGCAGTAATGTCTGCCTCCAGCTCTTTCATTACTTCGCTAGTACTTTTGTAATGCGCTTTTAGTGTACTGTTGACAAAGTTTTTATTTGTACCTGGCTATATCCCACTACTGACTCAGGGACAAAAAGGCACATTTTTGCCTTTTCCACCTTTCCAAAAAACATTTCACTAAGTGAGCATTCTGTAGTAATCTTGTATTAAAATGCCAATAGGAAGAATAACACCTTGGAGAGAGAAAGAGAGAATAACCACATCTAAAATCACAATACTGTGATCCAAAAAAACAGTAGGGCAGATCACTGATTTAATACTAGAACCGCCACGGTTATACTCATACCTAAAACTGTCACCGGCAATCATTATGACAGTTACAGTGGCTCTCAAAGTATTCACCCCCCTTGGACTTTTCCAAATTTTATTGTGTTACAACATGGAATCAAAATGGATTTAATTAGGAGTTTTTGCCACTGATCAACACAAAAAAGTCCATAATGTCAAAGTGAAAAATAAAATCTACAAATTGTTCTAAATTAATTACAAATATAAAACAGAAAATAATTGATTGCATAAGCATTCACCCCCTTTGCTATGACACACCTAAATAAGCTCTACCAATTGCAACCAATTGTCTTTAGAAGTCACATAATTAGTTGAATGGAGTTCACCTGTGCGCAATTAAGGTGTTTCACATGATTTCAGGTTAAATACACCTGTCTCTGGGAGGTCCCACAGTTGGTTAGTACATTTCCTAACACAAACTACATCATGAAGACGAAGGAACATTCAAAGCAAATCCGGAATATGGTTCTTCAAAAGCACCAATCAGGGATAGGATATAAGAACATTTCCAAGGCACTGAATATCCCCCGGAGCACAGTAAAGTCCCTTATTAAGAAATGGAGAGAATATGGCACAACTGTGAATCTGTCTAGAACAGACCGTCCTCAAAAACTGAGTATCCGGGTGAGAAGGGCACTAGTCAGGGAGGCCACCAAGAGCCTATGGCAACTCTAAAGGAGTTACAGTCTTCCACAGCTGAGCTGGAAAACATTGTGCATATGGCAACAATAGCCACGGTGCTTCACAAAGCTGGCCTTTATGGAAGAGTGGCAAAAAGAAAGCCATTGTTGAAAAAAGCTCACATCAAATCTCAGCTAGAGTTTGCCAGAAGGCATATGGGAGACTCTGAGACCAAGTGGAAGAAGATTCTATGGTCTGATGAGACCAAAATAGAGCTTTTTGGCCTCAATGTAAAGCGCTATGTTTGGTGCAAGCCTAACACCGCACATCATCCTGAGAATACCATCCCTACCGTGAAGCATGGTGGTGGCAGCATCATTCTATGGGGATGCTTCTCTGCATCAGGGAAAGCTCGTGAAGATAGAGTGCAAAATGGATGCAGCAAAGTAAAGAGAAATCCTGGAGGAAAACCTGCTGAAGTCTGCAAGAGACCAGGGACTTGGGAGAAGATTTATCTTCCAGCAGGACAATGACCCCAAACATACAGCCAAAGCCACACTGGAGTGGCTTAAAAACAAAAAGGTCAATGTCCTGGAGTGGCCCAGTCAAAGCCCGGACCTCAATCCAATTGAGAATATGTGGAAAGAGTTGAAAATTGTTGTTCACCAAAGGTCCCCATCCAACTTGACGGAGCTTGAGCAATTTTGCAAAGAAGAATGGGAAAAAATTGCAGTGTCCAGATGTGCAAAGCTGGTAGAGACTTATCCAAATAGACTCATGGCTATAATTGCTGCCAAAGGTGCCTCTACCAAATATTGACTCAAGGGGGTGAATACTTATGCAATCAATTATTTTATGTTTTGTATTTGTAATTAATTTAGAACAATTTGTAGATTTTATTTTTCACTTTGACATTATGGACTTTTTTGTGTTGATCAGTGGCAAAAACTTAAATCCATTTTGATTCCATGTTGTAACACAATAAAATGTGGAAAAGTCCAAGGGGGGTGAATACTTTTGAGAGCCACTGTACATCAATATTAAAATGAAAGACAAACTATCGGATACACCTCAGAAGTTTTATTCAAGCATGTCATATCAAACATCTGCACAGCAGACACGCTCCATTTAATTGAACAATTAAACATAAAATGGTTTATTTTATAACTTACCACATATAAAGCACTACTTCAAAAAATGAAAACCTATAATAAACATTTCAAAAGAAACTAGGGTGTAAACAGGTATATGTACATACAAAACTGTAAAAACGAAAGAAGTTTTTAATTTAAAATGAAAGTAACATATGTTTTCTCTTGCGTGTGTGTCACTCAGTGCAGCACAGAATCCAGGTTGAGCTGCTGCAGCCTGCTGCTTTGCAGTTTTCTGATCAAAATGTTTCTGCGAAAGCGCTGTGGCTAGCTTCAAGATGAACTCTCTCCTACTGATATTTTCCCCGGTGCATTCCTTATACAAAACGAAAGAACTGATGGCTGCCAGGTCCAGTAGAGATAACAACAGGCTTGTATATAAAAGTAAAATAGAATATTGTAGGTTATAAAAACATGTATTGTAAAAGGCAGTCAAAATGACTGCTCTGGCGGTTCTAGGTAGAGGGGATTATAACACTTATATTTTTGCGATCCTGCCTTTCAAACGCCATCAGGGTATTTAATACATGTATTTAGGAAAAGTCAAGAATGGACAACTGCCTATCTTTCACACACACAGAGTAATTTAAATTTTAAAAGTGAAAACCATCAAAATGACTGCTGTGATTTGATTATGCATTAACTATTTGGAATAGTTGAATATATATATATATATATATATATATATATATATATATATATATATATATATATATATATATATATATTATTTTTATTTTTATTTTTTTCAAATAGCTATTTAAATATTTTCAAATAGTATTTGTTTACTGCAATTTAAAAAAATATATTTTCAAATAATATCCGACTTTGTGCAATTAATATTTGAATATTTAAAAACAAAATTGATTTATTCGAGCATATATATTTAAATATTTCAACTATTTCAAATAGTTGGTGTTTACAAATAAAATATCAAATACAACTATATTTAGCCCAGGTCTGATTAAACTTATACATTTGTATTCTCTTTAAGGGAACTGTGAACTTTACTGAGCAAATTCTTTAATATGTCACATTCTTTTTTTCCAATCCCCAGTACTGTAGCATCCCGCATCACCTGCTGAACAGAACTTAAAAACAGTTGCAAATCAGGAAAGTGTTCTATTACACTAATCCCTCGTTTACCCTTAATAACCTCTAAAACCTCTCTTCTACGATATCCTCTGCATGCTTTTCCCCCAGATCTTTTACAATTTTTTGCTATATGCCCTACATGACCACAAGCAAAACACTTCAGTAATTCTGAGGTGGCAAAGACTACATAGTCACTGCCCTCTACCCGAAACCTGAAAGTGATATTTAATTCACAGTTTGTGTCATTTAGCAGCATATACAGCTGTCTCCTAAATGACACTACATGTTTGAACTCTTGCGCTTTACAGCCCAATGGAATCATAGTGATCTCCGACATTATCTGGCCATGGCAGCTCTCCGATTAATAATTAATTCTTTATAAATGGCGGGACATTCGAAATACTAACTTTTCTTACTGGAACAGCGAGAGGCAAAACAGAGACCAAAACATCATTGATTACTAAACCCTCCTGAACAGCTCTTTGAACTAACTCTTTACTGTTCAAAAACACCACCACTGTCTTATTCATTCGAGAAGTCGATTGTATATTTTTACATCCTACTACTTTTCCAAGCTCAATTGCACATTTCTCAACACTCAATAGAATTAACTATGATTTTAATGCCATGTCTGCGTGTGATGTTGTCAAAACAGGAGTCATGCCCTCTTGGGACTCCCCCTGCTGTGGCCATAACGGCCATCTCTGCTTCCATAAAATATAGATCAGATGTAACAGTCAAACAAAACAACCATAGAAAGAGAAAAATAAAAATAAAAACAAAATGTAAGGAAAAAGAAAAAAGACTTCCTTACTCAGAACTCCACTCACTGCCCACACACACAGCTTCCTCACTCCCAGCAAACACAGTGACAGACAGCACCAACAGACAGATCGATGAGAAAGCGCGATAGATGGATAGATAGATATAGATAGATCGATGAGACAGTGCGATAGGTAGATAGATGAGACAGCGCAATAGATAGATAGATAGATAGATAGATAGACAGTAGTGTACAAAAGTTTGGAAACAACAAATGATTTACAGCAAGACAAGGGGGGATTGTATTGCCCATTGTTTCCTCAATCAGCCCCATTACTTACTAAATTTCTTTTCTTTAAAAATATGCTAAATATTTTATTGAGCAAGACATCTCACAAGTAGAATGGTGCCCCAAAATGTTATCTTTTTTCTAGGAATAGCAGTAAAACCGAGGATGGGGAGTTTGTTGCCGGATAACTTCACTCAGACTACTTGCTCACTAAATACCTTGGTATTTCTGAATAGATCACTGTCTCCTCTTTAAAAATATGCTAAAGATTTTAACTAGCAATCCATCTTACAGGTTCAGTGGTACAAGAAGAATAACACCTTGGAGAGAGAAAGAGAGAATAACCACATCTAAAATCACAATACTGTGATCCAAAAAAACAGTAGGGCAGATCACTGACTTAATACTAGAACCGCCACGGTTATACTCATACCCAAAACCGCCGCCGGCAATCATTATGACAGTTACACCAATATTAAAATGAAAGACAAACTATCGGATACACCTCAAAATATGATCCATTAAATATGATCCATTTGCTACCAATGCTGAATGACTGGGTGTAGCATTTGTTCTCTATTTTACCAAAAAAATGTTTTTCCTGAATGGTGAGTGCCAGGACTGGTTCAGTATTCAATGCAGTGCTGTCCTGGGAAGTCCTTAAGACTGGTACAGTATTCAATGCAGTGCTGTCCTGGGCAGTCCTGAGCCCGAAACCTATTTCTGAGGGTAAAATGAAGAAGAAATGTTATACCCAGTCATTCCGCATTGGTAGTAAGCATATTGGGGGATCACAGCACTTGCGGGACAGACCGCCAGGGCTGGATTAATTTATACACAAATTACGTTATAGTGTAGCAGAACTTGGGCCCACGCGAGGTCGTCGTTTGCTTGGGACATTTAACAAAAATTGCATGTGGGCAGACGGGCCCACACACACAGAGGAAGAGTGGCACACAGAAGCTCGCTTTTGGTTAATTTTTTTCTTTTATGACGGCTAGGCATTTCTTCCTCGATTACAGCATACCTTGTCTCTGAGTCTCTCACGCATGCAGCTTCCTGCTAATAAAGTACAATACCAAATGCCCCATGCCCTCTACCTCCTGGGAGAGATCCGTCCCTAGTCCTACGTCAGAGGCATCAGTCTGCAGAATAGAATGTATGAATCATGCTCAATGTACGCATTCATTTATTTCAGTTTTAGGGCCAATTTAAAAACCTGTCCTGTCTCAAATGTGCACAGTATGTCCCTTTAACTTTTAGCAACTTTCCTTTATACGGGGGTGGAATTTTAGGGAAAAAAGGCAGGTAAAGGTAAATGTGTACAATGCGGGAGGCTGAAGGAAATTCAAATGTGGATGGTTTTGAAGGGTTTAAGTCCATAGCGTTTGTTTCTCTCAGAAGTAAATCCATAGAAGGGATCTTCGAATAGGTTTGGTGTGTGTTTTGCTATACAGTATATATATATATAATCCTGCTGCTATTGTGCATACAGTACATAATAGCTGCTGAACTTTCTGGTAAACTAACAAAACCACTGACCCATTAACCCCACTGGATGCTATATTATGCACTTGCTAATGCATTTGTACTTTACTGACTGGGAATGAAGCTTTTTTTTATGTCTGTGATCCATATTGCATTATTTTATGTTCTATGTTCCCACAGATGTTTGAATGTATATTAAAAATCTCATTAACAACAGTGAGATTTAATTATTATCACTCGCATGTGATTTCTGTCGTATGGTATAAGGCAGTGGTAGCTAATACGTGGAGCATGGAGCATCAACACATAAGCATAGAATAGTTAACAGGGTTGATTGCGTATTTAAAAATAAAATTCCTGACAATGAATACATACAATGAAAAATGACATTCATTCAAACAGTAGATGGCACTAAAAACTGTATGTGGCTTCCATACCTCAGTAACCCTAGCACCAAGCATGGTTCATAGTGCACAGTTGCGAGGTTGTGTTTGGTGGTTTCAATGGATCGCTTTGTGGTGTGAGTTACAAAAGACAGGGAGAGCCTTCAGTGCCTTCATGTCGTACAGATTTGGATGAAAATATCCCAGCTGGTTTCAAAGAAGGCGAAGCTGGCACCAAAGTGTAACGTTAGTGAAAGGCGGGAGCTGGAAGTTTCTGTTATAGAACTGAATGATAAACCTTTTTACTGAGCAAAACACAAGTTTGAGTATGGCTCATGCTGGTAACCTGAAACGCCATACAAACATGAATCATGCTTGTTTTGCAGATACATTTCCACTTCGATCTGCTGAACGAGCTGTAACACGTTGGCAAGCTTAAGATTGCTTGGCTGTTGGCAAAGGAAAAATGACCATTTGCTGATGCAGAATTAGTGAAAGATTGTATTTTTGAATCAATGAAGATCCTTACAGCTGATAAGCGTAAGCTCGACACAGTCATGTAGCTAAGCCGTAACACAATGGTGCGCAGAATAAATGAAATATCTGATAAAGTTTGTATGATCAACTCTGCTGCCTTCAGCCTTGTGCTCGATGAAAGCACTAACATTTGTGATACCGCCCCCTTTTGTGTGTGGGTTCGAGGTGTGGATCAGGAAAGCTTGGAGCTTTTTGAAGATATGTTGGCTCTGCGAGGGCTACAAAATCGCACCAGAGACGTGGATATTTTTGATAAGGTGAATAAAGTTCTGATGGAGAATGAAAAGCTTGTACCTACCATGATTGGTAGTTCCATTGGTTTTGTAGCTTTAATGCGCCAAAATCTACCTGAGTTTTCATAACATTATCAACCAAGAACCACTGTGAGCTAAGGCTACAGATCTGCAGCTTTTGTCAGCCATGCATACTGTTGTTAGCATTGTCAACAGAATCCAAGCTAATGCATTGCTTCAGAGACAGTTTGTTTAGTTTCTGGAGAAAATTGACATGCTGGTTGAGTAGGGGAAAAGTTATTCAGTGCTTCATTACCTCAGATCAAAGAATTTCTAGCTAACAAGCAGAATTTCTAGCTAACGTATTGGTCACCACTGGCGAAAAGCCAGTTAATCACAATTGGTCAAAAGGGTTTTACTTTTTTGTACTCTTGTTCACTTTACTGCTGGTGAATCGCGGAGCCCATTGAGATCCACCAAAATGGATTTTAACCCCCTCCCTGCTGTGTTACAATATATACAGACATGCTCAAATTTGTTGGTACCCTTACAGCTCATTGAAATAATGCTTCATTCCTCCTGAAAAGTGATGAAATTAAAAGCTATTTTATCATGTATACTTGCATGCCTTTGGTATGTCATAGAATAAAGCAAAGAAGCTGTGAAAAGAGATGAATTATTGCTTATTCTACAAAGATATTCTAAAATGATAATTGGATTATAGTGATATTTCAAACTAATTAGTTTCTTTAATTAGTATCACACACGTCTCCAATCTTGTAATCAGTCATTCGACCTATTTAAATGGAGAAAAGTAGTCACTGTGCTGTTTGGTATCATTGTGTGCACCACACTGAACATGGACCAGAGAAAGCAAAGGAGAGAGTTGTCTGAAGAGATCAGAAAGAAAATAATAGGCAAGCATGGTAAAGGTAAAGGCTACAAGACCATCTCCAAGCAGCTTGATGTTCCTGTTGCAACAGTTGCAAATATTATTAAGAAGTTTAAGGTCCATTGAACTGTAGCCAACATCCCTGGGCGCGGCTGCAAGAGTAAAATCGACCCCAGATTGAACAGAAGGATAGTGCGAATGGTAGAAAAAGAACCAAGGATAACTGCCAAAGAGATACAAGCTGAACTCCAAGGTGAAGGTACGTCAGTTTCTGATCGCACCATCCGTCGCTTTTTGAGCAAAGTGGGCTCCATGGAAGAAGACCCAGGAGGACTCCACTTTTGAAAGAAAAACATAAAAAAGCCAGACTGGAATTTGCTAAAATGCATATTGACAAGCCACAATCCTTCTGGGAGAATGTCCTTTGGACAGATGAGTCAAAACTGGAGCTTTTTGGCAAGTCACATCAGCTCTATGTTCACAGACGAAAAAATGAAGCTTTCAAAGAAAAGAACACCATACCTACAGTGAAACATGGAGGAGGCTCGGTTATGTTTTGGGGCTGCTTTGCTGCGCCTGGCACAGGGTGCCTTGAATCTGTGCAGGGCACAATGAAATCTCAAGACTATCAAGGCATTCTGGAGCGAAACGTACTGCCCAGTGTCAGAAAGCTCTGTCTCAGTCGCAGGTCATGGGTCCTCCAACAGGATAATGACCCAAAACACACAGCTAAAAGCACCCAAGAATGGATAAGAACAAAACATTGGACTATTCTGAAGTGGCCTTCTATGAGTCCTGATCTGAATCCTATCGAGCATCTATGGAAAGAGCTGAAACTTGCAGTCTGGAGAAGGCACCCATCAAACCTGAGACAGCTGGAGCAGTTTGCTCAGGAAGAGTGGGCCAAACTACCTGTTAACAGGTGCAGAAGTCTCACTGAGAGCTACAGAAAACGTTTGATTGCAGTGATTGCCTCTAAAGGTTGTGCAACAAAATATTAGGTTAGTGGTCCCATCATTTTTGTCCATGCCATTTTCATTTGTTTTATTATTTACAATATTATGTTGAATAAAAAATCAAAAGCAAAGTCTGATTTCTATTAAATATGGAATAAACAATGGTGGATGCCAATTACTTTTGTCAGTTTCAAGTTATTTCAGAGAAAATTGTGCATTCTTTGTTTTTTGTGGAGGGGTACCAACAAATTTGAGCACGTCTGTATATATATATATATATATATATATATATATATATATATATATACTGTATATATATATATATATATATATATATATATATATATATAAAATATATATATATATATATATATATATATATATATATATATATATATATATATATATATACAGTGCCTTGCAAAAGTATTCAGACCCCTGACCAATTCTCTCATATTAATGAATTACAAATGGTACATTGAAATTTCATTCTGTTTGATATTTAATTTTAAAACACTGAAACTCAAAATCAATTATTGTAGGTGACATTGGTTTTATGTTGAGAAATATTTTTAAGAAAAATAAAAAACTGAAATATCTTGCTTTGAAATAGTGTTGAAACACTTTTGAAATAGTGTTTCTGTGACAGTGTATAAATTACTTGACCTTCGGTCTCGTAATTTATGATATCACAGAAACCCGAGATGGAATTATTTTCCTGTAACTCACTGAAGCCCATCTATTATTATATATATATATATATATATATATATATATATATATATATATATATATATATATATATATAAAACTGTGTTTTGTTTTGTTTTCCGAGCATTATGGGCATGAAGGGGAAAATTATTGAATTCTAACTAACTTTATATATTATGTGTTATGTGTGTATCTTGTATTTCTATATAATGTGAGGTGCCTTTGAGACTGTAGCAAGTAGTGATTGCATCAGCTGCAGCTGGTCCTTCGGGCTTGTGAACAACAGTGTTCCCCCATCCCCAGGACACCACCCTTGATATCTCTGAGACTGTCTCTCTCTGTTTTGATCTTATCTTGTACCTCTCCCTATCCCCCTGTCCTACTGGACTTCCTGATAAACATCGGCTCTGTTTTGATCCTATCTTGTGCTACTGGCCATCCCATTGTTCTTCTGAACTTTCTGGTAACACAGACACCAGTCACACCCTACTTTTCCAGCTTGTACAAACTGTATAAATATCAACTGTTAACCCACTTGTGTTAAGTCTCTTGTAGACTCTTCCCTTGTATACATTGATTAAAATATCTAGAGCTGACAATAAACCTGAATCCTGAGTCTCTTTGGATAGTGGAGAATAAATCCACTACAGGCGACTACAGTGAAACGGACCAATCAGAAGTAATGTCAGTAATATCAGTTAACTTGACACAGGTCATAACACAAATATGCGATAAATATGGAAGATGAGAAATTGATTTAGGAAGTGCAGCTGTATCCTGTGCTCTACGATTATTCATTAAATTCATACAAAGACAACAGTAAAAAGGACAATTCCTGGCAGAACATTTCGGGGCAGTATTACTAGTATACCTGGTGAGTGAATCTAAGGAATATCCGGAGGGGGCGGGGGGGTTAAGCTGCCAAAATAAAGCTATCTATAATTGTTTTTTTTTAAATGTCCTCTGTGTGTTGCTGTTGTACGCTTTTCTCTTTTTTCACTAACTGGTTAAAACACAAATGACAGGCTTGCTGTTGATTTTCTCATCTGCCTCTGTGGGTCTAATCTGGAGTTTATTTTACAGTTTTATTTCGAGAGATGTTTGGTCAAAATAAAAGTATATTCTCAAAATGTTATTTTTATATATTAATGTATTACCATTGCTGAACCGTAGCTACCATTACAATAAATAAATAAATACATAAATAACCTCACCCCTAACCCCCACTTGTGGAGATCAGTGCGTGATTTATGTTGTTACTGCTTCTCTTTCCATGTTGTGTTAAGAGTTAGTACTATGCGTTGTATTATTCCCTTTTACCTTTCTTTCATCTTTTCTTCTCTTCCTGTCTTCACCAGATCGGTGAAGCAAGGTGTGCTCAATCACCAGTCACTTATGGCTGGCAATTTTATAATTTTATAACACTTTTGAGATACAGGAATGGCTGAACAGATATCAATGGAATTCTTAAAGGACAGGAAACAACTCCGGGAAAAACACAGGCCATAATTATTACCCTTGATTTCCTTTTGCGTATTTTAGACCCAGAAGCAACATTGTATGTGGATGATGACGGCAGCGCAGGGTCATTTCTGGAGGATGAGCAACCAGAGTAAGAGGGACAAAAGGAATAGGGTGAGGAGATGGCCCCAAAAAGGAAGACAGCCCCAAAAAAGTATGGATGAAGTAGACGCTAAACTGCTCAAAATATTACAGCAGGCAACACCAGCAGCACCTGCACCTGTATGCGATGACATCGGCCTCTTCCTTCTGAGTTTAGGGCCACCTCTGCGCAGACTCAATCCACGCAATCAGATGCGGGCTGAAATTCGCATTTTAAACATGAATGAAGATCTGCAGAACTTGGAGGAACAGCAACAACAACAGCAGTCACAGCACCTGATCTATCAGAACCAGCCAGATCAGTTCCTGACCCATCAGCCACAAAACCACATCCAGCCTCAGATTCAACCCTATTTCCTTCCCAGTTCCAGGTTAAGCCCCACCAGCAGCAGCTTTAAGAGCTTTAACTGTTTCTGAATATAAGATGCATTTGTTAAACTTATGATTGATGTATTTATGTATTTATTTATTTATTTAGGTATGTATTTATTTATTTAGCGTATGTGTGTGTGTTAAAGGTGTGCAGATTGATAAATAAAGCAGCTTGTGGAAACTAGTTTCTGCCTTGAGTTATCTTTCTGAATGTATTCCTTCTCAATTTCATGATTTATCATTTTGAGCATAGATTGCTGAAAACGCAAACAGCCTTTTTATGCATGCTATATGTGGTGGGACTGTGACAGTTTGAATTGGTATATATGTGGCATTTATCGTGGCATCTTGCCATGGCACATGATGTTGCTCACTTTGGAAATAGGCACAGAAGCGATCTCGCAAAGCAAAAGCTTCCTGTGATGCCCAGTTTCCTCCCAGGTGTGATACCGATTGCAGATTTCCATGCCATTTCTCTTCTGCCTCATTCAACCATATTTGATTCATTTCACCTGGCTTCTGGAGATCGTTGTGGAGAAGACATGCTGCCTCAATAACTGTGTCCTCTTTCTGTGGTAGCATGTTAATCCTCCAATGGAATATGCACCACCGGGCAGCAAGTATGCCAAAGGCATTTTCAACAATCCTTGACAAGCACTAGCTGAAAATCTTCTTATCATGCGGGAGATTGCATCCTGGATATGGCCTCATCAATATATCCTCCCTCAAAGCTCAATCGCATTCACCAACTGATCTCCTCATTCCAAGTCTCAAAATCAATATCAAAGTGCAACCTTCTTTCGCTCCTCGGCCACTTCAATTTCGCCATTCGCATCATCCCTCAAGGGCGCACCTTCATCTTTTGTCTTCTTGCCTTGTCTTCTACATCTAACTCCCTCGGTGCCTCAGTCATCATCCCAGATGAAGCTAAGAAGGATATCGAGATGTGGACTTTACTCTTAAACAACTGGAATAGCCTTTCCCTCTTCTATGATGACCTCAACTCCGCCCCCGATTTACACATATTCACCGATGCCTCCCATCTAGGCTTCGGCGGTATATTTGGGTCCCAGTGGTTCTATAGCACCTGGCCCAATGAAATCGGTTCTCTTCTTCTGCAACTAAAATCCTCCACTTTGCTGGAACTGTACCCCATTGTGATAGCCGCCCTACTCTGCAGCCACGATTGACCACGGAAATCTGTTCTCTTCCTCAGCAACAATTCCACTACAGTTCACATTATTAACAAAGGCTGTTCATCTTCTCCTATCATCATGCAGCTCCTCCATCGTTTAGTTTGGACATCAGTATCCAATAATGTCATTATTCAAGTGCGCCATTTCCCAGGGTCTCTTAATAACGCTGCCGATGCTCTCTCTCATCTGCAGATCCAGAAGTTCTGCAGCCTGATCCCAGGAGCAGACCCCAACCCTCGACTCATACCACCCTTCAGCAAGACAATATTCAACTGAATGACTCTCTCTCCGGCCTCATTCAATCAGCACGTGGATTCATGGAGAACGCTCTTGCCCCATCTACCCGTTCCTCCTACTCGACTGCCTGGTCTTCATTTACTCACTTTTGCGAGCAAAATTGGATCTCTCATACCTCTTACAACCTACAGCACCTCCTCGCCTTCATCACTCACCTCAGGCTGTCTCTACATTTAGCCCCCTCCTCTATTAGATGCTACCTAGCGGGCATTCAGTATCAATTTTTCCTTCACTATATCTCCTCTCCTCCATTCCAGAAATCCGCCTAACGCTCAGAGGCATGGAGAAAAGCATGCCCCCCTACTCTCTATCAAGACAACCAATCTCAACAGACCTTCTCCTTCGTCTCATCACCGCTCTCCGGCAAGGATGTTCAACCCATTTGACAACGTCGTCATGGAAACCCTGTGCCTGACCGCCTTCTTCGTATTTCTCCGCTGTTCCGAATTCTCAACTCCATAAACTTCCAGCTTCCCAGCTCTAGGTCTCAAGCGCTCTGGTCTCTCTCAAATCCCCGGAAACCACTTTATCCTCCACATCAGATCTTCAAAAACTGACCAATTAAGCCAAGGTCAGTTTGTACAATTCTCTAAAATTAACTCTCCTCTGTGTCCCAGTTCTGCTCTGTCCAGATACATTGCCTGCAGGATCCGTCGGATCCCCTCTTCATCGACAGCTCCAGATCTATAGTTACAAGAGACTCTGGTTCTCATCCTGTCTATCCATCCTCTTGTCACGGATCGGACTCTCTTCGAACTTTTTCTCTCCCCGTTTATTCCGGATCGGAGTAGCCACCTCCGCAGCCAGGGCAGGAATCAATCAACACTTGATTAAGACTATGGGGCGCTGGACCTCTTCAGCTGTTCAACTTTGTATTAGATCATCCTCTGCAGACATCACCACAGCTCACCAAGCACTTGTTAGCTTGCCCGGAGTGGGGGAGCGCCCTTTCCTCCAGGCCCACCAGAGGTTTCCTCCCAGTAGGGGGGGGGGGGTTCCTCTCCACAGTGCGGACGGCTTATAGGCATAGGTTATCTACTAACATCTCTTGTCTTTTCTCTTTTCTTCTAGCTTTTGTCTATGTGTACGGCTCTGTGATCTCTTTTCTATCCCACGGTGCGGTTTTTGCAGGGAACCGGGGGTCCTCTTTTGGGGGGGAAGTGAGTCTCACTGCTCCGGCTGTCCGGGTCGGCCTCTTGTCTCAACCACTGCCGCCCGGCTGTTCCTCGTCGGCCTGAGAGGACCCCCGGCCACATCCTATTCTTCTGCTGCTTCTGCACTAAGCCTTCCAGGCCTCAACCTTGCTGTCCCATCTCCTCTCTTCCATTTCAGGTCCAGGACCATTTCAGCCCCCTCTTGCAGCAGGCCGAGTGGGCCCCGACCGAGGGGGGTTCTCTGTTTTCGTCTCTCTTAAACAGACCCGAGACACTTTTCCTAATTTCTCCACGCTGCCCAGTTGCCAACTTAGCTGCCTGAGGATGCTGCACTGAGTTGCAAAGGATCTGTCCTTTTGTCCTGTACGTCCCCTTCCTGTCTCTTGCTCCACTAAACGCCCAGCAGCCAGAAGATGCTGCCTGACCCGTCGGGAGTGAGAGTCAGATTTGTTTTTATGTTATGTGTCTTGTCCTATGTTCTAACCCTATTGTCACTCAAGCACTCACATGCTTCAAGCTCACAGCCCCTCAATGCCTTTCTTTACTCTCACACTTTCGTAGGTGCCCAGTGAATTAGCGTATGTGTGTGTTAAAGGTGTGTAGATTGATAAATAAAGCAGCTTGTGGAAACTAATTTCTGCCTTGAGTTATCATTCTTAATTTATTCCTTCTCAATTTCATGATTTATCATTTTGAGCATAGATTGCTGAAGACTTGTCAGCGCCAAACAAATTTAATTCATGAAATGAAATAATGTTTGTAAAATTACCTCAATGTGACAGCCAGCCTCTGTTTTGCTTTGATGGGTTCCCTGAAGTTGGTTCTCCTTGTGATATCAACTCCCATTAGACTGAGGCTCCATCTAGAATCCATACGGAAGTATCTCTTGAACCGCTGACTGTCCAGAGAAACTCATTCACTAGGTGATAATATTCCCCTTGCTCTTTTTTTTTTTATTTATGTCATGTACCCAAGCCTTCTTTGTCTTCTTTGGCGTCTACAATGCAGGAGAAGTATTTCAGCAGCACTGCGTCTGTCAGTCCATGTTTGTACTAGCTGTCAATACAAAATATGGGAAATATATACGGATAGGTTCACGTGAAAGTTTCTGAACTTAAAATGTTTGCCTTTGATGTCGATACAAAATTTTCTTCAATCGCTCATGTCGCTCGCCTCCAGTGTAGAAACACCTTTAGGTTAAAAAAGCTAATTGATAAAAAATTAGTTTATAATCTAGATTCAAATGCAGTTAAAGTCCCAGCTTCCCTGACAAAAATAGGCAAATCATTCCATAATTCTGGAGGTTTTATAACAAAAAGCCCCCCCCCCCTCCCTCCCTTCAGAAAGGGATATTCTAAGAGGAATCCCAATAGAGTGCTGCACTGGGAGCAGTCACTAGCTCACCCTCAACCTCTTCAAAAATGGATATTCTAAGAGGAATCCCAATAGACTGCTGCACTGGGAGCAGTCGCTAGCTCACCCTCAACCTCTTCAGAAAGGGATATTCTAAGAGGAATCCCAATAGACTGCTGCACTGGGAGCAGTCACTAGCTCACCCTCAACCTCTTCAGAAAGGGATATTCTAAGAGGAATCCCAATAGACTGCTGCACTGGAAGCAGTCACTAGCTCACCCTCAACCTCTTCAGAAAGGGATATTCTAAGTAAAATGTTATCAAAGTGGTGATGAGATTAAACTTGGCAGACATAATAAAGATACAGGGAGTAAGGTTAGTCGATACCATGAATACCACTAAAGAGGAAATAAAGGAAGATATTGCATAGTTGGAAAAAAGACTAACATTACAAGTTCAGCAAGAGCAGACCTTTTTTGAAGCAGGAAATTATTATGCAAGTAAAGATATGTCATCGAATAATCTGGAAAATGAAACTGAAAACAGTAAACAAGGTAACAGGAATTATCAGGGAATCACAGACACATTTCAAAGAATGATTAACAAAATTGGAAAAGACAACATAAAATAAGTTTAGTTTAACAAAGGCAGGGTACTCTACAAGAGGATTGTGATGACGATAGGGGTGGCGGGGGTGTATGTATGTATATACAAATGTAGGCTATAAATAAATACTCTGAAGTGCCATTTGTGTTTGTAGTTGTTAGTTATATCATACATGTATACCATGTGTGTAACACTTCATTATATATTGATTAAGATTTTAAAATTACGATAGAACCCTAACCCAATGCACAATTTATTTATAATTAATCGTTCAGTGAATTCCTCTAATCATGCATTTTCTCTGGTACTTTTTGCTCGCCTCCATGATAAATAAAGGAAGTAGCCACCGAACACTTACAGTATTATAAGAACATTTTATATGCATACAAACGTGTGAAGGTGAAAGTGTACACTGTACATAAAGTGTGGGGGAAGTCTGACAACATTACAAATACGTTTAGGCAAAATCCATGTCAATGATCTCATTCCTAGTGGATCTGTGTGTTCTTGTAGGTCGCATTGCAAATCCACAATCACCTAAGGAAACTTTATTGTAATATCTAAAAAGCAGTTTTCTATACCAAAATTTAATTATTTACAATTAGACTTTTAGTTGTATAATTCAAATAAAATCTTCAGTAGAGGTCAGCTGTCATGTAATGTACGCATCCAGATAGTATATATTTTATATAGCACCTTTCATGTGCACATCTCAAGGCACTTGACAAGAATAAAAAAGCAATTCAAACAATTGACATAATGTCCAATAAAACAAGAGAAACAATAAATACATACAACAACACATAACAGGTCAGACAATAAAAGTCAAAGTATAAAAGTGGGTTTTCAGTTCAGATTTAAAAATACTAACAGTATCACTGTCCCTTATGACCTTCGGAAGGTCATTCCTAGGTGCTATACAAGAAAATGCTTCGTCACCACAAGAACGCTGCTTAGGTCTAGGTACTGATAGTAGGCCAGTCAAAAGATCAAAGGCTACGCACAGGAGTATATGGCGAAAGAAGGTCACAGATGTAGTTTGGTGTTAACCCATGCAGAGCCTTAAAAGTTAATAGTAGGATTTTAAATTGCACTGAACTCCACTGGAAGCCGATAGGCTACAGTTAATTGATCATTTCTTGGGAATAACATTACACTGGGTGCAAAAAATGGTATATCATTTTAGCAATACAACAAATGTCCAGTAAGGTTACAAATGTTTAAAACAAGTGAACAAATCTTACTCATAACCACAAGTATAGAAAAGGTCAAATGTTTTCATAACTACAAATATTGAATTATCCAGGTAGTCTGTAAGAAATTAACTGGTCCTGTACATTCTCTGTAAAATTTCTGTTTCAAATTGAGTTATAAACTCTTTAGTTAATTAAAACCTTCCTTTTCCAAGTGCAAATTAACTGCTGATAAATTGTGACAATTAACACAGATTTGCTTTTAAATTCCCACGCAAACAAAAGAAATAGTCGCAAGAAGCCCTGCTCGTTAAGATATTAACATTATTTCATAAATCAACATAATTTTGGAAATCACATTAGCATGATTATTTAATAACTAAATAGGCGTAACAACGCTAGAAAATGCCAAACTCAATGCTACATATTGATTTGTTGCTTAACACTGGAGTCATCATTTAGGATCTTTTGAAATCCTGCCCTATGAGTGATGTGGAAATGTTGGAGATTTATGTATTATCAGCATGTATGCATTATCAGAAATCTTTATGTATGGATAGAGCCCCATGTTTATCGCAAATACAAAATAACACAAAATTAAACGAAATATCAACATATAAAACGAAATAAAACAAAAAATCATTATAAAGCAAACATAGAATTACATTTTTAAATTGGGAGGTTTGTACAAAAAATACTTTAAATAAATACTTGCAATCGTAGTTGTCAAGGCTCAGCCATTACCATAGACACGGTCTGAAGGGAAAAGGAAGCTCTGACTAGCACTTGCACAGATGTATAATTTGGAGCGAGTTGTGATGGAAGAGAAGAGACGTTTGTTTCTAAATGCCTAAACCACGTATAACACTTAAACAATGCTGCAAAGAATTTGAGCATGAGGGGATGTATGCAGCTGACGGTGACAAAATAATGATGTGCAGATTTTGCAACTGTCGGCTGGAATGGGAGTCAAACTATACCGTCGTTAAGCATTAGCTGTTTATTCCTTTTGGAGAATATATAGCTTGTTTGCTTGTATTTTGTATTAGTATGCTAATTATTTGTTTTATTTCAACTGGAGCAAATGCTGTTTTGGTTTTGAATGAATTTGAACAAATGAATCTGCTTTGCTTAGTGTTTAAATACTGAGAAACCCCAAGCTTCTTGTCTACTGGAGCCCTGCTTGTGCAATGGGATTGAAATACAATTCCATCTGTTTTTGAAATGGGTAGATTGCTGTATGTGCAATTATAATGATAGACCCACAATAGTAGAGCAGTATAAATATAACATTTTATTTCATCTTATTGTATTTTTTATAGAGAGCATGGGCAGTATTTACTGTAAATAGGCAGTTAATTAAAAATAGTGAGGGATTTCACATATTGTACCATTACTGCCACTAATGAGAAATTAAGGTAACTAAATTATTTTTCTGTGATAAATCTGTTTATGTCAAAATGCAAAATAAAACAGCGGATAGTCTCTGTAAGTCGCCTTGGATAAAGGCGTCTGCTAAATAAACAAATAATAATAATAATAATGTTTAATAAAAAATATGTATGTAGTTAAAACATGATGTATACTTTGTTTTTATTTATATATTTGATGAATGTGTATATGTAATTAAACAAAATAAAACAACAAAATTTGTGAAAAATAGAATGAAAAATGATATAAAAAAATATATAAATAATTTCACGGGGCTCTATGTATGGAGTTAACTAGGGAATCGGGGACTCACAATATTGAAGCATGGGACTTTATCACCAGCCCAGTGGACATGTTCTACCTTGAAATGGGCAAGACTCCCAATCTGACAGACAGTGAGGGCTGACAGTAGAGACAGAACACATTTCTTATACCGCAAAAGTAATGACAATGTGCCTACTATGTTCTCAAATGTTAGATTTGTTACAGAAATTATTAATATTTTCAAAGGTTTGAGTTTGCAAAGAAATGTGTAAAATGAGTGAGACAGAAAAGGTAAAGTATTATTATTTGGGGGCCAAGCAACAAAATTGCTGGCACCCTATTGTTATTGTTAAGATTATTATTATTATTATTATTATTTTACTTTCCAGCAACAAAACATTAAAAGTTGCATAAAAGTTGCTATGCCACAGGGGAAATACGGTCATAGGTCACATGGTCTGGCACTTGGCCCCCGGTTATTGCTGCTTGCCGCTATATTATTATTATTATTATTATTATTATTATTATTATTATTATTAATAATGTATTTTTTTAAAGATTTTACAGCAGACTTTGTTTTTATATAGGAGCTAAAATGAAAATAGTTGATGCAGTAGTGGGACCCAGAATATATAGAAAAACTAAAACTAAGCAGTATTAATAACAGTCAAAGTTGTTATAATAGTGGAAAACACTAGTGGAGGCTTTGAGTAAATTGTTGATGCTCATAACACTGATATATATTGTAACTCCTGAATGTGTGTAAGACTTTTGCACAACAGTGTGTGTGTGTGTGTGTGTCTATATATATATATATATATATATATAGTCACAAAAACGGCCGGAGTGGGTGGCGTCAGACCAGAGCCAGGAAATAAATAAACAGAGAGATGTGGTTTGGTGGAGCTGAGCGAATGGTTTCGCTCAGCATTTAATAAACAGCACAGAAAATAAAAGGTTTTAACAAACAAACACAAAACAGGACACGGCACTATACGCCAAAATAAAAAGACAAACAAAACGTACTACACAGACAAACACGGTGAGCAGATTTTAACTATTATTATTATTATTACCTCCGTCTCCAATCCCGTTCTCCACTCACCAAACACACAACAACCCCCAGTGAAAGAAAATGTGTCTATATATACTGTTGTGCTGGGATTCAATTACTAATTAATTATTCACTTGAATCCCAGCACGTGAATTAATTCTGTGCAACCCCGTGCTCACATACTATTACTTTTTACTTGCATGTGATGTGATAGTGCAATCCCGTGTCTAAATATAATTATACAATTTAAATACTCGTGCTGCACACACCCATTTATATCCCGTGTACCAATGACTATACACCAACATTAACACACGCACGCAACACATAACACACAAATGCACACAGGGGCGGGGCACATTGCCACAATATATATATATATATATATATATATATATATATATATATATATATATATATATATATATATATCTTGAAGGCATTCATAAGAAGAACATAAGAAAGTTTACAAACGAGATGAGGCCATTCAGCCCATCTTGCTCATTTGGTTGTTAGTAGCTTATTGATCCCAGAATCTCATCAAGCAGCTTCTTGAAGGATCCCAGGGTGTCAGCTTCAACAAGTAGTCTGGGCGTGTGGCTACATATTTCGACACTTCATTATGAAGACCTACCCAATAAAATCAAGCCAATATGCATTCCCTTGTTTTATCAGCTCCGAGGTGCCCTGCAAAAGGGATATCATGCGTCAACCTCATGACCTCGGGCCGACAAGACGGGGGCACCATCAATTGTGTTACAGGCTGTCCTGTGCCCGGGGCAGGGTTTACCCTATACAGTAATTGCCCCTTGATAATGATGTGCGGATATACTAGCGCCCCAGCACCTTCAACATCCTTACCTTCAGTAGACCGGACCTGTCCCCAAGCGTGCACCAGTGTGGGGTCGTTTTTCTGGTCCCACACTAGGTCCGCGGTTGAGTCCCACATGTCCAGTATATTGAGAGGGGCCAGAGTAACAGCTGCCCTGTAACCTCGCCCTCTCGGTCACACTGCGTACTGACTCCCTTTGAGTGTCGTTTGAGTACCATCCGAGCTCTCTCCAACCAGCCCCAAGACTCGTTTCAATGATACACCTTCCCATTTTTCAATCCGTCTCTCTTTCTTTGTTTTTTTAGGATGAAAAAGGGAAGAAAACAAGTCAGCTTGGAGGGGGAAAATCTCACCAATCGTTTTCCCCTGCTGTGTCTGCCACGGTTACGTGTGCGGTGGGGACTGCCTTTTTAATTAGTTGTCTATACTATGTCCAGTCCTGGCCCAGAATTACAGGGTGCGGCAGCCTTTCCACCTCCCCCACTATGAGGTGGTACTGTATCAGTCCTACTGATATGTATGTTTTTAGTGTGGGGTATGTCACCGTGTCTCCATGGATACAGGAGATCACCACCTTGCCTTGTGGCTGCCACAACACACCTAAGAGAGCTGTCCGAATTAAGGTCTGCCCACACCCTGAGTCCACTAATGCATGGGTACTCACTTTAACGACAACCACATCAATAATACAAGACTCCTTCTGACCATTTCCCCATCTCTTACCCGCCGCCTCGTTACACTTTATTGCGGGGGATGCAGCCGGGAGGCATGTCCTGTGAGATGGCACCTGGAATAGACAGGAGGGGCAGAAGACACTGGGGTTACATACCTGTCCCGCTGTTGATAAGGCAACGGGTCAGGGGCATTGAATCTACCCCAGCTGGGGGCCAGCCATTGCCTCCATGGTAGGGAGGTTGGGCTGCCCATTGGGTTCGGTGATCTGGGAGGACTGGATTCCCTTATGATGAGGGGTGATGGTGGAGGTGGAGCCAGCCCCCTGCTGCTCAGTGGTGAGGGAGGGTTCCGTAGACTGATCGGGGAGGAGATCAGGGAGTCCTCGAAGTCCTCTGCCAGTCGGATCGTGGCTTCAAGGGTGGCCAGGTTGTGGCACCATATCTAAGCTTGGGTCTTGGCGCCGACAACATGGCAAAATTGCTCTAAAGCGATCGCTTTGCCCATCTGTATCCCTGTTTTCTCACGGGGGCAGAGCCAATGCACCATGTGGTCACACAACTGCTGGGCAACCACCCTGGGGTGTGTCTCCAGCGTCCGTAGGTACTCCCTGAAGCGCACCCGATGCGTTTCCCCCGTGATGTTCAGACGCCAGAGGATGGCCTGTTTGACCAGGTCGTACTGGCTGGCCTCTTCATCTGAGGGGGTAGCTCAAATTTTCAGAACACTGACATTAGGAGAACCATGCAAAATTGTGTAAACTGCATTCTCCTACTGTAGGCATTCAAGAAATGTATTCATTAAATTAGCAAAGTGCTCCTCTAGTACTTTCTTCCTCAGCAATATAAAAGAATCTAAAACATGATATATTAACAACCGGAGCAGTACATCAAATAGCTGCCAACTTATGCCTCGCAGGATATTGTAAACATCTGGTTCACACACCATATAACGAGACGAGTGCACTTGTAAACGGCATTGTGAACACAAACGAACTCGGTCCTGAAAAAAAAAGGAAAGGGACCAAAAAAAAAGAACTTTAGCTCACTGCAAACAAACTCGGTCTCTTTGCTCCCAGATAAGTGTGAACAGCAAGCACATTGATACACTGTTTCAAACTAAACGAACCACGCCGAGTCTGTTTGAAACAGACCCAGGGTGAATGCAGAATGCTTCGGAGAGAACTTGGTTCAAAGTTGTTCCCCTTTTCTTTTCTTTTTTTTACTGGCAAGATGAAATTCGAAAGGTGTATGTCCAGGTCTTTGAATGTAATTATTGTGAAACATTAAGCAGCACTGACTGCATACTGAAGAAGGTGATGATGTAAGAAGGAGTATGACAAAAAATATTAGTCACGTTCTTACGTATGAAGATCTATTTTTTCTAAGGGTCTGTTGCAATGGTAACAGAAACTGAGCACATTGCACATGAAAAAACAGAAACAAAGAAATCCTGATATAAACGATCTTTACATTCAATGGGATCAGCTGGAATTCTGAACGTAGCACAATAACGTTGATGTAAATTCCATGCATAATAATAATAATAATAATAATAATAATAATAATAATAATAATAATAATAATAATAATAATAATAATAATAATTATTTATTTCTTAGCAGACGCCCTTATCCAGGGCGATTTACAATTGTTACAAGATATCACATTATACATTATTTCTACATACAATTACCCATTTATACAGTGGGGTTTTTACTGGAGCAATCTAGGTAAAGTACATTGCTCAAGGGTACAACAGCAGTGTCCCCCACTGGAGATTGAACCCACAACCCTCCAGTCAAGAGTCCAGAGCCCTGACCACTACTCCACACTACTGCCCTCCATTTGAATTATTATTATTATTATTAATAATAATAATAATAATAATAATAATAATAATAATAATAATAATAATAATAATAATAATAATAATAATAATAATTCAAAAGTGAGTCAAAAACAGTAGTAAATGACCCCCTTAATTTGTGTTAAGATTTGTTTGTGTCAATAAGTGTTGATTTTTGGTTTAAAAATGGTTTCTCCAGTATTGTATTTAATTAAGTTTAGTGTTTATTCTTCAGTGTAGATACAGAGCCTTTTGCAGAAGTGGAAATGGAAATGTGTTTTTAAACAATTACACCTGTAAACAGAACGTGGCTATTGCTATTTTTCTGCATGAGTAGGCCTATATAAATACTCAGTGAAATACGGATTAATGCAGAGAGGTCAAGGTTTGATGAGCTCAAAGAGCGGGACTTTTTCCAAAGGGGTTGTCAATGTTGAAGGTGCATGGTGAGATGGCAAAACCAGGAGGACAGTTAAACTATATATATATATATATATATATATATATATATATATATATATATATATATATATAGTATCAATATTCAATAATATTACTTTACTCCAATTGCAAAAATAAGTTCGACTTGACTTGACTTGTCTGTTAATGTTACACGTCAATTTGGAACTCCTCCCAATTGGGATGTTTTGTCTGAATCCAGTGCTGTATCCAGTCCCTCCCCCACGCAGCTGCAACTCTCTATTACAGTATGGAATTCTTATTTATATTTATTGTAAAGTGACTTTCACTGACGTGGCGCGTGGGCGCAATTCAACCCTGCCAATCCTGTCTGAGGTCCTGCATGAAGTTTCAGGATGTAATCTGAAATGCATTCAGGGTCGGCCTCGGGACTTTCCAAATCTCCCCTGCCATTGTGAAAACAAAATTAGACGCATCTGGTTTCAGTTCGTAGGCGGCGCATTTTAAAAGACGTGGGGGTGGCGGGGATAGAAACTCTATATTAAGGGTCTTAATGAGGGGGACATGTTCAATCATTCCCGCATTAATCGTACTGTATTGTACATGTTACGCCAACAGACATAAGGCATGGGATTCAGACTTGATTGTATGCCGGAGGAGGAGAGCGCCACGATGACAGAACAGGGACTGTTAACGGCGCTGATTATACGGGACAGGAGTGAAAACAAGAAGATATTTTATTGTGTTGCTTGCAGCATGGTTGCAGTTGTGATGCTGACCACCCTGCCGTTTTATTTGTTTTTTTTCATCAAACTGGATGCAGCTGGGTCAGCTTTGGTATGATGTGTTTAATTAACTATAAGGGTGAAGAGATGTTATTTGTCGTGGAAACAACATTGTCAACAGTTAAGTTTGGCATTAGCGGCAGTTCAGACCAATATAACAAGTTGTTGTTCTAGCTGGGTGGTATGTGTAGGTGGTAGTATTTCTGCACTGTCGCAGAAAGGATGTTTGTAGCAAGTGTGCATCTTCTCTGTTTAGAGAGAATTGCATTATCCTATTTTCAGAGGGGTTATAGGTAGCTGGCATGTTGTAAAACTGAAGCTTTCTTAATCCCATACTGTAAATATTCCCGATACTTGATGTGTGTGGATTAAATGGGTGATTTTTTATTTTTTTTAACAGATTCCTTTAAATGTTGATGAAAACGGTAAGTTTTTTCATTCTTCGTTGTAAATTCTTAATTCTAAATTAATGGTTTTTACCAATTTTTTTTGGCCAAAGTAATAGTAAAAATAATATACGATGGAAAGGAAAATGTGTAGAAAAACTAGAAATAATAGCTATTATTTCAAGAGGTAAATAACCAGTATGGCTCTGGTTAAAAACACTTATTTTATATTGAACTCATTATATAAAATCATGCTGCTTTAAATATTGTTCTATACATTAAATGGCACATAGGAACTTATGGTATCGGATTGTTTATGTTCATCGCGTCATTCATTGCTTCTGTTTGTCTTCAATTAGGTGCAGTCAGTTCCAGGATTTCCCAGCCTCGCGAGATACCGGTACCCAAAGCTCATCTCACTGGTATGAAGGAAGCTCAAATTAAAGAAAGCATGTATCAGCACTTACTGCACGCTTCAAAGTCCTCTTAGGTTAATGTTCTGCTTTATTAAAATATATTCTTAAAGCTTATTTTCAATATGAATTGAGTAATTTAAATGTGTTTGTAAAATGAGCAGTATTAGTGATATTGATAACAGTTGAGACATATTGTGCAGGCCAGCTGATTTTGGGGCTTAATTCTAAACCCTTTTTTTTCTCAAAATAGCAGCAAGTAATTAGGCAGGGTGTATTGTTTCCTGAAAGGTCTCTTGGGGATGAGAAATTCCCCTTATATCCTACAGACCTAGATAGATGAATAAGCCAATGTAAGAAAAGTGAAGCAAGAGGTAAATGAAAGGGCAAAATAAAGACTGGGACTATCCCTGGAGCTGACTGTCTTTTACAGACAATTGTGTATGGTTATAAAATATATATATATATATATATATATATATGAATCTCCCAGAGGCTACAAGTTTTTGCTCATTGTTTTCTCAACAGACCATTTCTGTAATATTTTTAAAATATATGGTGAATGATAATTTTCCTGTAAACTTCATGTTTCTGTCACCATGTATTATAACAAGTAATATACACCAAAACTACACATATTTAAGGCTGTAATTCCATCTCAGGTTTTTATGTCATCAGCAACCCTTAATATAATTGCAACCTTATTATGCACAGTTTGGTGTACATTTCAGTTATAGTATTATAATATGTGCTCAACTATAATTGTAGTTAATAAAATTGCAAATGTCCAGTTGTCTGACGTCAGCTTTTCAAAACTAATTCTATTAGTACCAGTACATGAAAACCAGTACTTGCTACCAAAACAGACAATAGCCTGCAGATTTAAAGTTTTATCTGAGGAAGACAGGAAGAAATTTGTGGAGCAGAACAATACAATTTGATACTTTCAATTTATGTTGCCATGTATTATAACAAATAAATATACCAAAACTGTACACAAGTCTGTAATCCCATATCAGGTTTCAGATGACATTGATAAATCATGTATGTACCTATATGTCATCAGAAACCCTCGAAGGAATTGAAGGCTTATTATGTACTGACAGACTACATTAGTCTTTTTTATTATAATTATTAATTCTATTACTAGTAATAGTAATTGAAGTAATGTTCACTTTATTGTGACTGAAGACTGTCATTTCCTTAAAGGGGACTGCAGGTTATAGGAACATTTTAGATCATCACATATACAAATATATTCTGATAATAGATGGCTTGGAGTCCATTGTCCGAGCTTTCTTAATAGTCTATAATTGAAGAAACAAGCCATTGTTTACTTGCTATTCTGCCCTTTTCAGTAGCTGACATGCCTGCAGTGCTGAAAGAGTTCAAACCCAGCTCACCATTAAGATCTCAGAGCAATTTTGGAGATTGTTTCATAGAGAGATTCTACAGTAATAAATCCTTACGAACATGGGAGCAAGTGCATTTATTTTAAACACACTGTTCTATTTAAAGCCCATGTACATTACTAAACTCTTATTTTTCAAACTGTCCTGGCGATTCTAAACTAATTCCGGACAAAGGCTGAAAAGTGACTCAAAAGTGTCACTAATAGTTTCTTTTAAATTGACTGTATGCAAACAAACTCTTTTTGCTTTCATTACAGCGATGGCACACAATTTAACAAGTTCTGAAGACGCTGAAAACCAATTTCTACCATGGGAACACCAACATGGACAGGCTTTCCTAAAGAATGGCTTGGATTACCAGGACAATGCACTGGTCTTCCCCATAAGTGGAGATTACTTTGTTTACGCTCAAGTCACATTTCGTGAGATTTACAAGAAAGAAAAATGTGAACCTAGGATGCTGAAGCAGACCATCACCAAGGTGACTGATAAGTACCCAGTACCCACAGAGCTTGCGACTGCCAGCCAGACTGTGTGCGAGACTGGCATGTGGGTAAAGACCATCTATGTTGGTGCAATTTTTCAACTTGATAAAGGAGATAGGCTGAAAGTTAATGTCAGTAACATTAGCTTGGTAGATTTAACTAGTGAGAAAAAAACATTCTTTGGTGCGCATTTACTGCAAAGTAGGCAGCTTGATTAAATGGTAATTAAAAAAATCTTTAAACTGCCTCTTCCCTATTTCAAAATTTCAGCTCAAACTTTATTTTAAACGTGGTTGTTCAGATAATGACACTTTCAGTAAATTGCTCCCAAGCTGTACTTGGTTCTTATGAAGCTCAAGTTTATAAAGAGGATATGACCATGCAGAAGTATATCAATATTACATAAGTATATTCAATTTACTGTTATACAACAAGTATGTAGTGTACTACATTTATTCTTTACCAATTCATTTGGATAGAACAAAAACACTATTTGTATGGTATGTAAAAACAACAAATGGCTTACAGATCCGAATCCCAAATGATTACAAAGTGCTTCTTGTTTTAAAGCAGCATTTAGATTAGTGAATGTCTGGAATGTTCAGCACTGCAGCCTGAGGGTATGGAACGGGTTACCTAGCCATCACTGGCCCTTTAACACCCAACTTGACAAAGCTGTGAGGGCAGTCCGCTAGGAACTGGTCAAGCATCGATGGGCGTCATGCCCATATCATAAATTTTCTGATCTTTTTATATATTAAAAAAAAAATCATGAAGACATTTGAATCCTTGTAATTTGTTCTCTTCTAACTAGTTAAATTATCTATAAGCTTTGGATGTGAATTCTCACTTAACTATATTTATTTTGTGATAAAAAAGGTATATCAAAAAGAGGAAATGAATATCCAGTCTACCAAACAATGTGAGGAACACATGGCTAAACCCACATTAACTTCATTGATGTGTTCTTAATCTGGCATTCTCAATCCTAAAATGTCTATTGTCATACTGTAGGGGTGAATGATTTACAAAATAAAAATGTAACTGTTGATATAGGGGTTCCACAGTATACTTTATAGTTCTTTATAGTTTGAAAGCAGCATGCACTAAACAAAGTCACAGCATTCCCAATCGGATGCCACAGTTAGACCAGTCTATTACATTTTATGAATATGCAATACTTTGTTTGGTAGGCTTGCATAAGATGTGCTAGGGCAGATATGACATATTGTCACTGTAATTATGTTGAGAAACAGACCCCTGGCAGATTGTGGGTTAGCTTCTCTGTGGCTTACTGATTGTAGGGTTAAATATATATATATATATATATATATATATATATATATATATATATATATATATATATATATATATTATTATATACATGTACTGCAACATTTTTATAAAATATAAAGCCGAACACAAGATGTGCTTACATATTTAAGAGGATTTCTATCCAGCAATCTCTTTTCAGTTGAAAAGATTCTTATTTAACTTTATGAGCTTGAATCTGAGCAGTTAAAACGCAGCTATGGTGTAATAAACTTATTTGTGATATATAAACTTTTTTGTGTGTGATAAACTTATTTGTGACAGTATAAAAGTTCGGTTTTACAAAAATAAAAACATGATTATTTTTAAAGCCATTCCTGAGTACAATCTTCATTTGTATGATTTATAATGTTAATACGTCGTGTGTAGGGGGACTCTTATTGTATAGAGACCTCATTTCACACCGTTTGAGCAGCCAGAAGCGCTCGGCTTTGCTTTCAGTCCTCTCGTCTAAACTGCATGAGACGACATCTCTTATACAATGAGAGACACCCTACACACAACGTACTAACTGACATTATAAATTATAGATATGGCGATGCTATAAACGTCAGGCCATAGTGCTCAAGGTTCAAAGGAAGGCAATAAGCATGTGCACTTTTGTAATGTGTTTGTGGAAGCTTCATAGTTTATGTTGATTCCTTTTTGTTATTTAATAATTATGTGTAATTATTTGTAATTCTGGAGTTTGTTTAAAGCTGTACTATTTGATAAAATGGCATATTTATTTTGCACTAAACTTGTTAAAAATGCAAAATTTGCATTACCTATTGTTTTATAAATAATTAAAAAATAAAGAAAAACTCAAAATAAATAAGTGTTGTTTCTCTGTGATTTTGTGAACTGTATTTTTTTTTTTTTTTTAATTTATTGGGCAAGACAACCAAGGAACAATGGATTTCATGACTCGATGAATGAAAATTAATCACAAAAACAGGACAAATGTTTAATGTGTACCATACTCCATAATAAAATGAAAATTCATATTCACAATCACAGCACAATCAGAGACATCATGAGTTGTTTTAATGAATTATTGACTGGCTCGGCATAAGAAAAACATGAACATATTGTTATATATACTAAAGATATTTGGGTCTTTTCCACTGTATGCTATGTACCTCGTTTCCTTGGCACAAACGGGCTAGGCCAGTACCAGTAGTCTGGTACAGCATCAGAGAAGCCAGACTTTGCTTTTGAGGGGTGAGCATTTTGGATATGGAGGTGACTAGACACAGCTCGGAGTGCCTCTTTTGCATGAGTACAGCAGAGAGCGAGGCTTCTGCAGCTGCCACTTTTAAATGGATGAGTGGTCTGGGCTAATCAGTACTGGTGCTGCGAGCAGTGCTGTTTTAAGTGCCTCAATGGCCTTGGTGTGTTGCGGTTCCCATTCCCATAGTGCATCCTTCTTGAGGAGATGATATAGGGGGGCACTGATGGTTGAGAATCCCTCAATAAAATCACAACAGTAACCCACCACTCCCAGGAATGATCGTAAGGCAGTTACTGAGGTGGGCAAAGGCAAACTCTGTACAGTCTTAACCTTGTTTGGTCAGAGGCGCGACCTTCTCTTCCGATAGTGACCCCTAGAAAAGTTACCTCTGATGTGCACAATTGAGCTTTCTTAGGATTGACTTTTAGTCCTGTCACTCTAGTATGTCGAATAGCTCACCCAGCAGTTTTATGTGTGTTTCCCTAGTAGCTGTTTGCAGCTGTAGATCCTATTGCAGACAGATGGGTATTCTCAGTAATGAGTTTAAGTCTACAAATTGAAGACACTGGCCATCACCAGTTAATCAAAATAATTTACTCAAGTCTACACTGACTAGATTCTCAGCAATTAACCATGGTAATTTAATCAGAGCTTGGTTGACACATGAATCGGTGCTTGACACCGTGTCTAGGCTCTGATGTGACCAGCCAATCACAAACTCTCTCTGATCTCTTTGTTCCTGACCCTTTAAAGACAAGAGTTTTAACAACACAAAATGGTTCCCTTCAAGATGACTGCCAAGGTGTAGTAAGGTGTACCACTGCTCTGAGTCCCTTCAAAATGGCTGCCAAGCTGTCGAGTTGGTGTGCCACACACTCTGGTCTCCCTCCCTTAAGATGTCTGCATGCTTTACCTAGAACAGAACTGTACGAACAGAACGTACACACAAGTATCAAGCTAATGCTCATACAGTATGTGTATGTGATTAGATAACAGGTATCTTACCATATATGTAGTTTAAGAAGCTGTCTAGAAATGATTAGTGTAGTTCCTTTATTAGTCTGAACGCAGTATGATTGTGATCTGTCTTTAGTTGTAATTTTTAACTTATGATACTCATTCTAGAGAATTACTTCTAGATAATATCTTAAGTTACTTCTCAAAAGGATGAAGCGTCCCCTTTTAAGAACTACAATGTAAGGTTTGTTTTGTATCATTATTGTTATGGTGTACTAGTAAAGAGTCTCCATTTGTGATTGCATGCAACTTACGGTTCAAGCTAATCGATTCTGAAAGGATCCATAGCTTATTTATAGAAGCTGTTTTGACTTATTACCACAATATTATGATATTATTATTTGTTTTGCCCTGCTGTGTGAAATGTATCATTATTGTTTAAGGAATTAGGCTTTGCCTAACACCTCTGTTTTTATAGTTTTGGCATAATAATAGTGACAGTACATGTGTAGCAGGGCGATTGCCCTGCATGTGTGTAAATTAGTGTTGGTATAATTTGTATGGGGAAATTGGGTTTATTGTGTGTTGTTTCGGAGTTGATTTGTTTAATTACATTATTGTTTACAGATGGGCGCTCGGTTGAGACTTGCTGCCTGCTAGGCTTGGTTGAGGGGAAGGGCAGCAAGTGATTGGCTGTGCTGGACCTTAATCAGCAGGTGGGCGGGTCTTGACCAAGTGTCTGTCAGTTCAAAAACATCCGCGGGAGATGGCTCGGGGCGACTGCAACGCCATGCCAGAGGGGAGCGATGTATACTCGGGAGGAGAGGGTCCGCTCTGCAGGAACGACCGCTACGCAACCCTGAGACTGCAAGCGGTGCTTGTGAAGGCAATGCCCAGCCAAGGCCGTATGAAGCATCACGAGTCGTTGTATGAATACCGGCTCATCAATAGGTTAGTTAGGGGATTGTGATCCCATGTGATGTATAGCAAGGGTTACGTAGTGTAGCCAGTTCCTGGAGCGGGATGCCTCGTTTTAAGGCTAGCGCTCACCCTCTGGGGCACCTTTTATTTGTAGTTTTTGTACTGTGTTTTATTTTGCCTTTTGTACAGCTTGCTGTATGTGTCCTCTGTGTGTTACCATGGCTGATAACGTCACATGACCACCTTTTACTTTTACCAACCACACCCCCCAATGTCTCTCTGTATTGTTTAAACAGCGGCTACCCACACACGTGACATGAGACCCTGTCACAACATGTAATTTTTAATTTTTTTTATTTTTTACTGTACATTGATTACCTGTTTCTAAATTCCCTCATTTTAAAATAGATTCCTGGTAAACCATTTGCCTATATAACAACCTTGATTTATGAACCGGTATGGCCTCATTTAATTTTCGATAATTGATGGTCAAATGCAGGAGTTGTCTGGCTTTCTGACTGACCAAATTGAAGAATTATTTGTGGAGGCACAGGAGCACAGGACTCCTTGTGTCACCAGTGATCGGTTACAGCTGCGATATTGCTTTCAGTGGGAAAACAATATTGTTTTTGTGGTGGAGGATAATTTCCCTGTGTTTTAACACACACAGACATTCTACCAAAATCGTGCTTATGCTTTGCAAAAGCGTTTTCATCAGCATTTATAGCGTCGAACAATTCAGAATCTACAGAGGAGGGTCGTGGGTTCAATCCCAGGTGGGGGACACTGCTCCTGTACCCTTGAGCAAGGTACTTTACCTAGATTGCTCCAGTAAAAATCCAACTGTATAAATGGGTAATTGTATGTAAAAATAATGTGATATCTTGTAACAATTGTAAGTCGCCCTGGATAAGGGCGTCTGCTAAGAAATAAATAATAATAATGATGGCCTTCTACCCGCACTGAGACTGTAGGTCTACCCCAACTATCTGTCCACAAGGTAGCAACGAATCCCATGGAGCCTCTGACCTTCATAGGTCATCACTAGGTCTGAATGAGCTGCTACTTGTCCTTTCTATTTGTTTAAGCTCCTCAGTCTCTTTTATGAGGTCTCTAGGTGGGTCCGTGGCGCAGTTGCCAGTTATTGCCATGGCCACCTCCTGATCGATTATCGAATCGGTTACTGCCCCTTGCTCTCCCTCTGTTTGGGACTGGGGCCGGATTTAAGGCAGGGGGTGCTGCAGATTGAATGAAGATGGACAATTTTTCCAAGTAACAGGTTTTTCAATTTTCTGATTTTCATCCACTGTGTGGTCTACAGTGGTCACTTTGTCTTTAGTGGGATTTAACGCCCACAGTTTCCTCATTTTTCTTTGTACATCATCATATGTATGGTCGACAGGCACATACCATGTTTTCAGAGCCTTTTGTAGTAAATTTGCTTACTATACCAGAATCTAAATCATTAATGTAGATTAGGAATAGCAGAGGACCTAATACTGATCCCTGTGGTACACCACTGGTTACCTCGCTCCATTGTGAGGTTTCTCCTCTAATCAGTACTTTCTGTTTTCTACATGTTTAACCACTCCCTAATCCATGTGCATGCATTTCCTTGAATTATTATTTGTTTATTTAGCAGACGCCTTCATCCAAGGCGACTTACAGAGACTAGGGTGTGTGAACTATGCATCAGCTGCAGAGTCACTTACAACTACGTCTCACCAGAAAGAAGGAGCACAAGGAGGTTAAGTGACTTGCTCAGGGTCACACAATGAGTCAGTGGTTGAGGTGGGATTTGAACTGGGAACCTCCTGGTTACAAGCCCTTTTCTTTAACCATTGGACCACACTGCTGCGTTCAGTTTGAGAAATTATCTTATGCGGGACATATGCAGTAACTGTCATTCTCATTTTGTTGATTTACTTAAAAATCATAGCCCACCTGAGATTGCTTGAAATTTTACATTTGTAACAACGTTTAAAGAATACAATGCAAAGAGGTTACATGACTTGCCACAAGGTCATGCGGTTGATTAATTAGCACAAAACCGTCAACTTAATAATTACATCCAAAAACAGCAAATGCGATACAAAAAAAAACTCCAATCCAGATGCCTTTAATCTCAGACGAGCAGGACAGGTGGACCAGGCTTGAATTAAACTCATATGCACACTAGCAAATCTACTGCAAGATCTGTCATCTGTGCATGTTATCATCTGCTGTGCAGGAAGGCAGGTTTCATAGTGACAAAAGACGGTTGAAAGCACCATAGTCTACCATGTCTGTGACTGTTCTTATTGTCTGCAAGACCCTTCTTCCGACATTGTATTTTACCTAAATAAAGCGTAAGTTTAAAAAAAGAGACCAAGTTACACTTTGTTAGTAGCTGAGAACAGTATGCTGTTGTATCCTGGCATCACTTGCATTAATTGTGACTAGAGGCCTGAGATACATCTGTTAATCCTTTGCGGTCCTATGGCGGACCAGGTCCGACATTACAATTTTCCCTTTCCAGTCCAACATGTCGGACGGGGTCTGACATCATCAAAAAGACGTAAAGCACAGGTCTCTAGTCGTTTTTTCTCTGGAAAAAGATGTGAAAACCATTCAATGGCCGAGTGAGACCGACAGGAGCCGAGAAAAGCCGAAAAAAGAGGGGGATCTGAGCAATACACATAGCCCCGGCACCACAGAGATAGCACGGCCATAAACAAACAAGATAGCTGCTTCCGCATCCAGGGCTCAAAGAATATCACGAACATTTGCAGAACTTTTTATGGTTTTTTTTTTGTGAACAATTATTTGTATTATTTTTTTTCCTTTCTTTTCCCAAAACAAGAATAAGTGTAGCCGAGCCATAGACCTTTCCAATGAAATAATATTGTGTAAATAGTCTAACCAAACCGAAGAATAGAAATTAAGTAATTTTAGGAGAATGTGTGGCTGAAGGGTGAGATGTGTCTAACACTGGATTGAATAGCTGATTGAAATCTCCCGCCAATATAACAGGGATATTCCCCAATGAGGCCAATGTATACCGAGCATCAAAAGAAACTTATCACTACTATAACACATTTATTTTCGAAAAAAAATAAGGTATATAAATGATGGTCATTGACGAAATGTTTTTGGTTTCTTTTTAATCACTCGATCATTCATCCTTGACCATGACACACTTGAGTGACTATGACTGAAGCATATGCACTTAATCACCTAATTAGTGAGTCAGTTGATTGGACGCTGGATATGGAGTGATTTTAGCTGTTGAATTGCAAGCTTGAATAAAAGCAACAAAGAAAATCACAGAAAAAATAACCACGTCTGTCAAGAGAGCAGCGCATTCATGTTGGAGGCTGGACTAGGGCAGCGTACTGTGGCTCGCCATCTTGGGTGCTCACAGCCAGCAGTTTCAAACCTGGCAAGACGGTATAACCAGACACACTCTGTCAATGACAGGCCATGAACTGGGAGACCAAGAGTCACAACACCTGCCCAAGATCGACAGATCATTTTGCAGCATCTTTGTGATGTCAGTTGTTAATCAGCACAATAAAAAGTCATTGCACCTGCTCTAAAACAGAGTTTTATCATTTTTCGATCACATCTAGTGAATTTGATCCAAATCTAAGTGATAAGTTTCTTTTGATGCTCAGTATATGTTTCATCTAGTCGAAAAACTGTGCATCTAAGATATTTGGTGCATAGATAACGACAATACAGACCTCTACGTTATTCAACAGCGTAGTCGCATTCAAAATCTCCCCTCCGAGTCATTAACTTGAAGATTAATTTTAAGGTACAACTGTCTCTTGGCAAGAATAAGGACACCCCTGTGTTAATTCTGAGCAGAGGAATGTGCATTTACCTTGCAATGTTTATTTTGAAAACGATCAACATCATTTGAAACCAAATAATTTTCCTGCAAACATGCAATATCAGTCTTTTTTCTTGAGGTAATATAAGCACTGTGCTCTCTTTATAGGATGATTTGCCCCTCGTAAATTCCAGGAGTTAACAACACTAGCCATGGTCACAGATAGGAATTAAAGATCAGGGAGAGTGAACAAGTAAGAGATGTAGCACTCAGAAAACAAAGATATGTGACATGGAGAAAGATCACCCGCTCGACACTCATCATATAGCAATATCCTATAGGACAGTAGCGTAGTAATGACAAAAACACCATAAAATAAATTGAGAGGGGAGCACACTGCATATCATAAAAATATAGGATGATAAAGAAGAGAGTCAGAGGGAGCACACTGCATATCATAAATCTCAAGCCTCAGTTAACATCTGCACTCCCTCTCACTCGCTGATTCCGCTCCTTATCTACCCCCAAATCCCCGTATCGCCTTCCCTACTTCCACCTCCCCAGCCTCCCTCCCCACCCAATCCATCAACTGTCATCGTGAACCAGACTACCCTTAGGGGGCTTGCTGTGAGCTAAACCACCTCACGAATAGGAAAAATGAACTGCAAATTGAACAACTGTAAACATGCATGTAATGTAGTAGCCCATGTATTCAATGTTTAGGGAACTAATTAGAGTACAGATTGCCACCAACTATAACATTAACGCCACAGATATTAACAAAGAGCATGGAAATTAACACAGTCACGTATCCATATTATTAATAGTGAACAGCAGTAGTATTCTTAATAGGGTTATCATACCCACTGCAGTCTAGACAACAAGTGGAAATGCGCAAACCTGACGGGTCACTGTCAGTCATAGAAGAAGCAAAATGTTTCCACTTCCATACCGTGACATACGAAAAATAGTAATAGTTCATCAATACCGACGTTTCATCTGGATTAAGGGATGAGAAGCGCAGGGCCCTACGCATAGAGGGATCAGTAGACCCCATTGTATCCTGAAAACATTGCACAAAGAAATAATGGATCTCTTCAGGAGTAGTGGAAGACAGACACTCCGCTTCATAATTGACTTAACCTGTCAAAACCCCAGCCCCTCACAGGCAATTTCCGCCTGGGGGGCTGTGCCCTTAAATAAATCACAATATCTTCCAAAGTATAGACAGCACAGGCATGGTTCAGGGCTTGAATTCAAGGTAACCCCTTGGGCATCAAGACTAAAACCTCAGGTGTGATAAAAGTCTTACTCAGTACCACACTGGAAGGAGATATCCAGAAAAAATACATAAAAAAACAACAAACGCTTTTCATTTTTTTATGTTCTATAGTCATTTTTTCAACTTGTAGCATATGAAGAGCCAGATTTTTTTCCAGTGCTTCACCAACATGTCTACTATACTGGGTAAAAATTTGGAACTGTTTGAACAAAGGGATCAAATTCTACAGGAGTTTTTACAAAGCTAAGCCCAAGGGTCCCCAAACCTCTCCAAAAATAAACATTGTGTAAATCTTTATGTCCAGTGATACACTAAGTTCTAAAAGGGATGTTATCTTCTGGCACCTCACATGCTATCCATTGCCACATGCATTAGCCTTTGTAAGGCTTTTTTTTTTTTCCCCTTATCTCATTCAAGAGGTGGGCGTGTTTGTTTGCACATCGATTACTCTGTAATGGATTGGGCTACAAACAAAGTAAAGGTATGAATGGAAAGCTTGTGACCTCCCCTACAACGTGATCAGGGAGACTTCACCGTCATCAAGGTTGTAAGACCAGAGCAGCAAAACGCAAGCTAGTCGATCGCATTTGTTTTGGAAGTATGGGGGTACTAGACACATTGCGAATGGGATATCTCAGCGGTGAAATGACGGATTCGAAAAATTCCTTCGCGGTTTGACGGTAGGAAAACAACGATTTTGATATTCATCAGCTTTTTGTCTCTTTTGCTTTTGTAATAATATTACAAATGGGTTATGAAATATAATGTTTACGTGCAGTTCCGTGTTCCGCCCGCGGGACTAGAGGGCGTAAGAGGTTTTTAAAGTACAGCTGGATACACCAAGACGTTGTCCACTCCCTGGGAGCGAAGCTTCGCTCTCACTTCACCAAAGGCCCTCCTCTTCGCGGTGGTGATAGCAGAGTAATCCACATAAAAAGAGAGCTTTTGTCCTCGCACGATGCTCAGAGCCTCATTGTCGATCAGTTTAACGAAGGCTTTGAAATATCATGGTGTGTGGTTCATCGGAATCCCGAGTGCCACCTGCTTATACGCGATGTGCTTTATTTAACTCCAGAAAAGGGTGGTCATTGGAGGGTTTCAGGGTCGGATACCAGTGTGGAATTTTCTGCTGAAGAAAGTGGATGAGGCCATCACCTTCAGCCCCTTCAGGAAGCCCCACCAGTCTGACGTTACAGCGACGATTTCTGTCCTCAAGGTCCGCCATATTATCTTGCATGGCATCAATACGAGCATTGTATTGATTCATTTAATCTTTTCGTTGGCGAAGATCATCTCTGGTGATATCCTTCCAGGCAGTTAGCTGTCTCAGCAGCCTCCTGTTTGAGAGTGCTGAGGATAGTAGCTGTTTCGGTTACGCTTTGAATCACAGGCCACAAAGCCGCATCATGGTAAGTGTTAGGTAGATAATGTTTATATAGAAAATACTCAAAAATAATATAAGGAGTGTAAATTGTTTGATTATAAATGAAAATCGTGAAGTGGTAGCAGAGCTCTAACAACAAACAGCCATCCTAGTGATCACAAGCTTTTAGCCTCTGTCTGGACCAGGCATCATTTGTATATGTATTATTCTTTGAAAATTGAGCTCCAGAATGCAAGAAGTAAATAAACGATATGGACCCCTTTAATATCAGCTGACCATCTTAAACATTTACCTTCAAATGAGAGTAAAATGGCCTTTTTAAAGTGTATCTCTACTGATATATTTTGACATTACATTTTAAGCAAATCATTTGCACACACTGTTTAATTTTTAACATTTATGATGACTTCATATAAAACTACTTATTTTCCACAAAAACAATGTTATAATACTTACTATAAATTGCTTCAAGCTTGGCAGGATCCAATCCTTCCTTTTGCGCTCCATCATGGGTCCTTTTGGTTTTTCCACTTTTAAGGTTGCTCTTCAATAGGGCATTGTGACCGAGCTGTTGAGTGGCCTGTGGGTGGTGACGTCACGGACCAGAAACAGAAACCAAAACAAAGAATGGCGGTGGTGAAACTGCAGCGCTACGGCGCTCAGCTATTTTATTAAATAATAAAATAAACAAAAGATTTAAACAAACAACAAAACAAAAAGGCGTGTTGGCCAAACAAACAAGTATTGTGCTGGTTTTTAGCCAGCACGTCTAGCAATTGTTTTGGTTTTAAATCTCTCACAGCCTTACATCTCTCCTCTGACACTCTTCGCTTTGCGCAGATAGCTGCAGGCTTTTATATTCTGACCGAGGGGTTAACTAGCTATTAATTAATTGTTACCCCTCGGCCATAGTCTGCACGAGTTTAGTAAGGATACGCGACTGTCAGCTAGTTAAGCTGATCAGTCATGCATCCTCACAAGGTTTTTAAAATACAAAAACAATAAAAAATAACAAATCGGCTTTTGCCATAATATATAAACATAAATCATAATATAAATAAATAACAATCAAATGGGTGGGACACTCCGCCACAGGCTTGCATGTCAACAGCAAGTTTTTAGCCATTGCTGTCACAGAATTGACATGAATGGCTATCCTCCACCCCTTTCTGTCACAAAAGACATTTGAGCCGTTCTAGATTTCCACCTAAAAGACAAATTGTACAACAGATAAGTCAATGTGTACCTTACTGCTACACTTCTTGGTTATTGGGTATGACGTTCATCACACAAAAAAAACTAAAGGGATTTAATATTTAAAAATAAATACAGTAGCCTCCAGAATTATTCACACCCTTGATACAATGTAACTGAAAGTTGGTTTTAGCAAAAAATGCAAGTGTACATTCAGTATTTGTTTTATAAATAAATGAAAGCATGAAACATTGTAAGACTATCAGTATTGGATATCGCAAATACATGTCTGTCCAAAATAATTGCATTTTAATTTACAGGGTGTGAATACATTTGAACATCGTGTTTTTAGAAAAATATGCAATTAATTTGGACAGATATGTTTTTGCGATGTCCAATACTGATATTCGTACACTTTCATTTATTTATGCAACAAATACTGGCCAGCATTATTACTTATTGGCTATTGCATAGTGTGTAAAACCCTTCATTTATTTAAGGGAAACCATTTCAAAGATTTTAATACTGATAAACCCAATCAGACTTTCAGTTTTTTTGATGTGACAAAACATTTTAATCATACAAAATGCATTATCACTCTACTATCTCTATTTAGTATATGTGAATTATAGTACTGTAGTACTGTACAGTATTACTGTAATGAATTGTTATTTATTCTTCTGAAAGACAAGTTTAGCCAAAACAACATGAGCGGCTGTACCATGTGTGTGGGATGGCTGAGAGGCAGTTGGAGATTCAAAATATTAGAGTCAAAGGAAGGAAAAGAGAGATAGAGCTGAGCATCATCAGCATATAAATGGTAAGAGAATCCATTAGAGGAGATAACAGAACCTAAAGAGCGGGTGTATAGAGAGAAGGGGTCCCAGTACCGATCCTTGAGGGACACCTGTAGAGAGAGGATGAGATGAAGAGAGAGGGCCACACCAGGAGACCTGGAAGGAGTGGTCAAAGAGATAGGAGGAGAACCAGGCAAGAGCAGTGCCCGAGATACCCAAGTCTGAGAGAGAAGAGAGAAGAATGGAATGGTCAACAGTGTCAAAGGCAGCTGAAAGGTCAAGTAGAATTAAGAGAGAGGAGAGGCAGCACAAGCACAAAGTAGAGAGTTAGTGACAGAGACAAGAGCACTTTCTGTATCAGGAGCAGGACGGAAACCAGACTGGAGTGAACCATGGACTTGTTTTTGGAAAGTTTATCATTATTATCTATGGAGGCATACAGAAGTGTATAGTAATATAATTAGTGGCAATGACTTTAGCATTTTCTCCTCATTCAAATTTTATGACATTTGTAATTGTTTGGGCTCAGTATATACAGTAAAAAAACACTTCCATTTAAAGGGAGTTACACTAAACTGTCTATTTGGTAGCACTGAAGTCAAGATGTGACTGAAACAATTTTTTTTTACTTTTGCACTATGCACTTTAGTCTGAGCAGCTGTCTGTGACAATTAAAAGATAATTGGATTTTTATAATTTTGGCCTTTCAGAGTTTTGTTTCCTGCTTTTTTTTGCACAGAGAGTGTTTACCCTCTTTTAGCAATCAATCATAACTTAATACATCTAATCTCTTGATATTGAATATTAAATAAGTTAATACATTACATGCTAAAATCAGCTAACACAAGTCTTTAAACAATGGTTTTTGTTTGTCTGTTTGTTAATAAGGTGATTCCAAGTTTATGTTGCTTTACATCTTTTCTTTTAGGAAATATGAAAGTGAGAATGCATGTGAAAGGAAAGAGTTGCAGGTATTGTGTTGCATATAAATACATACTGCTACACATACAAGAGCAGCCCTGTACATGACTACCAGTCTCTAGTCCAACTTCTATATCTGCATCATGTATTGTATTATTTTTCAACATTATTGTTATTATTACTTTTCATTTCCTAAACTGTATATGAATACATTGTTTTATTTTAACTTTTTAATCCTTATTTTTTAACTATTAAACATACAAATAGTAAATCAGTTATCCCATATAAATTGTAAAAAGCCGTGTTTGCTCTTCATTTATATACCCACAGAATTTGTGTAGCATTCATAATGAAGAAAATGTCCTTTTTTCCCCCCAATATTAATATATTCAAATTTTATGTTATGTTATGCTGTGAGACTACCAAAGAAGATGCCGACAGAGAGGAAGACAGCGATGAACATGACAGTGAATATGAACGCAGAGAGGAAGACGGCGATGAGCAGGACAGTGAATATGAACGCAGAGAGGAAGACAGCGATGAACATGACAGTGAATATGAACGCAGAGAGGAAGACAGCGATGAGCAGGACAGTGAATATGAACGCAGAGAGGAAGACAGCGATGAACATGACAGTGAATATGAACGCAGAGAGGAAGACAGCGATGAGCAGGACAGTGAATATGAACGCAGAGAGGAAGACAGCGATGAACATGACAGTGAATATGAACGCAGAGAGGAAGACAGCGATGAGCAGGACAGTGAATATGAACGCAGAGAGGAAGACAGCGATGAACAGGACAGTGAATATGAACGCAGAGAGGAAGACAGCGATGAGCAGGACAGTGAATATGAACGCAGAGAGGAAGACAGCGATGAACATGACAGTGAATATGAACGCAGAGAGGAAGACAGCGATGAAAAGGACGGTGAATATGAACGCAGAGAGGAAGACGGCGATGAACAGGACAGTGAATATGAACGCAGAGAGGAAGACAGCGATGAACATGACAGTGAATATGAACGCAGAGAGGAAGACAGCGATGAACATGACAGTGAATATGAACGCAGAGAGGAAGACAGCGATGAACAGGACGGTGAATATGAACGCAGAGAGGAAGACAGCGATGAACATGACAGTGAATATGAATGCAGAGAGGAAGACGGCGATGAACAGGACAGTGAATATGAACGCAGAGAGGAAGACAGCAATGAACAGGATGGTGAATATGAACGCAGAGAGGAAGACAGTGATGAACAGGACAGTGAATATGAATGCAGAGAGGAAGACAGCGATGAACAGGATGGTGAATATGAACGCAGAGAGGAAGACAGCGATGAACAGGACAGTGAATATGAACGCAGAGAGGAAGACAGCGAGGAACAGGACGGTGAATTTGAAGGCAGGGAGGAAGACAGCGATGGTCCAAGAGAAGGTAAATGGTTTGGTTATTTATTAGATGCTGACTTTTTTTACATAGATATCCCTTGATTTAATCTAAAATTAGGTTGACTATGTGAGAAGTATACAATTATACTAAATACTCAATTATGACTTTTATTTTTGACATCTCAATATAACTAATTACAGAATACAATGTGGTGAATTGTGTGAGAAACATGCATTTGCATTATATAACAATTGATTGTAATTAGTTCACCTGTGCTAAACCACTGAATACATGCTCTTCGTGATTGTATGTTTACTCTTGACAAAGGCTGTTTTTGCTGAAAAAAGTTAAGTTTTGTTTTGTTACAGTTGCCTAAGTTATGTTTAAATACAAGAAAAGACTCTAATGTTGCATAATTAATACATATTTTCATATGGTTTAATTGAGTGTGTCCTCAAATTCTTTGCAGGAACACAAAAATGAACAGCATAGAGAATATGATGACAAGGAGGAAGACATTGATGAACACCATAGTGAGTATGACGTCAGGGAGGAAGACAACAATGAACAGGAAACAACTGCAGAGCAAACCAAAAAACAAAACAAACTAGTACTTCCTGCATTGAGACTTAAACATGGCTTTACAGATGATGCTCTTGAAGATATCATAAAGGTTGTAAATGTAATTGGTGGAAAGCAAAATGTGTCTTCCTCAAAGTATCTTGTTTTACAAGGATTTTGCAGATGTTAAAGAACTGTGACAGAGACAGAATGATTCTTGGTGATAAATCTCCCTCGCGACCTGTGAGGGCCCTGTGTAAAGGGAACAGAGTGCCCTGGACTGGATGGCCAGACAATTCATTCCCAGGGTTAGGTGGAAGTCGGCCATCTAGAAAGGAGATCATTAACCCAGAAGGGAAATGATGTGGCAGCCGCGGACTGGAGGAGCGGTTACAATCGTTAACCAAGGGGGCGTGATTGACGGTATATAGAGGGATGTAGTGAGGTGATCTGTTCCTTTGTTGTGGTTAATGCTGAACCGGAAGGAGAACCTGTATTGTTATCGTGAGTGTTTTGTTTGTTTTGTCATGTCTAAAAATACTTGTTTGTTGTTATTAGATGGCTAACACATTCCGGAGCTGTCGCTAAAGGCCAGCGCCAAACCCAGGCAGCATTGCACCTGTGTCGCGATTAATTGTATTTGCACCACGAGCACTACAGCACTCACTACGGACTTGTGATCGTGTTTGTGTTTATTGTGGGTGATTAAATATTGGGACTATTATTTCAGGACTGAACCCGTGGATTAAACGGAGCAATACACCACGCTGTGTAGTGCCTGTTATTATGTATTATTTACTGTTGTCATCAGACTGGATTACAAATAAATAACCCATCATTTCACCAGCACTCTGTTTTTTGTCCTTATCTTGAGCACTGCATCACCCCTACACCTGCACACTGCAAACCACTTTACCACAAGAACATATACAATTTCGCCATGTTTGTGAAAAGTATGATCTTTCCATGGGATTAGCATGTGAAGGGGAAATGTCCTGTAAAATGTGACATAACTTACAATGCATAAGAGAACCTGAAAAACAGCCATTTTTTACATACCTTCCACTTGAAGAGCAGTTAAGAAATTTGATGGAATATCACAATGTTAATAAACATCTTCTTTACAGATTTAACAGACATAAACCGTATTCCAACACAGTTGATGATATTTATGATGGTCAGATGTATGAGAAAATGGCTAGCACTCCTGGTTGTCCATTTCAATTATCTGAAAAATGTTCTCTGAGTTTTAGCTGTGATGGGGTGCCCTTGTTTAAATCATCCTCATTTAGTATTTGGCCTGTTCTTTGCACTGTGAATGAGCTACCCCCAAACATGAGAGCAAAGCATGTATTGCTTGCTGCATTGTGGTTTGGATATGAATACATACTGGCACCCTTTGTTGAGGAATGTAATAAACTTAATAATAAAAGAGCATGGGTTTACATGGAAGAACCCAGGAAACAATGCCACCATGACAAGCAAAGTTTTTCCCTTGGTTTTGGTCAGTGATTCTGTTGCCAGACCTCTTTTACAGAACTTTAAACAGTTTAATGGTGAGTTTGACTGTTCCTATTGCCTACATAGTGGCACAGTAGTTGAGAAGGGTCGTGGCTGCAAAGTCTGGCTGCATTGTGGTTTGGTAGTGATACCATCAAATGGCATGGTACATTGGTAGATCAGTAGAAGACATTGACAAAGATTTACTCAGCATAAACCTCCATGCAGTGCCTCTAGATTTCCTTGATCAGTAACACAAAGGAGGTACTGGAAAGCCCATGAATGGTATATGTGGCTGCTGTACTACAGCTTACCAGTATTAAAAGGAGTTTTGCCTAACAAATACTTGATTCACTGGGCCAAACTTGTTAAAGGTGTGTCACTCTTATTAGGTGATAGCATAACTCTACATCAGATTGTAGAGGGAGTGGATGCACTGTCCCAATGTGAATCATTCTATGGATTGTGTTATGTAACCTACAATATTCACACTCAGCCTTTGTATTCGAGGCATACCATTCAGAATTGATTAATATGGTCAGAAGCACTCAGAGTGTTGCTTTACAAATATGTAAAACATTGTGGGTGCAGAGAGCTTTACCATATTATGCAAAAGACACGATTACCAATGCATTTCACAAGTGTAGAGACCTGTTTGAATTACTTGCCAAACCCAAGAGAACAGTGAAAAATGTTGTAAAATCTGAGGGCGTTACAGCTCTTGTTAGACCAGTAAGGTGCATGATGAGGCATGAATACTGTAAAAAAAAAACATCAGTTAGCTACTACAACAGAATAGTTGTTAATGGAGAGGTTGTTCATTCTAGAAATTACTCCCGTTAATATAAGTGAAATTCTTACAAAGGTTATGAACTCCAAGCAATAGATGCAGTTAATGCTACACACTGTGTGTCCTAACCTACAGTGAGCTAATCAGAAAAACCTTTGGCAACCACGCCTAGTGTGTGAATTACCCAATATAAGATTAAAATATCCTGGCAGTGCCAAAGAATGTAAAGCTGGCCCGGAAGATCAACATTAATGAAAGTTGGGAGCAGGAATTTGCAGTTATGGAATTTAATGATGAACTTTCTGTTTACTGTGCAGCGCAAGTTGGGTACATATACAGATAACAAATTTATAATTCACATGCTCAAGAAGAGTAGTATTCGGAAGACTTTTGTTTTCTGTTATATACTATATATAGTGTATATGAATTGTTCAGGGATAAGAACATAAGAACATAAGAACATAAGAAAGTTTACAAACAAGAGGAGGCCATTCGGCCCATCTTGCTCGTTTGGTTGTTAGTAGCTTATTGATCCCAGAATCTCATCAAGCAGCTTCTTGAATGATCCCCGGGTGTATATCCTTTTTTTCTCTCAATATTTGTTCTACATATGTCTTACAATACACCTACTGTATGTTAACCCAGCTAAGTCCCTAAACCTAATGTCTAACGCTATTGCAGTGGATGGATGTCAAATCTATTACTTCAGTAAACAATTAAAAGTCTCATTCTTACAAAATATTTAAATAGAGCGCCCAGTCCCACACATGCAAAACTTTACAGGTCTATAAACATTCTCTCACAAACAGTCAAGGATACATTAAAATGGTAAGTTGACACTTTTTATTGGACAAGCATGCTCAGGCCACGTGACCAGTTGCTCAGAGTTTGTTCTGGGGGGAAACAGAAGCAGCTAAACACAGTACCAGACCCTGACAGTGTGATAGTGCATAAAGCCTGATTACAGAATTGGACATTAACCACCTCAGTATCCATTGCAGTATCAGTCATATTCCATCTTTATCATTTCTACAGCACTGTAGAGGAGACTTTGTGGAGTTTGCAGAACAAAAAAACTCTGAAATTGTCCAAATGTGCCCCATTTTAGTTTTCTGTGAAAACTAAACACGGTGGAATAAAAAAGCACAATTGCCTAAAGTTTAGTGTGAACTTTTGCATGCTTTGGTTTTGACCATTTTTCCAGCTCAGGCTCAAAAGATGTTACAGCACAACAAAGCTGATCCTCGAGAATCTGATCAGAAAGCTTTCCATGCTTTTTTGAGTGCAGGTCGGTCAGTGCTGAAAACGTAGTCTCCCACAGCTGCACGTGGAGCCAAAAATAATTGCAAATTCCAGCTCCCACCTTTCGTTAATGTTGCGCGTTGGGGGCAGCTTTGCCTTCTGAAACTGGGATATTTTCATCTAAATGTACTACTGGAAGGCAAAGAAGGCTCCCCCTCCCCCTTTATAACTCACACCATAAAGCAATCCATTGCCACCAAACACAAACTCACAACTATACACTACGAAACGCATTGAGGAAGCTTGTTGCTCAGGTTACTGAGGTATGGACGCCAGAGTACAGTTATTAGTGCCATCTACTGTTTGGATCTACTGTCATTTTTCTTTGTATGTGTTCATTGTCAGGAATTATATTTTTAAATACACAATCAACCCTGTTAAAATTATGCCCTGCTTATGTGTTGATGTACTTGTTCAGATTTGCCCCAAGATCCACCAAAAATCTCTCCAGATCCACTAGTGGATCGAGATCCACGTATTGGCCACCACTGGTATATAATGACCCTTTACTCTTTGGTAACGTATACCCTACTGGGTTGTACTGTGGAGTATCTCTCAGTTGCGTGGAGGGCAGAGAGCTGTGTAGACGTGCCTCGGATGCATCTGGAGTAACAAGCGGGTTAACTAGGGGCTCAATAATACCTGACTCTGTGACATGTCTGCTATAAAATGGAACTGTGGAACTAGGCTATGTATGGTCTGAAGCATTTGACTACTAAAATAAATGTGCTTGTACCCACAATCTCTTTACTGCCTTTTGGCCTGAATTATTTGTTTGTGAAAATATCAACCAATGTCGCCTTTATAATCTATTTTTGTTTGTCCAAATACTTGCTGGTGAAAATTGTTATTTTCCAGGAAAGGTAAGTTATGCAATGGCAGCCTCAACAAGCTGAAACTAATTTTGACAAACACTTTTTTATCAGTTCAATGCCAGTACAGATACTCTTTGTTTAGACACCACGTAGTGGGTGGAGATGCAACAAAAACTCCTTTACTAGTGAAGAAAAAATGAAAGTTTGTTGGAAATCCATGGGTAAAGAATGCTGTTGTTTGATAGGGTTTTGGCACTATCTGTTTAACCTGTTCTGTGCCAAATTACATTTGCGTGGGCACTTGTAATATTCCCCCAGTTTTGTTCCTCTGTATTTTGAAAGATTAAGCCATGGGAATTCCCTTTTATTGTTTTGTTGTGTCTTTATGTATGAATGCTTCAAGTTGGAGCATCATAAAAAAAATGCATGAATAAAAAGCCAGCCACCTTACAGTTTCCAAACACAAATAATCAATGACACTCAAGCATCAAAAAGAGAAACAATTGCGACTGAAGATTGAAAGTACACTAAAACCTGCTAAGAGTGACCACTCAAGGAGTTAGCAAAAGAGGTCACTTGTAAGAGGTGGTCTGTCTTCAAAGGTCATCTGTAAAATGGACATTTTTAGGATGCACAGAAAGGCTACTATTGTTACCGGTGTTTCATTTATTCGGCTTTTAAATGAACGCTGTGGTGTTTCTTTATCCTTTTTATTATTTACTTTATTTTGGATTCATGAATAAAAACACAGCCTTGCTCTTTGAAACAGGAAACTACCCTGATTGTTTTATTGTTCTTTTACAAAAAAGGTAGCTATGACTATTAGCGCCACCTACAGGCAAACTCCAGTATTGTCCTTAATAAATGAAATTCAGTGCTATATGCAAAATACATCACATCTTCTCCCCTTTAGTCAGGAACAAATCAGTCAGGAGTGGTTTTGTTTTGGCTAGAAGGAGTGCTGGCTTTGGCTAGCTGACTTTGAAGAGTACTGTTCTGATGTTTTAGCAGCTTATTTTCTGGCTCAACAGCTTCAGGTTCAGGTTCTTGGGTAGTATCAGATTAGGGTTCTCTTCCAACTGGGAGTCATCTCCCAAAAATCGTCTTCCGTGTTTGAAAAGTGCTGGAAGTTTGGTTCTTTATTTTTGGCATCTCTAATCTGGTCAGTGTCTCTTTTCCAGATTCCACTGGAGGTCTCAACATCATAAGTCAGTGGTTCTCAATGCTTGATTATTCTTCCCAGGAGTCACTTTGGGTTTCCACTGTAGTTCCTGACCCAGACAGACTGATCCAGATCAAACTCACGAGCTGGTTTATTTGAGTCATGTGACATTTGCTGATCCAGTTGCTTAGAGCCAATCTTTCCTTTCAAGTCTGGATCCAGCAAGTCGATTCTAGTAAATCTTTACACATAATTTATAAAATAATGCACAATCTGCGAATAATGATATTTTACCTGTGACACTGACGTGAATTACATTTTTTTTCTGTTTTTAATCCACGATTTTTACAGGGCCTTAATAATAGCTGCTGGACTTTCTGGTAAACCAACAAAACTACTGCCCCATTAACCTCAGTGGATGTTATATTATGCACTTGCTAATGCTTTTGTACTTTACTGCCTGGGACTGAAGCTTTTTTTTGTCTGTGATACACATTGCATCATTTTGTGTTATATGTTCCCACAGATGTTTGAACGTAAATTAAAATGATCATACCTTGAGTACCCTGGTTGTTGTGGACGAGTATAGGTGGCCCCCCGGATTAACAAATATGCCAATAACACCATTCGCCATAATATGCATAGGGCATAGGGCCCTCAAAATATGCATTAGCGTACGACCCCCATGTCCTTTAATCCAGCCCTGGTAGTGACTTCACATCGGCTGTGGAACTGTGTTCTAATGGCAGCCGTGAAAGTGCATCTGCATTTCCGTGGTTGTCTGTAGAACGAAACTCTATTTCATACTGATAAACAGATAAGATCAGTGCCCACCTTTGAAGGCATGCAGCGGCAAGTGTCGGGACTTGAGACTTTGGGCTCAGCGACCAAGTCAGCTGCTTGTGGTCTGTAATCAGTGTGAATGTACACCCATAAAGATACTGATGAAACTTTTCAACTCCTTATATGAGTCCAAGGGCTTCCTTTTCTATGTGGGCATAATTCTGCTCTGCCCTGGACAATGTGTGTGATGCGTAAGCTATGGGCCTTTCGCTACCATCAGGAAATGTCTGTGAGATGATGGCTCCAATGCTGTATCCAGATGCGTCACATGCCAGACTGATGGGCAAGTTTTCATTGAAATGTGCCAGGAATTTAGCAGAAGTGAGCTCTTGCTTGAGCTTCTTGAACCTCTCCTGACAGGCTGGAGACCAGTTCCATTGTACGTCTTTCCTCAGGAGACTGTTCAGTGGTGCTGCCAGGGTGGCTAAGCTTGCCGTTGTAATTTACAAGTCATAAAAATGAACAAAGCTCTTTTACATTTCTAGACTCTGGTGCATTGACTACTGCTTCTATCTTACTGGGTGAGATTGAGAGGCCAGTTTTGTCAGCAATGTGTCCTAGCTATTCTACTGAGAGCTTCAGGAATGAGCATTTGGATTTCTTACAGAGAATGCCATACTGTTTCAGTCTTCCCAGAACTCTGGTTAGGTTCTCTAAATGACTTGGGAGGTCTTTTCCAGTAATGAGCATGTCAGCTTGAAAACAGATTAAACCTGAGAGGCAGGATTTTGTCCATGGTCTGCTGAAACAAAGCTGGTGATGACGCGATTCCAAATCTGGAATCTGCACTCAGCTGCATTTGCAAAAATGCCTGGGAGAGGTCAAGCTTTGTGAATAATTGTGACAGGGTGACTGGTGGTCTGACGTCAGGCAGAAGCAGGAAGGAAACTGACACCAGGGAAGTACTGCAGTTAAGGTGGCGTTTGCCGTTTTTATTAAGTAAATAAAATAAATAAAATATTTAAACAAAAAGAAACTCGAACACAGAAATAAATAATAATACAACACTGGTCAGGCTGGGCAGATTGCCTTCACTGTTCCTATGTTATTTATGTTTTGTTTCTCTTTTTAATCGCCGTCTCTCTGCTCGCTCTCTCCTTTCTAACACCCACCATGAACTGAGAGTGCTGCAGGCTTTTTATATCGTGGCCGAGGGGTTTAACTAGTTAGTAATTATCCTATTACCCCTCGGCCACAATCTGCACAAGTTTATTAATTACTATGTGTATGGGGCTTCCCATCCACGTCACCAAATAATAAACAAACAGCTACGCCGTCATCTACACATAATAATAATAATAATAATAATAATAATAATAATAAATACAAAAACAAAACCTGCGGCGCCTTGCCGTCATATAAAATACAATACTAAATCATAATACAAAATAAATACAAAATCCACTGCACAGGGGCGGAGGGGGACTCCGATCTAAAATAAAATAAACAAAACAATGTACAGGGCACCTCGCCCTGTTACAATAATTCACCTCCATTCAAAGCTGCAAACAAATCTTCAATTCTTGGTAACACATACGATGCACTTCCAAGAAGAGGTTAATTGTGACTTTGTAGTCACCACTACTGGGTGTGGCAAAGTGCCCCCCCTGTGTATGTTATATGTTACGTGTTGTGTGTAAATGTTGGTGTATAGGCATTGGTACACGGGATATAAGCGGTCTGTGTTTCACGTGTGTGTAAATTGTATATTTGTAGTTAGGCACGGGGATGGCACATCACATCACGTGCAAGTAAAAAGTAATATGTGAGCACGGGGAATTGCACTTTAATTAATTCACGTGCAGTTGTACCGAGATTCCAATTGAATGATTGACTAGCAATCGAATCTCGGTACAACTGCATAAAAGCTGCATGTTTTCACTCACTGGGGGTTGGGTGTTCGGAAGAGGAGAACGGGTGAGAGAGAGGAGAGTTAAAATCATTAGAAGTAAATATAATAGTTGTTTGTTCTCACCGTGTTTGTTTGTCTCCGTGCACCGTTTGTTTAGTGTTAGTCCGTTTTGTCTGTCTCTTTATTTTGGCGCAAGTGCCGTGTCCTGTTTTGTGTACCGTTTAAAACCTTTTTATTTGTTAATAAACGCTGAGTGCAGCCATTGCACTCAGCTCATCACAACCACTGTCTCTGTATTCCTTCCTGCTTCTGGTCTGACGCCACCCACTCTGGCCGTCTTTGTGACATGGGACAATGGGAGCTGCCCAATCTGTATAATCAACTTTTTTAATTATCTGGAACTTTTCAAGGCGTTCTAACTCCTGTTCTCTCTTCTTTGTCGCATTGAGTAGGGGACTGAGCATGGTTTGTAAAATCTTGGAGAGGCATCAGTCTTACAGCAAAGTTTGCTTCAATGATTTTGATTGCTCCTAGACCATCCTTGAAGACTTCAGCATGCTTGTCTACCAGCGACTGCAAACTATGGTTGCCATGCACTTTATTTATTTTGTTACAGTCCAGTCGAATGACTTTTAGCCAGTTTCTACCCATTAGAGATGGGTGATCCACTTTTACAATGATCAGGGGTAGCTGTGCAGTCTGATCTTCATATTTAGCCTGAACTGACATCTTGCCCAGTATTTTGACACTCACTAGTGTAGGTGCTCAGCTGAAGGAAGGTTTTCTCTAATGGGGGTTTCTTGAACATTCTCTCCCATGTATTCTCTGAAGCAATGGAGACAGATGCCCAAGTATCGCATTGTTTTTGCATTTTGTTTCTAAGTAGTGCGTCTTGTTCTGCTGACTGTGGTAAGCTTTCATATGTGGCCTGTCTGTGTGTGCTTCTGAACGACCCTTTACTTTGACCAGTCTTTGATCTGCACGCTCGCTCTGTGTCCCCTTTTCCACTATTGCGACAATCAGCTGTTTTCCACATGCAGTTTTCTGAACTATGCCCTTTTCCATTGCAATGGTATCAGGTTTGACACAGAATATTCATTAAGTTAACTTCTGCATATCTCCAGCCTGTTTCTCCTCGGCCTCAATTCCTTGAGCAATATTAAACACCCTTTTAATTGTCAGCTCTTGCTCTGCTAACAGTTTGCGCTGAATTATTTTGTTTCTTAAACCACACACTTAACGATCCTGCAGCGCTTCATTCAAGTAAAATCACAATGCTCCACTAATTTCCTCAACCGGGAAACCAACTCCAGCTGGTTGAAACTTCGGTGAAACTCTAATCTTTCTGCAATGACTGCTGGTCTCGGATTGAAATATTTTCTCAAAATCTCCATAAGATCTGTAAAGCTTTTATCTGCTGACTGTTCTGGGGTTCTCAGTAGAGTGTAGTTTTTCATTCCAAAGACAGTCAGGAACACGGAGGCCTGCTTTTCTTCTTTAATTTCATTCGCTATGAAAAACTGTTCCATTTGTTCAATATAAACCACAAAGTCCACTATAGCTGGATTAAAAGCCTTTAGTAATCCCATCCTCGTTTCTTTAACCCTTTTATTATTTACTTTATTTTGGGTTTGTGAATAAAAACACAGCCTTGCTTTTTGATTGTTGTATTGTTCTTTTAAAAAAGAAAGGCAGGTATGACTATTAGCACCACCTGCAGGCACACTCTGGTATTATCCTTCTATAAATTAAATTCAGTGCCATTTGCAAAATACATCACAGTTACATACATATATCCCTTGGTGGGTTTATTAATGCAGTAGTATTTATGTTAAATTCATGGTTTGTGCTTTTAACATTGGACCAGAGGCATTTACATGATGAGCGACAGTGGATTTAAACCACTCGGAAGTGAGCAAGTTGACTTCTTCGTTTCCAGTTTTGGCACGTTTAATTTTCATTGAATCATTTTAATTTGACTCACAATCGGCAAGGATTTCTGCCTTCTGCCGTAACAGGGTTTGGATTTGTGTTTTTCTAACTCCGAACTGTTCAGCAACTTGACAGAAGCTGGTCCCGGCTTCTATCTGTGATACTGCTTTAGCACGTTGCTCCAGGGTAAGAAACATTTTGGGTTTACTTTTTTTATTTTTCGCTTCCATGTTGACTCTTTTGGCTTTAACTGTAATTTACAGTAATGTACACTTTTCGTTTCAACACATTCACATCTTGCTTTCAAGTTCAAGTTCCTGTTCTGGTTCATGTTGAGTATGATGCCGTATATTGTAATTCAAGTTCAAGCTGCTGTTTGTTCAAGTTCAGGTTCCGGTTCATGTTGAGTATGATGCTGTATAATGCAGATACTGTAACAAGCAAAAGATAAATTATGCTGGAAACGTCAAAGAAACACGGACTGATAAGTGGAGATTGGTTTCTCCTACGGGTTTCTTTTTATTTATTTGTTTATTTATTTATGTATTTATTTATTGCATTTATATAGCGCTTTTTATACAAAAGTATCGCAAAGCACTGTACAGTACATAACAGAAAAAATAACAAACCACAATACATTTGCATAGTATGTCACATATACAACTGCCACAGTCAGACCATTTAAATAACCCATTTAAAAAATAACAGTATACACATAATACAAAAGCAGCAATTTTAAATTTACATTTATATGTAAACAATAATAAGATCCAAAATGGAAAATTACCTATATCGTGTCTAACTAACCTGCTTGATTTTTTTGAGGATGCAACATAGACAATGAATAATTGCAAAGCATATGACATGGTTTATTTAGATTTCCAGAAAGTTTCTGATAAAGTCCCGCATAAAAGATTAATTCTCAAACTGAATGCAGTAGGGATTCAAGGAAATGCATGCACATGGATTAGGGAGTGGTTAACATGTAGAAAACGGAAATTATTGATTAGAGGAGAAACCTCAAAATGGAGCGAGGTAACCAGTGGTGTACCACAGGGATCAGTATTAGGTCCTCTGCTATTCCTAATCTACATTAATGATTTAGATTCTGGTATAGTAAGCAAACTTGTTAAATTTGCAGACGACACAAAAATAGGAGTGGCAAACACTGTTGCAGCAGCAAAGGCAATTCAAAATGATGTAGACATAATTCAGAACTGGGCAGACACATGGCAAATTACATTTAATAAAGAAAAGTGTAAGTTACTGCACGCAGGCAATACAAATGTGCATTATAAATATCATATGGCAGATACTGAAATTGAAGAAGGAATCTATGAAAAAGACCTAGGAGTTTATGTTGACTCAGAAATATCTTCATCTAGACAATGTGGGGAAGCTATTGAATCTATTCAGTCTTGAACAAAGAAGACTACGCTGTGATCTGATTCAAGCATTCAAAATCCTAAAAGGTATAGACAATGTTGACCCAGGGGACTTTTTTGACCTGAAAAAAAGAAACAAGGACCAGGGGTCACAAATGGAGATTAGATAAAGGGGCATTCAGAAGAGAAAATAGGAGGCACTTTTTTACACAGAGAATTATGAGGGTCTGGAACCAACTCCCCAGTAATGTTGTTGAAGCTGACACCCTGGGATCCTTCAAGAAGCTGCTTGATGAGATTCTGGGATCAATAAGCTCAGAAATATCTTCATCTAGACAATGTGGGGAAGCTATAAAAAAAGGCCAACAAGATGCTTGGATATATTGTGAAAAGTGTCGCAGTGAACACTGGCTGGCTTTTGTTTGTTTTCTGTTTGCTGCTGGCTCCGAACGGCAGCAAATTTGAATCAGCTGTTCCAAGTTCAGCTTGTTATCAGAAAAAGACACGCAGCTGTTAGACTTTAAGCTGCAGTGTTTTCTGATGCGACAGTTCTCAAAGTGATAGCAGTTCAGAACCACTGCTGTAATGCAACATTAAACATAACAGGTTAATTGGAAGTAAAATTACTTGAAATCAACATTCAAAACCTTTATAGGTTATATGAAACTGTAAGCATGTTGTAATACAAAAACCTTCAATGTATTCTTGATTTTTTAAAAACAAAAGAGACATACAATATGTTTTATCTTTCTGTGGCAGTAAAACTAAAACCAGTCCACCCAGAAAGCATTTTTTTTTTTCATGTGATGTGCGGTCAAAGTGAGACAGAACACGACAAAGATGACTTCATTTCTGGAAAGCATTACCAGCACCCAGCATATCGGCAACTGTTAAATTGTACCACAGAAAGAACAACTTCAGTTTTGATTGCATTTTGATTTTTGCAAGAATACACTGACAAAAACTATTTGTGCTTGTGAACAGGCTAGCTGTAGGGGTGACATCAGGCCAGAAAGAATCACACAAGCAGGCAGTACTCTGGTTGAAACTGAGACGCAATGGCAGCACTCAGTATGTTTATTAAACAAACAAAAATAAAAGGTTGAACAAGTCAGAACATGGCACTTTGGGCCAAAATAAATACACGAACAAAACGACAAAACAGTAAACAGACAGTGAATGAACAGACAAACAAACACGATGAGTCTAAGCAACTTATATTTACTTTATTTTACTTTTTATTTTCTCCTTCTCCACACCCGTTCTCCACTCACCGAACACACAACCCCGAGTGAGTAAAACGTGCATCTATATATACTGTTGTGCCGGGATTCAATTACTAATTAATTATTCACTTGAATCCCAGCACGTGAACTAATTTGTGCAACCCTGTGTCCACATATTATTAAATACTTTAAATGCACGTGAAGTGATTGTGCAATCCCCCGTGCCTAAATACAACTATATATTTTAAACACTCGTGCTCATTATCCACATTATATCCCGTGTACCAACTACAATACACCAACATTAACACACGCAACATACAACATAAAACACAAAAATACACACAGGGGTGGGGCACATTGCCACAGTGCTTTAATATTATTTTTAAGTGTTTCCAATCTTGTGGAACTAAATGAAATAAATTTATACATGTTGTCATTTGTGTTGTCTTGAAACCTCTGATAAAATGAGGGCAAAACAAATACAAACCTGTTTGACTTTAACAACTTTGTCTTCATTTCAGGTTTCAACTGTAGGAATAGATCTGTTTTATCAGAGGATGAAAAAGCCAAAAGTAAATATTTATAATTCAACCTTTTTGTAAATATTGAAAAAGGAAATATAAAATTCCATATGTATTGTTAATGAAAACCACCTGGAGTTACATTTATTTGCATAAAAAAGACTTTCAGTGATGACATGTTATTAAAGGAAGATTTCATTGAAAAAGATGAGAGAAGCCGGCACATTGGGCAAAACTGCAGCCAAAAAAGAGCGAACTGAAGAGTATTTGAAAATGTGCTGTTGTGTTTGGCTAATTCAAATTGAATTTAAGCTTCCATGACCTTTACAACTGAGTACCAAAATCAATGGCAATTAACTTCTACACTGAGTGTTTTAAAAGCAGATTGGAAGCAGCTTCATTGTTTTGTGTTGAGTAATTAACAGGTTTTATTCCATTTATACTAACAACTTCATTACTCTGAAAACATGAGTATCGGCACATCCCAGTAGAAATCTATTGGAATGTATATATTACTCTAAATCTATGAACATATCTTTATTGTTCCACACAAATATATAGGAAAGTATTTCTACAATTAGCATATTTTTATAGCTTTATGCAGTCAACATTTCTATAGAATTCTATGACAGACATATTTCTGGAGATTTCTATAAATATATATTTTTTATATGAGGAATGGATTTCTATACATTATACATGTTTAGCTTCTGTAGATTTCTTTAGTTTTCCATAGATTTTCCATAATTACCTATATAATTACATGGCAGCATGGCAGGGTGAAAACCCTGCCAGAGCATGTGTGTGTGTGTTGTGTGGGGGGTCTTGGGTGGCAAAGGGAGTTAAAATCCCCCCTGCAAACACACGTGGGAATGTGGCTGGAGCTGTCAACTGAACATATGGATGTTGTGTGTAGATTATAAGTAAGGATAAGAGCTGTCTTCGAACACAGAGGCTTCTTGATTACGGCCAAACAGCAACCAGCTTTTTCAGAGATCTTCAGAGAATGGACCAAACAGCTTGTGTTACCAAGCTGAATGATACTTGACTGTAGTCTTGCCTCGGCTTTTATAGAACTTTTCCTCCACTTTGTGCTTCAGAAGACTTCATTAAAACTAGACATTTGGTCTATTTTGGCAGCTCTTATCTTTAAGTGAATAATATATTTTAAAAGTCCCAGCAACTCCTTTAAAATTAATTGTATATAATCTCATGTTCTCTACCTCTCTAATCTCTAAAATATATGAGGTAATCTTCAGACTGATAACATATTTCCCAGTGTCACAAAGTTATTATAACTTATTAAAATACAATTATATATATCAAGAGAGAGATGATTTTAATATATAACACCAGCTCTTTTTAATTATTCCAGCCTTGGTCTAAAATCTATTTCCTTATCAACAGTAAAAGCATACTTCTCAGTGTGTTTTAATAAACTCATTTCATTTATAATTGTGTGCTCAACAGACTTGGCTTCTCTCTCTAACTAAAATGTTCCCTTGCTTCAGTAGTTCATTACAATTTATAGATAAGAACTCGAGAGGCCCTATGTGGCAAAGTGGTTTGCAGTGTGCAGGTGTAGAAGTGATGCAGTGCTTAAGAGAATGACAACAACAACGTTATTGGTGAAATTATGGTTTATTTGTAATCCAAAGTTACTTGACAACAGTAAACAATAATGTTAACTGGCAATACACAGCGATGTGTATTGCTCAGTAAAAACCCACCGGTTTCAGTCCCGAAATAATAAACACGGTATTTAAGACACACACAATATATAAACACAGTCACAAGTCCAAAGTGAATGCTGTAGTGCTCGTGGTGTAAATATAATTTATCATGAAACAAGTGCAGTGTTGTCCGGATTTTGTGCTGACCTGTAGTTACAGCTCCAGATCGTGCTAGCCATCTAATAACAAACAAGTATAATTAGACACGACAAAACAAACAAAACACTCACGATAGACAATAAGGTTCTTTCTGGTTCACATCACTACGTCCCCTTTTTATAACGTCACCCATGACCCCTTGGTCAATGAGCGCATCCGCTCCTCCAATCCGCGGATGCCACGCCGTTTCCCATCCGGGTCATTGGTTCCATGTACCGTAGCTCCGCCCCCTTTCTAGATGGCCGACTTCCACCTAACCCTGGGAATAAACTCTCGTGCCATTTAGTCCAGGGTACTCTGTTCCCTTTACACAGCATCCCCGCATTGTCGGGAGGGAGAGCTAACACCATGAATCATTCGCTCTCTGTCACAGAAGGTCATACTTCTAAGGTTGAATTAATGAAACTTAATATTTGACCAACAGCTCTCGGAACTAATCAAAACAATTGCAACTGTTATAAAAAGGTCAGGGAAGGTTAAAAATAATGCCATTTGAAGCTGCTTGCTTTATAGTGTCTCCTTTTGCTATTTAACCAATATGTCCATTAACATCTGACAGACAGCAGCAGTGTTTAGTAGTTAAAATACATGGAGCTGACTAAATAATTCCAGTACATGTTGCCTATCATTTATTACCAATATTTTGTAGGTCTCAGATAGGTGAGTGATTTTTTTTAATGGTAATTTATTTGAAGCTGTTAGAGAACAATATGTATGAAACACTCCTTGCAGATACTTCAACTCTGTATGCAAAGTTAATGTTCAATTTAATGGGAAACCAATGTACCAGAACTGAAAAGTACTGTTTCCACTGTCATAATATTGTATTTTATATAGTTGTAAGCAGAAATAACACACATGCCCTGAGATGGCATTGACAAGGATGGATTGAGAAAAAAGAAAAAGGTGGGTGTGAAAATTAAAGACAAACAGCAGGTAAACCACTTCTTCAAAATGGGAACCCTAGCTAAATAAATCTGTTTTTGCCAAACAAAACAAATGTTTTTGATTAAATATCTTTTCCCTGGATTCCTTTCTCCTGTTGGCATCTATTTAAAAAAAATACAAATCCCCTGCCACAGTAGTAAATTCAACATCAGTATGATTGTGGCGGGGTACACCACGCCCCTGTGTGTATTTTGTGTTTATACTGTTTATACTCCCAAGGGTAGCCTCCCGACATCGTCTCCCGAGGGTCACCTCCCGAGGGTCGGCACCCGCCATCGCCTCCTGAGGGTCGGCTCCCGCCATCGTCTACCGAGGGTCGGCTCCCGCCGTCGTCTACTGAGGGTCGCCTCCCTAGGGTCAGATCCCGCCGTCATCTACCGAGGGTCGGATCCCGCCGTCGTCTCCCGAGAGTCGCCTCCCAAGGGTCGGCTACCGCCGTCACCTCCAGAGGGTCACCTCCCGAGAGTCGGCTCCCGAGGGTCGGCTACCACTGTCGCCTCCCGAGGTTCGGCTCCCACTTCACTGTAGAATGTGCCTGGTCCCTATTGAATGATTAACAAGCAATAGAGCTCAGGCACAGCTGTATAAAAGAGGCAAGAATCTCTCAGTCTTGGTTGGGTGTTCAGGGAGGATCAACTGGAGAGAGACATGAGTGAAAAATAGATTTAAATAACTACAGTTGCTATGAATGCTGGATTTCGATCAGCACGGTACTTGTTTTTTTATTGTCTGTTTTATTTTGGCCATCGTGCCTTTTGTTTTGGGTCATTGTGTTTTGTGCAAACTGTTTATTTATTAATAAATCAGCGCACCAATGCTTGATCCCACAGTACTGTGTCTGTCTATTTCCTGGTCTGACGTCACCACCAAGCCATCTTGTGACAATGATGAAAAAGTTGATGGCCATGACATATATCAACAATATGTACAGAATAGTATAGAATGAAAATAAGCAATACAATGTTTAATACAATTTAACAAGTGATTTTCCAGATGTAAAAATCTAAAAACATGCAAACAGGTGAGTAAACGGACAGACAGACACCTCCATTATCCCCTGAATCTGATAGTCTCAATAACACATGATAAATAATGTTATTCCCAAGTTTCATGACAATTGGATAAGTGGTTCTTCAGTATAAAAAGCAGAAATGTACATGTGACATACAGATGTATAGAAAAACACTCTGATCTATCCCCTGAATCTGATACTATCAATAACATATGATAAAATGTTATTCCCTTAATTGGATAAGTGGTTCTCCTGATGTATGGAAACATGTGACGTGTGATACACATGCATATGATCGCCTCCACTATATCCCCTTCACCCAGGATTTCATCCCCATTGGGGGATAACAAGACCAGCAGTACTGCAGAGACATACACTGTTTCCCCATTGCATCAAGACATGCAGGACAGTCATATGTTCAACATTGAAAAATTACCTCAGCAGACTCTGGTCCAGAAAACAGCAATGCAAGCATGGGTGTGGTCTTAAAGGTGTTTCTAGCTAATTAATTAATTCCATAAACTTGATCAGCTGTGTGCTTCCATTTGCTACATTGGTCTAACGTGCAGTTTTAAACAAGCACTAGAATATAATTATTTGATTAGATATAAATATCAGACAAAGTCCAGAAATGTATTTGATTATTTCAGCTTTAGAAAACAAAACAAGCGGTCAGAATGTCATTGTTTTGTTTTCTAAAGCTGAAATGATCAAATACATTTTTAGACTTTGTCTGAGAGTGCGGTCAATCTTTATTTTGTCAATGTATCAGTTTTTTTTTACTGCGCACCTCCCCAATTGTTGATGAGCTACACATCTCTGTGATTAGATATAAATCTGACAGGAAACACTAGACAATCAGTGTCAAGTGCGTGTTTTTAAAAGTGACGCACCGGTAATAACAATTATGAACCCTAAACCAGAAACCAAAGCTAAAAACAGGAAACGCACCATTTACAGCACCTTCTAAAAGTGTTGTACAGCATTGCCAGGGTAGTGTTGTGGTCAAGGCTGTAGCGGCAGGAATAGCAAACACGGAGGCAGAAGACTGCAGTGTAAGTGCTTCTCACAGACTTCTATTAAACAACAAAGTAAACAAAACGAACATTTAAACAAACAAATCCAATACAAAACAGCATCCAAGCTGTGCTATCACAGTGCAGAGACAGGGAACACAACCTGCTGCTCCCAGTCCTTTCCCTAAACTAAAGCCTCTTTCACACTGGCATGCTCTACCTGGGTCATGTTATGTGAGTCGGCTATGCAATTTCACACTTCTTTTTGAAGAAGCAGGGTTGACCTGGGTGACAGATGAAAGCGTACGCAATGCCACTGAAGCAGCTTGTTAGGGACGCGTCCATCCAACCTTCTCTGGATTAAATCGTTTGCCCAAATGTTGATTACAGCCAAGGTTTCTTGATGTGTCTCAATCAACAGAAATATGGCTGAACAGAAAAAACAGAAATGTTCCTTGTGGAAGTGAAACTGTCACGCAGGCGTGGCTGTTTGTTACTTCGTCCGCCCATCATGCATTTTCTCTCGCTCGACCGGGTCAAAGCGGGTCGACCACATCAAGGTACATGGTTTTACACTATACAGGATTGCAACCCGGGTAGCCAGAACCCGAGTCTGGACCCGGTAGGAGTGCCAGTGTGAGGGGCTTAACTAACCCAGGCAGCTGTCTCCCAGCTCCTCTTTTATACATGTGGCCATCCCCAAATTGGCAAACAATTAAACAATTTGTTTTTGGAAAAGAAATAGATATTATTGGAAAGATGGACTGCACCTAAATAGGTCAGGAGCAAGCAGGCTAGCTGATAACATCAAACATCACCTTGCAGGGTATTTTAACTAGGAACTGGGGAGGGGAGGGAATCTAAAGAGGTGTGAAAAATTCAGGTTAAAGTATCCTGCCATTTGTACCAGCATGTACAATGACCACAGACTCTCTTTTGTGAATCACTCTTGATTCAATATCCTTTACTTTTTCTCCAGGGAGGCAGGTAACAACCCTATTTATGGGATCTTTACAGGTAAAATCACTGTTGACATAGTGTATAATTGAATCACCTGTAACACCTACAAGCTAGCCCTGACTACACCACCGAGGGATTTGCACCCTCAGAATTAAAGTTCTTTTTTTCGGAGGGCAAATCAGGGAAGAGAGTAACCAGGACATGGTTATTGTCCATTAAAATAATGTTTTATTGCACAGAATTAAGAATTAATAGCAGATCATTACAATAGCACGTAAGTGCTTTGTACAAAAAAACAACTAAACGGGTTTAATTTAAAATCCAAAAATAAAAACAACCAGTTTGAAAACAAACACAAAACACAAAACGCCAGTGAGTGCAGAGGAGGGGACATCGATAAACAATATTCCCAACGACATCATCGTCGTCGTCATCACAGCGGCAGCAACAAGTATTAGGTTTACCATTTATTTTAGTTTCGTTCCGTCTCAGGTCCCCTCTCCAACACACACAAACAAACAAACACAGACAGACAGACAAACGGTGGATGGCCATCCTGGAAAACTAAAATCAAGGGATATTTATAGTCAGGTGCGTATTTTCAATTGCTAGGTCATTAATTAATTGGCTGAGTGGGGAAGGAACAATAAAGTGCTACAAAATAAATCAAAGTGCCATATCAAAGAAAACGTGCAGAAATCAAATATACAAATAATAAATAGACACCTACTAACACCACCTCACCCCTGTGTTCATCCTGCACTAGGTCATCATTGCTCAGTGCTTGGAATCTATTAGCTAGATCAATCTCCTCTCTATGTTGACTGCTCAGTGCCGTCCTCCTCTTCGTACTTTTTCAGTTACACAGTCCCCACTCACTTCCTGCCTTTCATCCATATTTACCTTCTCAGGTCCCTCTACACATACAATTCCACTGTCATGCTGCGGCACTGAAACGTCACATGGAGCAGGTGCATTTATAAAGTTAAAATCAGAGGCGCTTTCAGTCTACACTAGTTATTGTTTAATTAGTGCAAATGAAATACACTTTATTTTATAAAAAGTAAAGTCTCTTCGTAGTAGTTTGAAATAAAAAAAAGCTTGCTACAGTACAAACAAAGCTGCGGTATTTGTGGTCTTGATTCTAAAACATGATGGAAAGGCTGCGTTGGATAGCAGGAACATTTTCACATGCACCACAGAAAAAAACAGCTGCATTTCGGAGAAACAGATTCTATGTATTTTATTGTAAGGTTATTTTTTTTAATCCCTGTCTATGTAGCGATAAAGGATTATGATTTTTTTTCTCCTATATTATCACAATTACTTTACTCCATCTATTTGCTATTTTAGTTTAATTGGTTTAAAAATTAGCAGTGTTTGTTCTTATCTAACCCCATACATGGTCAAAATCAATTCAGAACACCGAAGATATAACAGCGCAAGATACCCTCTGCGTGCACTAGATTTGCAATTTCATGCAATGTTTTGCAGATGCATTAACTGTTTCTGAAATGTTTTGTTTGACATATCTGAGTTCCATGTGAGTTGGCATGCAGGCGTCTCACCTTTGTTATTATTATTATTTGTTTATTTATTATTATTATTTGTTTATTTAGCAGACACCTTTATCCAAGACAACTTACAGAGACTAGGGTGTGTGAGCTATGCATCAGCTGCAGAGTCACTTATAACATCTCACCCAAGACAGAGCACAAGGAGGTTAAGTGAATTGCTGGGTCACACAGTGAGTCAGTGAGTCACTCCTGGTTACAAGCCCTTTTGTTTAACCACCAGACCACACAGCCTCCTAAGGCCCTAGTTTAAGATGAAGTTCTTAAAAGAAGGAATTAAAAGTTCAGTCAGTTTTAGTAGGAACCTACAGCCTCTCAGCACCCATTCACATGTTGACCCTACTACTGTAGTGAGTTACAAAGTAACAAAAACACATTAGAAAGAAACAACCTAATCCAGAATCAACCACTTTCACTTCCACAGTGGCACAGGTGTTGCATACAATGTTTGAATTTGTTAAAACAAAGATTGCATCTGTAACCCATCTGAGAAACTGGGGTTATAGATGGCATGGCATATATACCTAAGTGTCATGAAACGTGACAGAATAACTTTGCTTAACTGCTGTGCAAATGCAAAAACAACAGTAAACAGACTGCGTCTTAACTGAACGTAAGCAGCACTGTAACTGAAATGTACAACATTCAGATTTCACTACAAGAGTTACACTACAATTACAATGTAATGAAAGTGCAGCATAACAACATCTCTTATTTGTACCAGTCCACTGATCTAGTAGCTCCACTTGCAGATTTGATTACAGTCTTGGTAAAAGGTTATTGACTGTTGTAATTTCACATCGTATTGGGAAATTAACTGTAGTATTAAGTAACCAGTGATGTTTTTTTTTTCTTTTTTTTTTTTTTTTTTTTAATTGCATGTGTTAATACAATTATTTTATACAGTTTAATTAGTGCACATTAAATAGAAACTTTATTTTAGGTATATATTCTTTTTGTAGTAGTTCAGAATAAAAAAAATGAACTTGCTAAAACTACAAATAAAGCTGTGGTATGTGTGGCTGGTAACGCTTTACATTAAGAGTCTCTCATTACCGTGTTATTAAATACATGTGTAATTACACATAATTCTACATGTAACTCTTTTTGCACAATATAATCGTAAACATATCGTGCAAAAAGATTTACACATTAAGTACATTGTAACTATGCACAATAACATTGTAATTATGTGTAAGTACACATGTATTAACTCAGTAACTACTCTGTAAATACACATTAGAGATACTTAATGTAAAGTGTTACCTTGTGGCCTTCATTCTAAAACGTGATGGAAAAGCTTTGGATAGCAGACGCAATTTCACCTGCGTCACAGAAAAAAAAACAGCTGCATTTCGGAGAAACAAAATGTATTTTATCGTAAACGATTTATTTTTTTTAAAATCCCTGTCTATATAGTGATAGAGAATTACCTGACATCCGCATGTTCTGTTTTGACTTCTGGTTGACATCGTCATCACTTCAGTGTGCGTCATGGGAGCCAGGATGTTCGCCACAATGACAGAAAGGCATCGGCAAATAGGTATTAATAAACATACATTTTGAGTTTTCCCAAAACATTGGCCAGCCATTCTTTCCAGAACTGCAGCTGGTAATGACCTTCTAAACCACATGTGAGAAACTCATGAAGATGTCAAATTTCCGAAATGACTGGCTGTGCTTAGTCAGATCACGCTTGTTGGCTGCATTAGTCACAGAGTCTTGCATCTGCCAGCTTGTGTGCACCATGCTTTTGTGTGAATGATGCATTTGATAGTGTCAGCCTTACTGTTATTTTAAATACAGACTAATACTCTTGAGACAAGGGTTGCACCGACAGACTGGAGAATTGCAAACATAATACCGATCCCCAAGGGAGACAAAACCGAACCAGGTAACTACAGACCAATAAGCCTGGCTTCTATTATATGGAAACTTATATGAAAACTATAATAAGATCCAAAATGGAAAATTACCTATATGGGAACAATATCCTGGGAGACAGTCAGCATGGTTTTAGGAAAGGGAGATCGTGTCTAATTAACCTGCTTGATTTTTTTGAGGATGCAACATCGACAATGTATAATTGCAAAGCATATGACATGGTTTATTTAGATTTTCAGAAAGCTTTTGACAAAGTCCCACATAAAAGAGTAATTCTCAAACTCAACGCAGTAGGGATTCAAGGAAATGCATGCACATGAATTAAGGAGTGGTTAACATGTAGAAAACAGAAAGTACTGATTAGAGGAAAAAACTCAAAATGGAGCGAGGTAACCAGTGGTGTACCACAGGGATCAGTATTAGGTCCTCTGCTCTTCCTAATCTTCATTAATGACTTAGATTCTGGTATAGTAAGCAAACTTGTTAAATTTGCAGACAACACAAAAATAGGAGGAGTGGCAAACACCATTGCAGCAGCAAAGGTCATTCAAAATGATCTAGACAGCATTCCGAACTGGGCATACACATGGCAAATGACATTTAATAGAGAAAAGTGTAAGGTACTGCACGTAGGCAATAAAAATGTGCATTATAAATACCATATGGGAGATATTGAAATTGAAGAAGGAATCTATGAAAAAGATCTAGAAGTTTAAGTTGACTCAGAAATGTCTTCATCTAGGCAATGTGGGGAAGCTATAAAAAAAGGCCAACAAAATGCTCGGATATGTAGTGAAAAGTGTTGAATTTTAACCAAGGGATGTAATTTTAAAACTTTACAATGCATTAGTAAGACCTCATCTACAATATTATTTTCAGCTCTGGTCACCTCATTACAAAAATAATATTGCTGCTCTAGAAAGAGTGCAAAGAAGAGCGACCAGAATTATTCCAGATTTAAAAGGCATGTCATATACAGACAGGCTAAAGGAATTCAGTCTATTCAGTCTTGAACAAAGAAAATTAAGCTTCAAACATTCCAAATTCTAAAAGGTATCAACAATGTCGACCCAGGAGATTTTTTCAACCTGAAAAAAGAAACAAGGACCAGGGGTCACAGAGAATTGTAGGAGTCTGGAACCAACTCCCCAGTAATGTTGTTGAAGCTGACACCCTGGGATCCTTCAAGAAGCTGCTTGATGAGATTCTGGGATCAATAAGCTACCAAAAGAGCAAGATGGGCTGAATGGCCTCCTCTTGTTTGTAACCTTTCTTATGTTCTTATGTTCTTATTTAATTTAGATATGAAGTGTACTTTAATACCAGTGACAAAGTAGTTTGAGAAATTCTAACATACATGAAAACGTTCTCAAAGCATGTTAAAGCATCTCTATGATTAATGGTAATGCTAATGGGCTGTTGGTTGTTTATTTCCCATTATAAAATGGCATGGAAATGTACTGCATTCTGATTGGTTGCTGACATTACAAAGCCATGTGGTTACCACAGTGCAGCCAATGGTTCAGACCTCATTTCATTCCATGTATTAAGATCAGTGTGCCTATGGGTCAATTGCAACTGGTGGTCAGAGCTACAGGCCACTGATACATTTAGCTTTTTTTTCAGTATTCATTAGTCTTACAGTAAACAAAATCGAACAAATTTCAAATGTCAAGCAATCTCCTTAGATGTCTTTTTTTTCAGTCACGGGTTCAGCTGATGTGCTGAGCCTGAGGGTCTGGGGAGAATAAATGAAGGATGGCATTAAACATGTAAAGGGGCAGAGCGTGATTAGTGTAGAGAACAGCCATTTCAAACATCACATTTACCACCACACCACTCCTCAGGTAGTTGAATGCACATGGCAGCCCCATCTCATGTGTGATTGCTTACATGACGGGTAACTAAACACCAATTAATTTATATGAGGAAGTGTTGAATTGATATGACTCACGTGATCCTAGGTGACACAGTAACTGACAAGGAAGCTCAAACCCCAACATTTAAATCAAGTGATATTAAAAACAGAACTGCACTCAGATGTTTGCAGCCATGTATGCTAATAGGCCACAGGTGTTCCACTATTGTACCTATGAGAACATATCCTTTGCATGGAAACATTAATAGAGTGAGTGAACAAATCCACCCAGAAGTCTATTTTAGAGTCGCACTGATGGAAATGTAATCACATCGGGAGGCTGTGGATTTCCAGGCATGATTAAAGACATGCTGTAGATGTTAAAGAAATGTGTTTAGTTGTTTCCTGCTTATACATATGAAGTTGAAACATTAATTAAATATGGAACAGTGGCACCATCTAGAGGTAAAAGAGAATTATTCCTCCAGTGTCTTTAAGGGAAAACATTGTCTCCCTTCCCCCACACATACAAACTTATATGATGCACACCTTTGAGGAGCAACTTGATATGGGTATGTGTGGCAGGGCAGAGCACTGCGTGTAAATGGTAAATGTATTATTATTGAAATGTATTGTTTGTATTGAGATGCATTGTTTTGTGTTTGTTATTGTTTGGTAGGACAATGTGCAGAATGTGTCCCGCTCTGAATTGATGAAGTCATTACTAATTGGGAGATGGCCACATGTATAAAAGCACAGCAGCCACTCATAGCGAGGTGGGTTGTTCAGAGTGGAGAGCAGGAACAAGAGAGCAGAGAGAGAAAAAAGGAGGTAAAGGATTTAAGACAAGTGCTACGTGCTCTGGCAGCACGATCCTTGTTTTGTTTTTGTTTGAAGCAGTGTGTCTGTTTATTTTGGCCACCATGCCGTTTTCTTTTGTGAAGTGTTTGTTTCTGTTCAAATATTTTGTTTAGTAAAATAAAGAAAAGAGCGCATTGGCGACTCACCCGCAGTACTGGTGTGTCACTTCCTAGTCTGTGACGTCACCCACTCAGCCATCCTGTCACAGTGTACAATATCAGAGAAATCTTAAAAATGCTCTTGTTGTTGTTTAAATAAAAAGCTGAGGTTTAAAGCACCCATTTGGCATCAATAGAGCTCTCATAATAATGTCTAAAGACCAGAAACATCTACACCATTTGCTCTAAAATGTGGTAGAGAAACAGGTTAATGGCTGCACTCTGTGCAGCACACAGTGCTGGAACCAATCAAAAAAGCAAACAGAAAGCTTGGGTGTATAGTCAAAGTGCAGAGTACAAATCCAAGGAGGTTATGTTGAGGTTGTATACTGCACTGGTGAGACACACCAGTACCATGTCCAGTTCTGGTCACCACAGCACCAATGGGACATTGTCACCCTGGAGAGAGTCCAAAGAAAAGCAACAAGTCTAATCCCTGGGTTTATAGGATTGAGCTACGAAGATAGGCTAAAAAACTGAATCTATTTAGTCTAGAGCAAAGAAGAATGGGGGGGGGGATACTTGACATCTTTAACATCTTAAAAGGAATCTTAAATGAAGCAACATGAACACAACACAATAATGTAACTTCCTTTAATACATTTACTAGACAGCACCTGAGCCTACATTCTGTCATGCATAAATATTAAACATGCAATAGTGCTGAATTAAGAAAACTAAAATAAACTTAAATTCAATGACAAGCATTTTGACTAGAAGTCGTTTTCAATGTCTTCATGTCATTCTATGCTGTAGATATGGGTTCAGATATGGTGTAATAAATACTTTTATTTCAGTAGCCTCTGGAGCAAATTCTATGAAAGTGCACACAGACTAGTAACACCACACAGAGAGAGCTCTTCATACCTTTTAACCCTGGGCCTACTCTGTTCGCTGGACTTTCTTCAAGCCACATGCTCTCCTTTCATTTGAACTCAACACTTTTGACTCTATCACCACACATACGGTTAGCCTTTTTGATTGCTTCCCTACACTGCCTGGTTGCTGTCAGGAACAAGTCTACTGCAAAGGTCTTTCTCATAACGGTTATAACTTTATTTATATTGGTGTTCATTATCATTACTTTATTACACAATATTCATATGGAATGTATAAAAGAGAAAACAACAGCAGGAAAATACAGAGTAAAAGAATGGCAGTATTTAAATGTAGTTTTGATCCTTTAGATTAGCAAAGTCTTAAAAACTTAACTTAACTGCCCCTTTCTACAGTTCTAGACACCACAAACCTGTACCCAGCATCAATGATTAAAATTAAGATTATGAAATGCAATTTGTCTAGCTAAATTCTAGCCAAAATCATGTAAACCAAGATACATTTATATATTTGCAAGCCTCCAAAACACTACTGTTAGAAGAGGGGGAAAAAGCCTTTATTCATTGAACTCAAACATTTCTTTTGTTTACCTTCAATGATTTACACACCTTGCATTTACAGCTAAAATATAAATGTCTTTAAGTTATTTCATGTTATTGTTAATGGAGACCAGCAAAGTATATATTATATTATATAAAATACACAAAAATTGATCAGTAGACTTTCACTGACGACATCCCACCCTGGCTTCACCGCCATATTTTTTTCAGCCTTTCCCCAGTGAGATAGTCATTCACATGACTTTCCTCATGAATTTTCATTGGTTGGCTTATCCTATGATGTAATGCTGTTTCTACAAAATCAATTCTTGCAACAAAGTTGCCGAAACCTGTAGTTTACACGTCACTTTCTACCAAAAATCTTCCTTTCTGCAGTTTTCTGACAACATGTAGACTAGTGTCCCCTCGACTCAAAGTTGCCTGTATAAAGAAAAACATTTAAAAAACAATGTCAGAAATATTGTGACGTGGCTAGGAGACCCAGGTCACAGATTAGATTTAATTAAAGGAACTGAAGAATATGAATACATTTATTAAGTTTATTAGACAAAATAATACATTTAGTCACATGTATACTCTGGTGCCTAACATTCAAATCGAGTGACAGTTAATGACCACTACAAACGCTGAGAAAGACAGTTTTCAAAACTTCTAGAGATTTCTATGTGTCAAAAACCTTCACTTTATTATTATGTTTCTTTAATCTGTGGTTCTGAGCTCTGCAGCTGTGGTAATTTTTTCCTTGCCCTATCTGGGTCCTCTCTATTCTGTCAGATAGACCAGGAACAGCACACTTTCCTTGTTGTACTGTGGAAGAGTGCAGGGAGGAAAGGAAAAGTACCAGTGAGCCGTGTGGGAACAGCAAGAACATTAATACACCAAGAGGCAAGTGCTTAGTCATCAGAGGCCCGGAGGGGAACTACAGGCCGGTTTCAGTAAGGGCGGCATGTTATCTGTGCACTGCCTCCCAGGCTAGGGGCAGCCCCTTGATCTGCTTTTCTTGAGTGTTTAAGGAAGCCTGCAGCAGGAGAGTAGTTTCCCTACCTTGTTTACCACTTTGTTTTCTGTAAACTGTGAAATGAATTGGCAGCGCTCCAAGAAAGTGCATTGAGTATGACTACTGTTTAGGTGCCTGAGCTTAACTATGCTCACCACAAAGCAGGTAAAACTGTGAAGCATGCTACAGCTTTCTGATTAAACAAGGCACCTGAATGTCATGGGTTAGGGCCAAATGGCCTCCTCTCGCTTGTAAACTTTCTTATGCTCTTATGTTCTTAAACATTTCAGCATGCAGTGGTTCCAATAAAAAAAACTTTAATTTCCGATGCCCCCAAACAGTAACGGAGCGTGAACCAGTGACCCTGCATACCTCAAGCATCTTAACATTATGCAAAAGTGCCGGGCTCATCCGACACGGGACAGAATCTGTAACGCTAGCACACACAACACTGCCTGTTGCAACAGCAGGAAACTGATGACAGACTTTAGTGCTGTGAGTGGCAGGAAATATATCTTAACATTGACAGTAGCAAACATTATAGTTCCCCTTGGAGAGATTCTGCAAGATTGTTGTTTAAAATTAACATTTTATTAAGAGAGGTTTAAGATCTTTGTCCTCCAGCCCCAATCTGACCACTTTTCTTGTTTGAGCCCTGGATGTTTTATTATGAATTCTTGAATACATCTGCTTGCAGAAGAAGGGGTGAAAACTCATTGGAATAGCACAGTGCATATCAATAACAGTTTCCAGAAAGGGTTAGGGTTAAGGAAGAGGAAAGGCAGCTTTCGTGATTTTAGCTCTTCTGGGATCATACTGGTGATACGTTACCAACAACACCATTACACATCTCTCTGGGTGCCAGTTACATTCCCCTGACCAATAATCTGTTGCATTACACTTTCTATTTCAGTCTTTTTTATGGAGATATGAATAAAGCTATACAGTATAAAGGGTCCAGCCATAAAAACAGGCTAAGTTATAAAGGGTCAGCCCTGTAAAGATGTAATCATATCAGAGTGGCTAAGTTAAACAAGGCACAACTGGAGCAAACAAATGACACCAAAACAGAACATATCATAGTCACTTTAATACAGATATAACACCAAGCTATGGATTCCACCACAATCCTGTATGTGCCAGTGAGGAGCCTTCCCCCAACAGCTACACAGCACGGTGCAGTGTTATCCATAGGATAAAAAGGCTGACCCTTATAACGTGACTCCTTTTGTACATATCACATCTTTACAGTATATGGCAAACACCTCAAAATAAGATGCTTTACAAACACTCATAGGCAACAGTAGGGAGGCAACTTTTCACTTTGCTTGTTTTTTTAGAAATAAATGACAGTGAATTGTGGGTTTGTAGTTCTGGGAAAGACAATTAGAGGATAATAGAGGTTGACATTAAGCGATAGTAGGTTGTTCTTTTTTGTAGTATTTAGGTGTCACAAAGACGGCCGGAGTGGGTGGCGTCAGACCAGAAGCAGGAAATAAATAAACAGAGAGACTTGGGGTTTTGGTGAGGTTGAGCGCGTGATTGCGCTCAGCATTTAATAATTAAACAGAACAGAACAGAAAATAAAAGGTTTGAACAGACAAAAACACTGGACACGGCACTATACGCCAAAATAAAAGGACAAACAAAACGAACTAAACAGTGCACAGACAGACGAACAAAACACGGTGAGCAGATTTAACTATTCTTTACTTTTCACAATTACCTCCGTCTCCAATCCCGTTCTCCACTCACCGAACACCCAACCCCGACTGAATGAAAATGTGCATCTATATATACTGTTGTGCTGGGATTCAATTACTAATTAATTATTCACTTGAATCCCAGCACGTGAATTAATTCTGTGCAACCCCGTGCTCACATATTACATTTAACCAGCACGTGAAGTGATTTGTGCTCTCCTCGTGCCTAAATACAAATCTACACTTTTTAAATACACGTGAAACACAGACCCGTTTATATCCCGTGTACCAATGACTATACACCAACATTAACACACGCACGCAACATACAACATATAACACACAAATGCACACAGGGGCGGGGCACATTGCCACATTAGGTCAATATTATTATTTTCTTTTTAGACTAGTATTAACTCTAGCTTGGTGATAAATGCTTTGTGAATGTTGCACCTTGTTTGTTGAGCATTGGTTCTTACCATTCTGCCCCTCAGGTTCAATACAATAACACTGTTTTCTAAAAATCTTGCCCATTACTACAACAGAAGGGTACCAAACACCAACAACCTCCATATATCAAACCCAAAGAAGGAATGTGTCCTTATCAATAACTTTCCACAAGCTTGCCTTTCAGGAAATACACAGACAAAGCATAACAACATATAAAATAGAAAGATAATACTAAAACAACACATTTTTCTCTTAACGTCAACAAAACAAACTCTCAAATTTCAGCTAAGGTAGCTTCTGTGACTGAACTTCTTGCTCCACCCTGAAAGAGATTCTCAAACTCAGTGGCATCTTTTTTAGAGAAATTAAATGAAATTGCATTAATAATCCTGTTATACATATAAGCTCAATGCAGCTTCAATCCAGAGGACAATGAGGTGATGTAACAAAGCCTGTGAGTTAGTAAAGTTTGTTTTTTTTCTCTCTGATTTTATAAGAACATAAGAAAGTTTACAAACGAGAGGAGGCCATTCAGCCCATCTTGCTCTTTTGTTTGTTAGTAACTTATTGATCCCAGAATTTCATCAAGCAGCTTCTTGAAGGGTCCCAGGGTGTCAGCTTCAACAACATTACTGGGGAGTTGGTTCCAGACCCTCACAATTCTCTATGTAAAAAGTGCCTCCTATTTTCTGTTCTGAATGCCCCCTTATCTAATCTCCATTTGTGACCCCTGGTCCTTGTTTCTTTTTTCAGGTCAAAAAAGTCCCCTGGGTCGACATTGTCTATACCTTTTAGGATTTGGAATGTCTGAAGCTTAATTTTCTTTGTTCAAGACTGAATAGATTGAATTCCTTTAGCCTGTCTGTATATGACATATGTCTTTTAAATCTGGAATAATTCTGGTCGCTCTTCTTTGCACTCTTTCTAGAGCAGCAATATTATTTTTGTAATGAGGTGACCAGAACTGAAAATAATATTGTAGATGAGGTCCTACTAATGCATTGTAAAGTTTTAATTACTTCCCTTGGTTTAAATTCAACACTTCTCACAGTATATCCAAGCATCTTGTTGGCCTTTTTTATAGCTTCCCCACATTGTCTAGATGAAGACATTTCTGAGTCAACATAAACTCCTAGATCTTTTTTATAGATTCCTTCTTCAATTTCAGTATCTCCCTGTGGCAAAGTGCCCCGCCCCTGTGTGCATTTGTGTGTTCTGTGTATGTATGTTGCGTGCGTGTGTTAATGTTGGTGTATAGATTGGTACACGGGATATAAACAGGTCTGTGTTTCATGTGTGTTTAAATTGTATATTTGTATTTAGGCACGGGATTGCACATCACGCACGTGCATTTAAAATATAATATGCGAGCACGGGGTTGCACAGAATTAATTCACGTGCTGGGATTCAAGTGAATAATTAATTAGTAATTGAATCCCAGCACAACAGTATATATAGATGCACGTTTCATTCAGTCAGGGTTAGGTGTTCGGGAGTGGAGAACGGGTGTGGAGAAGGAGAGTTAAAAAGCGAAAAGATCGTGAATATAATAGTTGTTTGTACTCACCGTGTTCGTCTGTCTGTCCTGCACCGTCTGTTTAGCGTTTAGTCCGTTTTGTTTATATGTTTCTTTTGGCTACCAGTGCCGTGTCCTGTTTTTGTACTGTTTACAACCCTTTTATTTGTTAATAAACGCTGAGTGCAGCCATTGCACTCAGCTCATCACCATCACCGTCTGTCTGTGTATTCCTTTTCTGGTCTGACGCCACCCACTCTGGCCGTCTTTGTGACACGTGGTGTCATCGTGGGATAGCCGCGCCTCCAAGCGTCAGACCAGGAGGGGTCTGGATTTAAAAAAAAAAAAAAAAAAAAAAGGATTACAAATATTATTTTTTGGGGAAAAAAAAAAAAGTCAATGGCAGAAGACGCCATCAAACTACGGGGCTGGTTCCTGGAGAATGCTGGGCTGGAGGCCCAGTCTCTGCCCATAGTCGTCCGGGCCCTGTGGATGATGGACAGTGAGAGATGGGAGGCCTATCAGCAGGAACACACCCCAAACACCTTGGAGGAAGGTGTGGAGTTTGTCCTCCGCTACCTGGAGGCAACCATAAATGGAACAGCAGCCCAGGTAGCAGGACCACCAGCAGAGGAGTACCTGCTGTCCCCATCTCCACCAGCCGAGGGTGAGTACCTGCTGTCCCCATCTCCACCAGCCGAGGGTGAGTACCTGCTGTCCCCCTCTCCACCAGCAGAGGGTGAATGCCTGCTGGTTTTGCCTCCACAGCCCAAATGGGAGGAGCCTGAGCATCCACAGCCCAAATGGGAGGAGCCCAAGCGGAAGGAGCCCGAATGTCCTACGCCTGAGTGGGAGGAGCCCGAATGTCCTACGCCTGAGTGGGAGGAGCCCGAATGTCCTACGCCTGAGTGGGAGGAGCCCGAACGTCCTACGCCTGAGTGGGAGGAGCCCGAACGTCCTACGCCTGAGTGGGAGGAGCCCGAACGTCCTACGCCTGAGTGGGAGGAGCCCGAACGTCCTACGCCTGAGTGGGGGGAGCCCGAACGTCCACAGCCCAACAGGGAGGAGTCGGGGCGTCCACAGCCCAACAGGGAGGAGTCGGGCGTCCACAGCCCAACAGGGAGGAGTCGGGGCATCCACAGCCCAACAGGGAGGAGTCGGGGCGTCCACAGCCCAACAGGGAGGAGTCGGGGCGTCCACAGCCCAACAGGGAGGAGTCGGGGCGTCCACAGCCCAAAGGGAGGCAAGTCGGGGCTTCCACAGCCCTGGGACCCAAGCCACCAGCAGAGGGAAAATGCCTGCTGGTTCAGCCCCAAGAGCCAGAAGGGGAGGAGTTACAGGCTCAACCCCCTGAAAATTTTTGGGGGGGAGAAGGGCAGGATGCTGGTGTCCCCCAGCAGCCTCTCGCTATGCTGCTGAAGGCAGCACGGCGTGCACATGCCCAGCCGCCACAGCAGAGGGAGCCAGCACCGCCAGGAGCAGAGGAGCTGGAGCTGCCTCTACCTCCACCACCTCCAGGAGCAGAGGAGCAGGAGCTGCCTCTGCCTCCGCCACCACCACCGCAAGGAGCAGAGGAGCAGGAGCTGCCTCTGCCTCCGCCACCACCACCGCAAGGAGCAGAGGAGCAGGAGCTGCCTCTGCCTCCACCACCTCCAGGAGCAGAGGAGCAGGAGCTGCCTCTGCCTCCGCCACCACCACCGCAAGGAGCAGAGGAGCAGGAGCTGCCTCTGCCTCCGCCACCACCACCGCAAGGAGCAGAGGAGCTGGAGCTGCCTCTGCCTCCACCACCAGGATATAAACAGGTCTGTGTTTCACGTGTGTTTAAATTGTATATTTGTATTTAGGCACGGGATTGCACATCACGCACGTGCATTTAAAATATAATATGCGAGCACGGGGTTGCACAGAATTAATTCACGTGCTGGGATTCAAGTGAATAATTAATTAGTAATTGAATCCCAGCACAACAGTATATATAGATGCACGTTTCATTCAGTCAGGGTTAGGTGTTCGGGAGTGGAGAACGGGTGTGGAGAAGGAGAGTTAAAAAGCGAAAAGATCGTGAATATAATAGTTGTTTGTACTCACCGTGTTCGTCTGTCTGTCCTGCACCGTCTGTTTAGCGTTTAGTCCGTTTTGTTTATATGTTTCTTTTGGCTACCAGTGCCGTGTCCTGTTTTTGTACTGTTTACAACCCTTTTATTTGTTAATAAACGCTGAGTGCAGCCATTGCACTCAGCTCATCACCATCACCGTCTGTCTGTGTATTCCTTTTCTGGTCTGACGCCACCCACTCTGGCCGTCTTTGTGACACGTGGTGTCATCGTGGGATAGCCGCGCCTCCAAGCGTCAGACCAGGAGGGGTCTGGATTTAAAAAAAAAAAAAAAAAAAAAAGGATTACAAATATTATTTTTTGGGGAAAAAAAAAAAAGTCAATGGCAGAAGACGCCATCAAACTACGGGGCTGGTTCCTGGAGAATGCTGGGCTGGAGGCCCAGTCTCTGCCCATAGTCGTCCGGGCCCTGTGGATGATGGACAGTGAGAGATGGGAGGCCTATCAGCAGGAACACACCCCAAACACCTTGGAGGAAGGTGTGGAGTTTGTCCTCCGCTACCTGGAGGCAACCATAAATGGAACAGCAGCCCAGGTAGCAGGACCACCAGCAGAGGAGTACCTGCTGTCCCCATCTCCACCAGCCGAGGGTGAGTACCTGCTGTCCCCATCTCCACCAGCCGAGGGTGAGTACCTGCTGTCCCCCTCTCCACCAGCAGAGGGTGAATGCCTGCTGGTTTTGCCTCCACAGCCCAAATGGGAGGAGCCTGAGCATCCACAGCCCAAATGGGAGGAGCCCAAGCGGAAGGAGCCCGAATGTCCTACGCCTGAGTGGGAGGAGCCCGAATGTCCTACGCCTGAGTGGGAGGAGCCCGAATGTCCTACGCCTGAGTGGGAGGAGCCCGAACGTCCTACGCCTGAGTGGGAGGAGCCCGAACGTCCTACGCCTGAGTGGGAGGAGCCCGAACGTCCTACGCCTGAGTGGGAGGAGCCCGAACGTCCTACGCCTGAGTGGGGGGAGCCCGAACGTCCACAGCCCAACAGGGAGGAGTCGGGGCGTCCACAGCCCAACAGGGAGGAGTCGGGGCATCCACAGCCCAACAGGGAGGAGTCGGGGCATCCACAGCCCAACAGGGAGGAGTCGGGGCGTCCACAGCCCAACAGGGAGGAGTCGGGGCGTCCACAGCCCAACAGGGAGGAGTCGGGGCGTCCACAGCCCAAAGGGAGGCAAGTCGGGGCTTCCACAGCCCTGGGACCCAAGCCACCAGCAGAGGGAAAATGCCTGCTGGTTCAGCCCCAAGAGCCAGAAGGGGAGGAGTTACAGGCTCAACCCCCTGAAAATTTTTGGGGGGGAGAAGGGCAGGATGCTGGTGTCCCCCAGCAGCCTCTCGCTATGCTGCTGAAGGCAGCACGGCGTGCACATGCCCAGCCGCCACAGCAGAGGGAGCCAGCACCGCCAGGAGCAGAGGAGCTGGAGCTGCCTCTACCTCCACCACCTCCAGGAGCAGAGGAGCAGGAGCTGCCTCTGCCTCCGCCACCACCACCGCAAGGAGCAGAGGAGCAGGAGCTGCCTCTGCCTCCGCCACCACCACCGCAAGGAGCAGAGGAGCAGGAGCTGCCTCTGCCTCCACCACCTCCAGGAGCAGAGGAGCAGGAGCTGCCTCTGCCTCCGCCACCACCACCGCAAGGAGCAGAGGAGCAGGAGCTGCCTCTGCCTCCGCCACCACCACCGCAAGGAGCAGAGGAGCTGGAGCTGCCTCTGCCTCCACCACCGCCAGGAGCAGAGGAGCTGGAGCTGCCTCTGCCTCCACCACCGCCAGGAGCAGAGGAGCTGGAGCTGCCTCTGCCTCCACCACCGCCCGGAGCAGAGGAGCAGGAGCTGCCTCTGCTGCCGTACCTCCGGAGGGAGTACGGTGGCCGGAGCACCAAAAAGGGGAGCTGCCGGCCACGAAGAAGGGGGAGGAGGTCTGGAGACCACTTTCCCCAGCAGCAGTTTCGCTGCAGGAGTTCTTGTGGCCGGAGCCCCACAGGAGGGAGCTGCCGGCTACGAAGAAGGGGGAGGTCGGGGGACCACCTGCCCCCGCAGCTTTTTCGCTGCAGGACGGGACCAACAGGCTGTCAGCCGTGCCACTACCGGCAGGGGTGCTGACAGCATTGCCAGCCAAGGGCCCACTGAAGCCTCCCTTCCCAGCCCGAGACTTTGTTCTGGACTGCTGGGTTTTTAAGGGGGGAGGTGGCCGTTGAGGCCATGTGTGCTGCGCACAAAGGGGGGTATATGTGGCAAAGTGCCCCGCCCCTGTGTGCATTTGTGTGTTCTGTGTATGTATGTTGCGTGCGTGTGTTAATGTTGGTGTATAGATTGGTACACGGGATATAAACAGGTCTGTGTTTCACGTGTGTTTAAATTGTATATTTGTATTTAGGCACGGGATTGCACATCACGCACGTGCATTTAAAATATAATATGCGAGCACGGGGTTGCACAGAATTAATTCACGTGCTGGGATTCAAGTGAATAATTAATTAGTAATTGAATCCCAGCACAACAGTATATATAGATGCACGTTTCATTCAGTCAGGGTTAGGTGTTCGGGAGTGGAGAACGGGTGTGGAGAAGGAGAGTTAAAAAGCGAAAAGATCGTGAATATAATAGTTGTTTGTACTCACCGTGTTCGTCTGTCTGTCCTGCACCGTCTGTTTAGTGTTTAGTCCGTTTTGTTTATATGTTTCTTTTGGCTACCAGTGCCGTGTCCTGTTTTTGTACTGTTTACAACCCTTTTATTTGTTAATAAACGCTGAGTGCAGCCATTGCACTCAGCTCATCACCATCACCGTCTGTCTGTGTATTCCTTTTCTGGTCTGACGCCACCCACTCTGGCCGTCTTTGTGACACTCCCATATGGTATTTATAATGCACATTTGTATTACCTTACACTTTTCTCTATTAAATGTAATTTGCCATGTGTCTGCCCAGTTCTGAATGCTGTCTACATCAATCTGAATGACCTTTGCTGCTGTAACAGTGTTTGCCACTCCTCCTATTTTTGTGTCTTCTGCAAATTTAACAAGTTTGCTTACTATACCAGAATCTAAATCATCAGTAGATTAGGAATAGCAGAGGACCTAATACTGATCCCTGTGGTACACCACTGGTTACCTCGCTCCATTTTGAGGTTCCTCCTCTAATCAGTACTTTCTGTTTTCTACATGTTAATCACTCCCTAATCCATGTGCATGCATTTCCTTGAATTCAGTTTGAGATTTAATCTTTTATGCGGGACTTTGTCAAAAGCTTTCTGGAAATCTAAATAAACCATGTCGTATGCTTTGCAATTATCCATTGTCAATGTTGCATCCTCAAAAAAGTCAAGCAGGTTAGTTAGACACGATCTCCCTTTCCTAAAACCATGCTGACTGTCTCCCAGGATATTGTTACCATATAGGTAATTTTCCATTTTAGACCTTATTATAGTTTCCATAAGTTTACATATAATAGAAGTCAGGCTTATTGGTCTGTAGTTACCTGGTTCGGTTTTGTCTCCCTTTTTGTGGATCGGTATTACGTTTGCAATTCACCAGTCTGTCGGTACAACCCCTGTGTCAAGATACTGTTGCATGATCTTGGTTAGCAGTTTGTGAATAACTTCTTTCATTTCTTTGAGTACTATTGAAGGATCTCATCCGGCCCAGGGGATTTGTTTATTTTAAGAGCTCCTAGTCCCTTTAACACTTCTACCTCTGTTATGCTAAAGTTATTTAAAACTGGATAGGAACAGGTCGACATGTGGGGCATGTTGTCTGTGTTCTCCTTTGTAAATACCTGTGAAAAGTAATCATTTAATATATTTGCTATTTTTTTTTCTTCATCTATGATTTTGCCATTTGTGTCTCTTAGACATTTAACCTCCTCTTTGAATGTTCTCTTGCTGTTATAATATTGGAAAAACATTTTGGAATTGGTTTTAGCCCCCTTAGCAATATTGATTTCTATCTCTCTCTTGGCCATTCTAACTTCCTTTTTGACTTGTGTTTGCAGTTCCAAGTACTCTTTCTGTGCACTTTGTTTTTGGTCCTGTGACAGGGTAGCATCGTGGGCCCAGATGGTATTCGGCAGGCAAAGAGACTCAGAGACAAGGAACTGAGTTAACGTGCTTCTGCGCTGTTTAATAAACAAAAGGGAAATCAAAAAGTCAAACAAAACACTGCTCACAGAGCAAAAATAAAACAGTTAAACAAAAAAGAACTTTCGCAATAACACAATTACAAAATAACTGGCGCAAGGGCCAAAACAAAAGGTTTAGACAAAATACAAAAAAGGTAGGGTGGGCATTAGCCTTCACTACACTTTTTTTTTTTTTTTTTTTTCAAATATAAACACAGCACAAACAAACAAACAAACAAACAAACAAACAAACAAACAAACAAACACTCACCCAAAACACCTCCACCAAACAAAAGAATTGACCCTTTTTTATACCATGTGGCTGGAGCCTAATTATCAATGAATCAATGATTAAATTAGCTCCAGCCACATTCTCACATGTATTTTGGCAGGGACAGGAAATTAACCCCATCCCTGCCAACCACCACCAAATCACCACACAACAATATTATTTACAGGCAGGGCCCTGCCCTGCTACAGGTCCCTTTTAAACGCTTTTTCGCTGAATATTTTTTTTATATATCATATTTCTGTTTGAGTTATTCTGTCTTCGTTATTTGAAAAGACTAAATCAAGGCATGCCTCCCCTCTAGTCGGTGCCTTCACAAATTGCGTTAGGAAGCAGTCATTTGTCGTTTCCACCATTTCAATTTCGTCCGTCGTGCTCCCCACCGGGCTTTCTCATTTTATATGGGGGAAGTTGAAATCCCCCATTAGTATGGCTTCTCCTTTGCTACACGCATTTCTAATGTCATTGTATAACACATTATTTTACTCAGTGTCTGAATTTGGCGGTGTGACAGGGTGGCTGTGCGGTGACGTCAGGTCAGAAGCAGGAAGGAAACTGTCACCAGGTAAGTACTGCAGTTCAAAACAACAGACGCGGCGGCGCCGTTTATTTAAATAATACAAAAATAAAATAAATATTTTAAACACAAAACAAAGTGCTCACAGAGCAAAATAAAAGTTCAAACAAAACAAGTCACGAACACAAAATAAAATGAAACAAAAATTAAACACAGGTCAGGCTGGGCAATTGCTGTCACTGTTCCTGTATTTACGTTTAAGTTTCATTTCTCTCTCGCTCCTCTCGCTCTCTCGCTCTCTCGCTCCTCCTCTTAAACACCCACCCTGAGGGTAGAGAGCTGCAGGTCTATATACAGGTGACCATCTCCCGATTAGCAACAAATTAATCACTTAATCGGCTCAGGAGATGGCCACCTTCTGCACGAGGTTTTTAATTTATTCCTGGCAGAGGACGAGCACCAATCTCGCCTTTGCCAGAACACATTTTAAATTAAACAAAAAACAACAACAAAACACACGGCGCTTCGTCGTCATATAAATACAAATAAATCATAAAACAAATACAAAACAATAATCTGCACAGGAGCGGAGGGGGGAACCCCTTAATAAAAATAAACAAGTAAATAATACGTACAGGCGGTCTATGGCATGTTCCTATTATTATGCCCTTTGAATTTGTGTTCATTATTCTGACCCATATTAATTTGGCGTTGTTTTCTTTGTCCAGATTTAACACCTGGGCTTCAAGACTATTTCTTATGTATAGCACTACCCCTCCGCCTCTTCTGTCCTGCCTGTCTTTCTTATGCAGTGTGTACAATGTGTCTCCATCATATTCTAGGGTGCGCAAATAGGTCCCCATTAATCTAATTGAAATGAAAACGTTCTGGGGTTTATCCCTTCTGATGATTGGTGAATAAACCTAGAATTGATTTATATTGGGCCACTGACCCTGTTCACGCTTGCCCAATTTTACCTGCTGCCATGAGCTGAGCGAGGATATAAATAGGGGTCATAGCTGACGTGATCTGTTCCTTGGTAAATGGTTAGAAACAACCTACAAGGAACCTGTGTTACCGTACTGTAAACCGTGAGTTTGTTTTGTCTGTTAGTGTTTGTTATAACTGTCTGTTTGTTTTAAACTAGACTTCCTATAACACGATCCGGAGCTGTAGCAGAAGCCAGCATAAACCCGGACATCACTTTCACCCCTGCATTTCACGGAGAACTGTAATACACCACTTGCACTTATTTCACTATCACTAAGCACTGTGTTTGTGTTTTGTGTTTAGTGTTGGTGTGTAAAACTGGACTTTTTGGTTGCGGGTCAAACCCGGGGAATTACAAATACCGAGTGATACACGCCGCTGTATCACTCCATCACTATTATTTACAGACATTTGCATTAAGTCTCTGGACATTGTAATTTATCAATAAACACCCTTGCACCTGTTAGTAATTGGCCGTGTGATTTGTACCTGCACTGCACTCACCTGTATCCACTCACCACTTTGCCACACCTCCTCATCACCATTCACAATGAGGCCACGGTGGCAGTTCCTGTGCGAGGTCAGGACACTCACACAAATAATCCTGAGTGCGTGCTGGACTACAATAGACACATGGGAGGTGTAGATAAGTCGGACCAAATACTGGAGCCATACAATGCTGCAAGGAAGACCATGGCATGGTATAAAAAACTCACCATGTACATGGTCCAGATTTCATTATACAACAGCGATGTTGTGTACTGTACAGCTCCAGAAAACAAGATTACTTTTCTAGCCTTTCAGACTTCTGTCATCTCCAGCCTCATATTTGCCAGCCAAGAAATGCCAGAAACAGTAAGATTAGTGACAGTGGCTAGACTTACTGAACGCCATTTTATAGGGATACCCGGTTCTACTGTCCGCACTGTCCCTCTCAGCCAGGCCTCTGTTTGGAGGAGTGTTTTGAAAGGTACCACACGGTACATGAGTACTAGAATGACTAAACCCCAGAACAAACCACCATGACCAGTAACAAATGTAACAAAAAGTACTAAAAGTCACTTGTTGTCATGCAGCAACATTACCTTGTGGAGGGGGAAAGTTCAAAGTGACCTAGTCTCAGTCTAGGACCTATAAACACCTGAACGACTATACAAAGGTGCACATATTTGGTATATCTGAATTCAGGACACTCAGGGCAATCCAGAAACTCTGTCTTTTTAACAGTGGAAGAACAGCTGTTAGATTCACAGGTCCAAATATAAGGGGAAAAAAGTGACTTTTACGATATGCAGTGACATTACCTCAAATTGCAGAAGGATTATGTGTAACACCCCATTGACGCACAAGGTCGTGTTACCCATTTACAAAGTCCTTATCTTGTGCAGTTTCAGAAAATATATACTTATACAATTCTTTGGGAGTAGTGGCCATTTGAAATCAGGGTGGGTACAATAAACCATAGCCTGCGTTTTTCAAAGCGGCAAATTAAAAGTGGCCTGGTATCTGTCTAGTGCTTGTAAACCCCCCAAAACCAATGAAAAGATTTCCACATAGGCACAGGCATATCCAGCAGCTTAAACGTGTCTACATTCTTACAACAAACATTAGCATTTTAGGGCGTTACAAAGGCCTATGCAGAGAAGGGGTTAAGGGGGAGGAGTGGTGCTTTGATTGTGGAGAGGACTGGCATGTATCACCCTGCCACCCCCCATATGGCAGGAGGAGGAACTGCCAGAGACTTTCTCTCTTCCAAGTCACGTGGGATGGTGGTTTGGATGCCCTTCTTGCTGGCTTGGAGGACCAAGGTTGGTGCATGGCCTGTGGAGAGCTTGGGCATTATGTGGTGTGCTGCCCTCTTCAGGATGAAGACGAGCTGCCGACAGCCTGGAAGAGCAAGAAGGGGAGGAGAGACCAGTCCCAGAGGAAAGACAGGAAGAGAGGGCCAGAGAGGGAGCTGTTACCATCCCGAGTCACAGAGAGGGAGCCGCTGCCATCTCCAGCGCGAGAGGGAGAAGCCCCACTGTCTCCAGCGTGAGAGGGAGAAGCCCTGATGTTTCCAACATCAGCAGCAGACATTGCACTTGCTGCTGAGCAGAGCCCGATGAAAGCCATTTGTACATCCATGTCCACTGAGCCCAGCACCACCGCTACGTCCAGCATCCAGAGCCCAAGAATGGGGATGCTGAGAGTCCATTGAGAGCCGCACCAGTCTCCAGAGACAGAAGGCGACTACCTTCCGCTCATGCGTCCACCACCAGAGGGAGACTACCAGCTGCTCCCGCCTCCACCGCTAGAGGGAGACTACCTGCTGCTCCCGCCTCTGCCTACAGAGTTTTTGCCGCCTCCCTGGCCAGAGCCTCCCGGGGAACTGTTCCTGCCCTGTCCTGCACTGCTTAGGGGATGACTGCACGCCACCACCCAGGGATGACAGCACGTCACCGCCCGGGGATGTCTGCACCTCTCCGTCTGGGGATGCCTGCTCTTCACTGCCCAGAGATTGGTTGTTACCAGAAATTCTGTGGCCGGAAGCCCAAGAAGAGGGAGCCACTGGCTACAGAGAACGAGGGGGAGGTCAGGAGACCACCACCAGTAGCAGTTTTGCTACAGAGTGTTCTGTTGCCAGAGCCCAAAAGGAGGGAGCCATCGGCTACAGAGAAGGGGGGAGGTGAAAAGACCACCTCCACCCGTAACCATTTCACTGTCAGAGTACGCAGTGGCGCTGCCAGAAGGCAGCATTACCACTGCCAGAGCCACCGGCATGGCTGGAGGAACCAGTCATGCTGCTGTCAACATTTCCAATGCTAACGTTGCCACTGGCAGCATTGGCAGCCTGTTCACTGGCAGCACTGCCAATGCCAGTGGTTAACAGTGTGCAGGTACAAGTGATCAATGAACAGACAGACAATTATAATCCAGGTGCAAAGTTGTATGTCCACTGCCTGACGGCAAAACAAACAGTAAACAATAATGATGGTAAGTAATACAGTGGCATGTATTACTTACTTTGTAATCCCCGGGTTGGTCCTGAAATAACAGTCCCATTTATTGTACACCCACACGAAACACAAAACACATACACAAGTCCATTAGTGCATGAATTAGTGCTTGTGGTGCAAATACAGTTTATGGTGATACGAGTGCAGTGCTGTTCCGGGTTTGTGTTGGCCCCTGGCGACAGCTCCGGAACGTGTTAGCTGTCTAATAATAACAAACAACAATTAGATAAAACAAACAAACACTAATGATACGGATACACAAAACACAGGTCTTTCCTGGTTCTTTTACATAAACCAAAACGAAGGAACAGATTATGTCGCGCCGTCCCCTATTTGTACCGTCACGCATGACCCCTTGGTAAACGATTGCAGCCATTCCTCCAATCCGCAGCTGCCACATCATTTCCCTTCTGGGTCAAAGAGTTAATGTACCGAAGCTCTTCCCCTTTTCCAAATTACCGACTTCCTTTTAACCCTAGGAACGAAGTGTCAGGCCAAGCAGTCCAGGGTACTCTGTTCCTGTTACTTAGCACCTCACAGGTCGGGAGAGAGATTTACCACCAAGAATCATTGTCTTTCTGTCACAGGTCATTAGAGGAGGACCTTACACTGTGGCCACCACCCGTAAACACTGTGTTGCCTCTGTTCCTAGGCAGCGGCTACGAAAGAGACTTTTGAGCAAGAGCCCTGCCTATAAATAGTGTTGGTGTTTGTGTGTGTTTTGGTGGTGGTTGGCAGGGATGGGGTTAATTCCTGTCCCTGCCAAAAACATGTGAGAATGTGGCTACCACTAAATGGAATAATTGGGAGCAGCCACATCCTATAGAAGGAGAGCCAGGGCTTCATTAGGGAGAGGAGTTGATGAGTTAGTTTGTGTTGTTACTGGGTCTCTGTATCTTGTGGGTTTTTTTTGTTAGTAGTGAAGGTGAATGCCCCTCCTATGTTTTTGTATTTTGTTTAAACCTTTCCGTTTTGGCCCGTGTGCCTGTTTATTTGTTTAGTTTGTGTTATTTTGTTCATTAAAGTGCGCATTTGTGCTTTTCGCTGCAGTTTGTAAGTCTCTGAGTCTCTTTCCAGCCACTACCCTGCTACAGTGCTCTATGAAGCAATTTTCATATTCATTCAGATTGGTAAGGAAAAATACAGAAATATGTTCCCTGCTGCTGTGTTTATAAAGGTCAGGCTAGTGTAATGTGTACTGTGACATAAACTGGGAACTGAAAAATTGAGAAGTAGACACTAGATAGACACGCAGTCTGCCAAAATACTGCAACACCGGGCACTGTGCCAAAGAAAACATACAATTTGATACACTTTGAAACTTGCAGTCCAACTGGTTTTCAAAAGAGTTATTGTGGTAATGACATTGGTGTGTCAACATCAGTGTGTAATTGTCTATCTATCTATCTATCTATCTATCTATCTATCTATCTATCTATCTATCTATCTATCTATCTATCTATCTATATAAAATCAGAGGTCGGCACGGGTAGAAAATCACGGGTATATATATACACATACAATTTTAAAAAAGAGTGAAAAGGGAGGGTGGCAAAATTTAATTTGCCAAGGACAGCAAAAATCCTTGCGCCGGCCTTGCCTGTTCTCTTTCATCGTCTGACACACCTTCTTTCATCGTCTGACACACCTTCTTTCATCGTCTGACACACCTTTCATCGTCTGACACACCTTCTTTGCTCATTTCTTGTAGACGCCCACATATCGGAATTTGGGGTTTTCTTTTGAAACCTCTCCAATCACATGAAAATAATGTGTTATTTTCCTCATCTTGGTTCGACAAGTTTTCAACCTGTCTGGAAACGAGTAGCCATCGCACTGATAAATTGGCAGGGTATGGGATTTGTAGTTTTTATTGTGTGAATAACAGTGGGCACTGGACACCAATAAACTACATTCCCAGAGTGCATTACGAAAGGGCGCTGTGCAAGGGGGAAGGTAAGCTGCCTCCTACATCTGCCTCGGTGGTAGGTGGAAACCGGAAGGTAACCATATTAGGAGGAGCACGTAGCTGCAAGTACTCAGGACGATTCCATTGCAGTCAGCTGCAGGGTAGCCCTCTATTGGAGAAACCAGGCGATGCGTTGATTGCAAGGAGGAGTTTTCTGGGTACAAAGGGGAAGCAGCTACGTCAGTATCTCCCCTTGCGCTGAGACAATAATTGACCGGCCGGAGCTGGTGTATGTTTGTTTGTTTTGTTACGTGTTTGTGTGTTTTTGTAGAGGAGCAGGAGGACGGGAGGCTGTCGCTACCAAGCCAGCACTAACCCCAGAGCACTCCCCTCATCGCACAGCACAACACAGCACAGCGCACGCACCACAGTCCCCTTTGGAGAGAGCACAGTTTTGTGGGTTGTGGTTAAGGAGTGTCTTTTTGTTTGTTATTTTTTAAACGTGGACCTTGTTTTGTTTTGCCCTGATTACCATCACTGGTATCAGGGTGTATTATTTTCCTGTTTGGATTATTTTTGTGGATATTTCTGTTTTTGTGTGGATTATTAAATTACTTGTTTTGGGAGAATACGTTTGGACATTGGCAGTCTTTTGCACCACATCATTCATCCTGTCACAGCTATAAGAGTTTAGATCTGTGGGGTTTTTTATTTTGTTTTTATGTTTTATATTTTAATAGTCAATAGTCAATCTTAAGGAATTTCTAGTGGCACACATGTGCATAAATTTGTGTGCATGTGTGTGTATACTGTTGAGTAGTAGACTGGCTACCTTCCTACTTCACATTAATTCAGAGGTCACAGGCAGCTACCAATTTACACAGAAACAATGTGAGTTTTTATTCCCCTGGGCATACAGTGGAGGTAGTCAAATGCAGGTCTGCATGTCACACTTACATTCTCCATTTATCTGGAGAACCGCTTATCCTATTCTCATGAAGCTTGGCATTAACAATATTTAGCATAATTTATTTAGAATATCACATTCTGGGGAAATATGGGGATGTCTGTTCATGCATCCATCAATCTGTAGTCACACTTACTTTGTTATATGTCTCTGGAGCCGGTTGCAATAAACACTAGACTTACCTCCCAAGTCAGACTTGAAGTCAGACTTGAAAATAGGTTTGGTTGCAATATGTGAAGCTGGACTTGAGAAACGGTGTAAATCAGACTTGCTTTTGAAGCCTGGGTAGGGTGTGGCTTGAAGTCAGGCTTGGCATTTCAAATCAGCAACTCTAAAACGATCAACTGGTGTAACACTTATAAAGCAAACAGAACCCTTTACAAAGTTTTAATTTCACCTATATTTAAAGTAAGCATGGTTCATTCCATGATAGAACTATTTCCCAGGTCAGCGAGAGAGGATAGGAGAATAGAGTGATCAACAGTGTCAAAGGCACCAAAGAGATTGAGAATTAGGACAGAGGAGAGAGAGGCAGCACAGCAGAGTTTAGTGAGTTAGTGACAGACAGGAGAGCAGTTTCAGTGGAGTGAGCAGAGCGGAAACCAGATTGGAGAGGGTCGAGCAGAGAGTGGTTAGACAGGAAAGCAGAAAGCTGGTGGTGTCCTGCCTGCTCGAGGGTTTTAGAGAGGAAGGGTAGAGGGAGACAGGATGGTAGTTCTGGAGGGAAATGAGGTCGAGTGTAGGTTTTTTGAGGAGGGTGGTGAAAGAGCCTTGTTTGAAGGCAGAGAGAAAGAGGCCAGAGAGGAGAGAGGTGTTGAGAAGGGAGGAGATGAAGGGGAGTAGAGCAGGAGCAGCAGCTTGAAAGAGGTGAGTGGGGAGGGGGTCCAGGGCGCACGTGGTGGGTTTGTGACCCTGGAGGACGGAGGAGAGAACATAAGAACATAAGAAAGTTAACAAGGATCCCAGGGTGTCAGCTTCAACAACATTACTGGGGAGTTGGTTCCATACCCTCACAATTCTCTGTGTAAAAAGTGCCTCCTATTTTCTGTTCTGAATGCCCCTTTATCTAATCTACATTTGTGACCCCTGGTCCTTGTTTCTTTTTTCAGGTCAAAAAAGTCCCCTGGGTCGACATTGTCTATACCTTTTAGGATTTTGAATGCTTGAATCAGATCACTGCGTAGTCTTCTTTGTTCAAGACTGAATAGATTCAATTCTTTTAGCCTGTCTGCATACGACATGCCTTTTAAACCCGGGATAATTCTGGTTGCTCTTCTTTGCACTCTTTCTAGAGCAGCAATATCCTTTTTGTAATGAGGTGACCAGAACTGGACACAATATTCTAGGTGAGGTCTTACTAATGCATTGTAAAGTTTTAACATTACTTCCCTTGATTTAAATTCAACACTTCTCACAATATATCCGAGCATCTTGTTGGCCTTTTTTATAGCTTCCCCACATTGTCAAGATGAAGACATTTCTGAGTCAACATAAACTCCTAGATCTTTTCATAGTTCCCTTCTTCAATTTCAGTATCTCCCATATGATATTTGTAATGCACATTTTTATTGCCTGCATGCAATACTTTACACTTTTCTCTATTAAATGTCATTTGCCATGTGTCTGCCCAGTTCTGAATGCTGTCTGGATCATTTTGAATGACCTTTGCTGCTGCAATAGTGTTTGCCACTCCTCCTATTTTTGTGTTGTCTGCAAATTTAACGAGTTTGCTTACTATACCAGAATCTAAATCATTAATGTAGATTAGGAATAGCATAGGACCTAATACTGATCCCTGTGCTACACCACTGGTTACCTCGCTCCATTTTGAGGTTTCTCCTCTAATCAGTACTTTCTGTTTTCTACATGTTAACCACTACCTAATCCATGTGCATGCATTTCTTTGAATCCCTACTGCGTTCAGTTTGAGAATTAATCTTTTTTGCAGGACTGTGGAAGGGTGGTGGGCAATTCACTGACACAAGGAGACAGTACTTTATTTGTAACGCCGCTCAGGCGCACTGATTTATTTATTTTGGCGCTGTTGTCCATGGACTGGATACTGACAACAGTAACCAGAACCACGGTGTTTACCAATACAGGTACAGTGCTCGTAAATAATAATGAAAACCAAAGGCGAAAGAAAAAGGGAAAATAAAACACAGTAATAAAACTACAAACAAAAGTTCTGCTTACGCAGTGCCCCCACTGCCGCTAAGCCGGTCAGAACGGGCCTCCGTCCTACACTCAGTTACCCTATACACTGGGATGGCAGGAGTTCCCCGTACAACTAAACACGTCCCCTCGGTTACGTGATTATTTCTGTTATTTATTTTCTCTTTAAATTATTTTAAGGCTGGCTGTTTTTCCCAGCCAGGTTTGCATCGTTTTGTTTTAAAACTGACATCTTCTGTCAGTGTCACTGTGTGTTCCCAAACACGGCCACCTGAGTGCACAACCAAGCGCAGTTCTTATGGGCCGAGCAGTCTCCCAAGGCCCGCCCCTCAGCCACTCAGACAGAGGGAAAGCACACACACCCTCTTCCCAACCTCTCCGTGTCATCGCCATGACCGACAGACGGATCCCACGAGACTGCTGCTCTCCACCTGCAGTAATACGGATGTGCCAAATAGTCAGTCCCGATCTCCCCTGTTACAGGGACTTTGTCAAAAGCTTTCTGGAAATCTAAATAAACCACAGAGAGGTCACAGTTTGAGAGGGGAGAGAAGGAGGAGGAGGGTGAGTTAGTAGGGGAGACAGATGGCGTTGAGGTTGGAGCTGAAGGGTGTGGGGGGAGGGAGAGGTGTTAAAGAGTTTGTGGATATCAAAGATTTTAGAGGAGAAGAGGTTTTACAGAAGAGGCAAAGTCGTCAGAGGAGATAGAGGAGGGAGGAGGGGGGGAGGGTTGAGGAAGGAGGAGAAAGTAGAGAATAGTTTCCAGGGGTTGGATTGGATAATAGATTGGAAATAGGAGTGTTTAGCAGAGGACAGAGTAGAGGAGAAGGAGGAGAGGAGGAAGCAGTAGAGGTCTAGGGCAGCAGGGAGTTTGGTTCTCTTTCATTTTTTTTCAGCAGAGCGGAGTTTGGTTCTTGCTGAGCTGAGCACAGAGGAGAGCCAGGGTTGGGGAGGGGAGGGGACAGAGGGAGTCGAGGGAGAAGGTGAGGGAGGAGAAGAGAGTGGAGGTAGCAGAGTCTACAGAGAGCTGGGAGAAGGAGTCGATAGGAGGGAGGTGAGAGAGAGTGGTGGTGGCAAAGAGAGGGGCAGAGGGGGAGAGAGAGCGGAGGTTAGGTGGAATAGGGAGAGAGGGGAGAGACAGAGAAAAAGAGATAAAATAGTGATCAGAGAGGTCCAGAAGGGTGACAGAGAGGGTGGAGGGGCAGCAGGCCCTGGAGAAGGTGAGTTTCAGTTGACGGCCAGCTTTGTAGGTAGGAGAGGATGAAGAGAGAGAGAGAGAGTGAAGGAGAGGAAGGAATCCAACAGAGTGGGTGGGGTTGGAGAGATGGATATTGAAATCACCTAACAGGACAGTTGGGGTAGACAGAGAGGGGAGGGAGGAGAGGAGACAGTCGATTTCATCGAGAAAGTGAGTGAGAGGTCGAGGGGGACGGTACAGTACAATTAGCAGGAGTTGACAGGGAGAGGTTAGTTGGACAGCGTGAAATTCAGAAGTGTTAACAGAGAATGAGGAGAGGTGAGAGGGGACAGAATAAAGTAAGGAGCGAGAAGAAGACCAGTCCCACCTCCCCGTCCAGTGAGAAGTGGAGTATAAGACAGGACGTAGAGAGAGGACAGAGCAGAAGGAGTTATAGTGTTATCAGGACAGAGCCAGGTTTCAGTGAGAGCAAGGAAATAGAGAGAGAGGTGGGAAGCAAAGGCAGAGATGAAATCAGCTTTGTTAGCAGAAGAGTGACAGTTCCAGAGGGCACCAGAGAGAGTGCAGGAGGGGAGAGAGTGGGAGGGGGGAGAGGCAGAGGGATGAGGTTAGAGGGGTTAGGGGAGCAGTGGCAGAGAGAGGACAGAGGACGGGAGTGAGAGGACAGAATAGCAGGGATGTGAGAGACAGTCATAGCAGGACAGGTATAGAATAATCTAGCCAGAAAAAAATAGAATAAATCGAAACCATCTTTTTTGCATTTTTATTTTTTATTATCTGTGCATTTTCCCTGAGGAATATTAGACAATGTCTGTTAGGTAAACTGTTCTCCCACGACTACCACTAGTTTAATGAAAATTGATTTTAGTTTGTTTCAAGGGCTCAGACTTGTGACTCGGACTTGAATGATAATGACTCGGACTCGGACCTTGATGACTCAGACTCAACACCCGGGACTCGAGGTATGAGGACTCAACTACAAGTCTGCTTTTTGGCATCAAAACTGACAATTAAATGTTTAGGACAGGAGAATGTTCATGAATACTACAGTCTTTTCATTTTCATTTTAAAGTAGGAGGCTTGAAATCCCAATTACAAGGCAGAGGGGTATGGGGGTCCTCCCCCAGCGCGGGTGCAGGTGGGGAAGCCCCCCCACAGAAAACCAATTTCAGGGTTTTGCAGGGTTCTAAAACTACATATCCTACATATGTGTCTTAATAGGGACTCAAAATAAGTTTGAACTTTGTTAATTTTTTATGATTTTAGGCATCCAGATTTAAAAGAGATTTAAAAGTTTAAAAGATCGGTTTTGCAATAATTTATTATACAGAAAGAAGTTGCGAAAGAACGACAGAACCAGACACCAATGAAACAGAGAAATTATATTTCAGGCACAAAAACAAACAAGGTCACATTATATAAGAACATAAGAACATAAGAATATAAGAACATAAGAAAGTTTACAAACGAGACGAGGCCATTTGGCCCATCTTGCTCGTTTGGTTGTTAGTAGCTTATTGATCCCAGAATCTCATCAAGCAGCTTCTTGAAGGATCCCAGGGTGTCAGCTTCAACAACATTACTGGGGAGTTGGTTCCATACCCTCACAAATAGATACCATAATACCAAGTGAGCCGGAAGAGAAGAATGTGAAGCAATTTCTAAATTAAAGACAGAAGATAAGGAGCAGTATTAATAGGTAGTACATTTGAATACAGAAAAGGTAAGCAATAAGCTGTGTTTTGTTTTCTATTTTTTCAGGAAATCTGGAGAAGTTTCCCTTTTTGGCTGGTGCTTGCAGTCTGCCACAAAACACTGCAATACACAGCTTACTAGGTACTTTCTGCCACCCCCTCATTCAGTGCTCCAGCACTGTGATGTGCAGAAAATCAGTAGGCATGTTCAAGTGCCTGTAACTCAAAAACGGAAAGCTAGGAACACAGTCAATATAACAAATGAAAGAGGAGGCTTGGGGCTTTCCAATTACATCTCACATGCCCAGATGACATGTTCCTAGAATAAACTACAGGGTCCAGAATACAGCGGTGCCTTCACTTGCTAGGAGATAGCTGTGCGCATTGGACGTCTTATCCATTTTGCAAAGCATAAACAACACATTATACCAAACGATGGCTAGAAGTAAAGGAAAAGCACAATAAAGTGTTCATATACACATTCTCATTCTTATGGGTCATTCCGTGACAAGTCACCCAACAGGTTACACCCTACTATCTCCCATTTACACCAGACTTGGTTCTTCGGGTTGTTTGAGGCAAACAAGCTCAAATGTACATTTTCAGACTGATCAGGTAAAGGGCTCAAAAGTTATAGCGAGATAAAAATGTGTTTGATGGGTACCACCCCCTTAACGTTAACCAACCTTTTACTCAAAAACGGTTTGTGCTATTGACTTGTGGGAAATGTCATTCTGTTGGAAATCGCATGGCAAATCAAAAAATAAATTTAAAAGAAAACAAAAGGAAGTTACACCTTAATAAAGTTTTTGACCTTTGACCTTTGAAAAATATAAAGTGCAGAAAATTACCAAGAAAAGATTAAGGTCTCGGCTTCACCTGTGCAAAATTTCAGGAAGGTAATATTTTTGGTTTGCTTTGAAAATATCAAAACCTAATCTGCAGGTAACAAACATTTAATTTGAATCAGATGACAAGTAAATGAAGAAAACATCATCAGTGGGGAAAAGAAGTCAGCACCTTTTATTCCAGGTGAACAATTACTTTTATGTGACATAGAGATGTTACTAGCACTGTGTGACAGAGACAGAATTATTCTTGGTGACAAATCTCCCTCCTGACCTGTGAGGGCACTGTGTAAAGGGAACATAGTGCCCTGGACTGGATGCCAAGGGTGGTCACGCAGAAGTTGTGTGACCACATGGTACGCTGGCTGAACCTCACCAAGAAGGCGAGCCTACAGATGGGAGAGGCGATGGTGGTGGAACAGTTTTGCTATGTGGTCGGCGCCAAAACACAAGTGTGGATACAGCACCACAACCCCGACATCCTGGAAGGTGCAGTGAAACGGGTTGAGGATTTTGAAGACTCCCTGGTCTCCTCCAGGACTGGCCTACAGTACCACGGAGCAGCCGAGTACCGCCTCCTCTCCCAGTACAACCATTGCCCGTACCACCACCTCCCAGACCCAGATCGAGACCTCCGAGACCACCGACCCCAATGGGCAACCCTACCTCTTTACCATGGAGGCAAAGGTTAGACCCCAGCTGGGGTAGATTTGCTGCTCCTGCCCCGTTGCCACACCAGCAAAGGGACAGATATTTAACCTCTGCTCCCTCTGTCCTGATCTGTTTTAGCTGCCAGCAACCGGGACACCAGGCCAGATCATGCCATCTGCAATGGAGTGTGGCGTGGCAGTTTGCAATTGGGCATCTGAAATGGGAAAGCAAACAGGATTGTGATGGGATGGGCTTTGTATTGTTAATGTGGTTTTGGATAACGTGAAAACCCACGCATTAGTGGACACAGGGTGTGGGCAGTCCTTAATTAAGGCAGCTCTCTTGGGCGGTGTGTCATGGCAGCCACAAGGTCAGGTGGCTATCTACTGTATCCATGGAGACACGGCGACATACTACACTGTAAAAGTATATCTATCGGTAGGACCGATAAAACATCACCTAGTAGTTGGGGCGGTGCAAAGACTACCACACCCAGTAATTCTGGGCCGAGACTGGCCAAACTACAAAGAATTGGCAGAAAAGCAAAAAAGGGAAATGATTGGTGATGTTTTTCCCTTTCAAGCTGAAATTGTTTTCCCCACTTTTTCATCCAAGAAAAACTAACAGAGATGGATCAAAAAATGGGAGGGAGCATTAATGAGACAAGGCTGGGGTCTGGTGGGAGAATGCTCTGACAGTAACAAATGCCAGTCAAAGGTAGTCAGAACGCAGTGTGACCGAGAGGGCGAGGTTACTGGGCCATCCAGGGCAGAGGCTACTCCAGCCAATCTCAATATACCAGACATGTGGCACTCAAGCACGGACATAGTGTGGGGCCAAAGCAACGACCCCTCACTAGTGCACACTAGGGGACAGGTCCGATAAAACGAGGGAACGTATATTGGCTCAATTTTATTGTGTAGGGCTTCATAAGGAAGTGATGAAATATGTAGCCACATGCCCAGACTGCCAGCGAGTAGTGCCGGGTCAAGTGCGCCCCTCCTCTTTGGTCCCACTGCCACTTATTTCCACCCTGTAGGGGTATACGCATATATTAGTAGTGGTAGATTATGCAACACGATACCGGGAGGTCCACTAGTGCAGCTGCAATAGCCAAAGAACTAGTGCAGATTATGACTAGATTAGGGAACCCCAAGGAAATCTTGACTGATCATGGAACTAATGTTCTGTCTAACACATTTTAAAATATAAAAAATACATCCCATCAGGACATCTGTTTATCATCCACAGACAGATGGTTTGGTGGAACGTTTTAATCAGATCCTAAAGCAGATGCTGAGACGATTTGTGAACCAAGAGCAAAAACATTGGGCATCGCTTCTCCCCTACCTTCTTTTTGCAGTGAGAGAGGTGCCACAGAGTTCTCCCCCTTCGAGCTCTTGTACTGCAGACAGCCTTGCGGCATCCTCGATCTGTTGAGAGTGACCCTAAAACCCTTCCCTTGTACAAGGTGCAAGCACCTTTTTTGAGTGAAGTGTATATGCGGCCGAGATGTCTGACTCTTTGATAGAAACAGTTTAATTTATTTGAAGTCTTCCCACTAATGATGAATGGGAATGTAGAGATGGGAGCCCAGCTAACAGCTAAGTTTTTGCAAGTATCAAGTAAAGGCCCTGGTTGCCCACACCTCTGATGTTAAACGCTGGATGCACAGGCCTTGGTGTTCACAGAACCAGAGCCTGGCACAGAGTTCAAATCCTGTTGGGAACGTGCTGAGTTATTAGACATCAATTGGATGATTTAAACCTGTATTGATTGAAATAATATGATATATGCTGTGTTAATAATTATAGTAATACTGTATATGTTCCTTTCAAATAGATCTGTAGAAAACAATGGGTAGATGTTGTGTGCAGTCAATGAAAGCACCTGCTGGAAGGAGTCAAACTTGGCAGGCTCTTATCATAAGGCCTTGTTAACATATTAACATATTGTTAACATATTCCAGTTTTATGAGAAAAAATAGCTTCTTTCTATTTTAATTTCATTACTTCATGTCTCATATTAATCAACACTAAAAATTGGCAAAAGGCTAGGATGTCTTAAAACCTGCTTCCACTGGATTTTGTAAAAACAGTGAAAAAGGTCAAACCTAGTTCAGTCACTATAAAACCATTACATTCTAACCTGTTAACAATAGATGAAAATAACTGGACCTTCCATGAAAAGCTTAAATAACTTCATAACAGATCAACAGAGTAAAATCATATTACAATTTCTAGGAGCAACTGTTATACTAAAGTAACTGAATTAGAAATACATGTTATAAAATAATTTAAAGTTAAACTGTTATACAAATAACATTATTATTGTTGAAAGAACATATTAGTTAAAAATGAAAGAAGTTCAGTACTAACTGACACTGTCAGAATATTGTAATAATTGTACTGTGTTTTAAAGAATATAAAACCAGCATAAATAATATTGCAGCAAATTATGAACAGGTTGCAATGATTTGAACTAACAAAACTGAACAAGTGTTAATGTTAGGACAAAAGCTTGTCTATGTGATTATTAGTGTTATTAGTGCACATACACTTGTGGAAGCCTGTAACCTTGAAAGAAGCAGGCATCTGGGGGAACTAAACACGGAGGCTAGGTATTGCAAATTAGAAAAAACAAAAGGACAACCCTTTTTAGACAGAACGATATTTGAAACTAAAAAGACCTATTTGATTTTATTTGATTGTGTTGTTACTAAGCATAGAGGTTTTATATAAAAAAAAAAGTATTCTGATCTAATAATAGAGTGACAAAACTCTCTGAAGAGAAATAGTATGTTTTAAGTATTTTGATCTAATAAGAAACATAATATTTAAACTAACAAGTGTTTTTGCTTGTTTAAGGGCCTACTGTAATACAAATAGACTGTAAAAGCAGGAGCGAACATTTAATTTAATCAATTTAAGAATTAGTTCAGTTTCTTTCTCCAACTAAACAAAACATATTTTAGATATTACAATATCAATTGAATTAAAGAATATATATGTTTAGTTTATATAAAGTTTTTACTGCAATAAAAAACAGGAACTGTTAAGTTGGAATATTAGACAAATAAAGTGTAAACTGTATTCAATAATTTTAGTACACAAAAAACCTACAGAAAAATAGCCGTGCCCTTATCTGCTTGCAAGCAGAGCGGTACTAGATATGGAAGGTTCTTTTTGGCAGTCAAAGTGAGATTTACTTGTAGTCTTGCAGTTTTGAAACCCGAGGTCTTTCTATGATAAGAAAACCTGGCAGTCTTACTGAGCATTCCACGAATAAGGGGAGTTGTGTTCAGTCACACTTCTTATCAAATAAGTAGCAACTTTCTTTAGGAGAAAACTAACTTTCATGCGATGAATTTAGAGAAGTGCTAACAATGGAGTTTCATATTAATCAAAACAATAGTCTTGGCAAGAAAACAGGGTGTCTGAATCCTGCTTGAGCAGACAACTTTTAGAAACAGAGAGAGGTCAAATAAGGCTATTATAATTAACATGTTTATTATAGCTTAAATTTAAATGAAAATAACTGAACTGACCACTGTATGCTTATTCAAAGGCAGTCAGACCATTAACAACACACTGAAAAGGTAACATAATATTCAGCTAAGCGGGACATATATTTTTGACCCAGCTTAATATAATCAAATAGAGCTGGTGTTACATATTAAAAACAACTCTCATATATATGTTGCACGAGGCAGGAACACAAAGGAATAAGTACCCCTGTCAGCTGCCATATATTAGTTTTAAAGAAAAGAATGTTTCAACACTGTCTTTGTAGTTTATATTTTTTATCTACTAACCCCACTACTATACCGTAATTTGGTAACAAAAGAAATAGATATACCTGTGTTTTATCTTCTTTACGTGCTGCGAGCCAACAGCTGAGTCGGCTACGGGATCGTAAAGTAAATGTGCACGTTGTTATAGAATCCTTTTTGTTCACTTTTATACTTTTGAGTTGTAGTATACACAATCACGTTGTAGGATTTATTTTATTTGTTTGATTTATGTTTTCACGATGGATTGTTTTGTTATTGAGAATTTAATATTTGTTTGTTTATTTTTTTTCACATCGCTGTTGTAGCTGTGATGCTGAAGGTGCAGTGACGTTGTTAAACTGCAACTAATAACTTCAATGTGTTGTAGTTTAGCGTAGGGCCATTAACCTCTTTGTTTAAGTGGCGGTTTATTGGGTTGGAAGCAGAAAAAGGAAGGACCACGTACTATAAAAGGCAAGTGTATCCGGAGATCGGGAGCGCAGCTCAGTTTTGCTTGGGATAGCTGAAGCAGGGACGTTTGGTAGACGCGGAGTTGGACGTTTTACCTTGATCGGAGATATTTTGTTGCGAAGCTGACGGTGTTTACTGGGGTTGGTTTCGCTTTCAGCCGCTATTGTTCTTTCTCTTCAATTGGTTTCAGGTATAGTGGCAAGAAGTTTTGCTTGTTTTGTTAGTAGGCTGTGCTATAAACGCATTGTGGTATTATCGGAGCCTGCCTGAAACTTGTGAAACAGTGACTGGTGGGGAAGAAAGAGAAAAGGAAATACTGTACTGTAGTGATATAGCTGCTGTTTGTTTTACTTTATTATTGCTGCTGGATTGTGGTTGGAGTCCTCTGGCGTTCTGTGGGTGTGGAATATGTTACTTTAAAGTGAACCACTAAATGTTTTAGCTTGGTACTGTACTATAGCAATATAGCTGTTTGTTTATTATTGCTGCTGGATTGTGGTTGGAGTTCTTTGGTGTTTCTGTATGTGTGTCATAGGTTATTCTAGAGCAAATAACCCAGTATTTTACTCTGTTTTAATTATTGTATATTAGTTACCGTGAAGAAGGCAAGGTTTTTATGTTTTGGGGTTTTGCTGCTGTCTCTCTTTTTGTTTTTATATTTATTTAGAATTCCCGACCTACTTGCTTGGTGATTGGGGTGCTGCTATTGATCATCGTGTGCTTCTCCTCCGCCCTTCCTTCCCTCCCCTTGAAGAGGTTGTTGGTGCTGGCAACATTGCAGGGGAATCTTTTTTTCCTTTTCTGTTTTTTGATACTTTACACCCTAGCTAATCAGAGGGTGCCTATTGTGTTGATACTTTCACACCCTAGCCATCCAGTGGGTGTTTGATTTTTCTTGTTTAATTTAATTTATGTAACATTTTTTTAAATATTTAATAAATATTGTTTTAACTGAGTTAAGCCTTGTCTGTCTCTCTGTGGTGTTGCTACTGGTCCATATCCCAACTATCACTAATGAACTTGTGTTTTTATTGTGGGTTATTGATTTTGTTAATTATAGGTTTAAACTTATTTTTAGTTAGTCCTGGCGCTTACCACCAGGTGGCGTAGTCGGCGACTATATATTTTGGGGATCCTGAGTGTCCTAAGTAGTGTGACATCTTTCCTGGCGTAGTCGGCAGGATCTGCGATTACTTTGTTGGGTTTGGGCAGAAGCTAACATGGATGGAGATGATGTACGAGATAGGCAATTAGGGATGGCTGCACCATTTTTTTTGGGTGCCCCCTGGGTCCCGAAATATGGTGGTACGGGATCAGATGTGCGATTTAGAGAATGGAAGGCGCAGATACAGGCTATGTTGAGGGCCCAGGCTTGGACTGCTGCCCAGCAATGTGATTTTGTCTTTGGGGGGGGGGCCTTGGAGGGAGAAGCTAAACAGGAAGTATGGATACTTGAAGCAGCAGATAGGGCTACTACTGACCACATATTTCAGTATTTAGAGGATTTGTATGGGGACAAAGTTTCACTTGCTTTGTTGAGATCTATGTTCTTTGAGTGTAAGCAGAAACCGGGAGAGACCACGAGGGCTTTCACTTTACGCCTGAGGGAGCTGTTCCAGCAGTTACAGCGACGGGACCCTGGAAGTTTTGGGCGGGCTGACCGGATTCTTAAAGATCAGTTCCTGCTCTGTCTACGAGGGGGAGACCTGCGACAGGAGCTGAAGCGCCAGGTACGCCGTGAACCTGACCTCACTTTTGACCGTGTGCGGAGGGAAGCCTTGTTTTACGAGGAAGATCACTCAGGTGAGATGTGGCAGGCGCCAGTACATTCTATTGGTGAGAGCCGGGACAGGCCCACTCGCCCATTTGCAGGGGATGGACTGGAAACAGGAACTGCGCAATGAGATCCTGCAGGAAGTACGGGGCCAAATTGTAGAGTTAGGAAAGACATTGAGCGATGAGCTAAAAGGATTCCAGGCGCAGCGAACGGCATCTCAGGCTTCATGGACTAATAGGAGAGGAGAAGGAGGGTTACAGGGTAGAGGGTCGGAACAGCCCTCGCCGGGAAGTAGTGGGGACCCTAGAGTGGGGAGTAGACCTCCAGTGAATAACCGACAACCAGTTTACCAGTGGGATAACCAGGGTCACCCTATCTGTCAAAAATGTGGGAGAAGTGGGCATATAGGCAGGTATTGTTCTAATCATGTTTCCTTAGAGCGGCGTTTAAACTAGAGGGGCCAGTCACTACGGGTCGAGTGACTGGATGCCCCAATTCTGACCCCCCTGTTCCAGGATCTAGGAACATAGTAGGAGTGTGCCCTCAGGTAGAAGTGTTATTTGAAGGGAAGCCAGTACGCTGCCTTTTGGACACTGGGTCCCAGGTGACTCTTATGTCAGAAAGCCATTACCAATGGCTATTTCAGGAGCGTGGTGTAGGTCAGAAAGGGGATCTATCATGGCTTACCTTGCGGGCTGCTAATGGACTGGAGATCCCTTACGTGGGGTACAAGATTATTGATGTTCAGGTGGGGGAAGTTAGGCTCCCTAAAATTGGAGTAGTGATTACTAAAGATGCAACAGGAAAGACCGATCTTCCCATTCTGGGAATGAATGTTATCAGTACCTGCTGGGATGTTCTGTTTTCTAGTCCACAGGAGAAGACCACTTTCCTTTCTGTGCAACCAAATGATGACAGCCGCGAATTATGGAAGGCAGCCTTTCAAGACTGTCAGCGTGTCCGGGCAATGCCTGCAATCCCTGCAGTCCGAGGATCCTTGCGACCAGCCTACCGACGCCCAGTGTGGGTGCCTGCCCAAAGTGAGCTGACACTATGGGCGCGAGTACCCTCAGGAGTCAAAGGAGGTCAGTGTGTACTGATTGAACTCCTTGATGTGCCAGACATGGTGTGTGCAGCACGGACGATCGGAGTGGTGAGACGAAGCCGTATACCTGTACGAGTGAGGAATTTGAACCCATTCCCAGTATCCTTGAACCGATACCAGCGCATTGCTAATATTTCCTGTGAGCCCTGGGAAGTGTGGGAATCGGAAGACATTGTCTTGACTGAAGTGAGTCCTGGGGTGGTAGAGGTTGGTGTACAGCAAGTTAGTTTTACTGCTAATGAAAGTGTGGATGTGTTGGATGCGTTAACCCTACAGGGGGAGGGCCTTTCGAGAGAGCAAGAAGGCAGGCTGTCTGATCTCCTCCAGAAGTGGAAAGGTGTCTTTGCTGCCCATGAGGAAGATTATGGGCGCACTGATGTGGTTCGTCACCAAATCCACACTAGCGATGCTGTCCCCATCCGCGCGCGCTACCAACCAATACCCCCCACCTTGTATCCGGAGATACGCAGCTTATTGGAAGGTATGCTGACTACAGAGGTCATTCGAGAGAGTACCAGCCCATGGGCTGCACCGATAGTGCTGGTCAGGAAGAAGGACGGAGCCTGGCGGTTCTGTGTAGATTACCGCAAACTTAATGCGGTGACACACAAGGACGCATACCCCCTCCCTCGGATTGAAGAAGCGCTAACTAACCTCTCGAAGGCCACCTGTTATTCGACGCTGGACTTGGCTAGTGGGTATTGGCAGGTGGAGGTTGACCCGCAGCATAGAAAGAACTGCCTTCACCACTCCTATGGGCCTGTTTGAATTTGAGCGCATGCCGTTTGGGTTGTGTAATGCTCCTGCAACGTTACAGCGTCTGATGCAAAGCTGCCTAGGTGGGTGTATTTAGATGATGTGATTTATCTTTTCTACAGATTTTGAATCCCATATCCAGGATCTAGACACGGTGTTTGCAAGGTTGGCTAATTATGGCTTGAAGTTGCGACCAGAGAAGTGTCAGCTGTTTCGAAAACAGGTTAAGTTCTTGGGACATGTGGTGAGTGCAGAAGGCGTAGCCCCAGACCCTGAAAAGGTGGCGAGTGTGAAGGATTGGGTTGTACCCCGTACTGCGCGACAGGTGACATCGTTTTTGGGCTTTGCGGGGTATTATCGCCGCTTTATTAAGGGATTTGCAGATATTGCTCGGCCACTTAATGCACTTTTGGCTGGTACCAAGAAGTCGGATGGGAGACAGACTCGTCCAGTAAATTGGACTGCCGCTTGTGAGCAGGTGTTTCAGGTTTTGAAAGGCAAGCTTATACAGTCACCGGTACTTGTTTTTGCTGACTTTGCATTACCCTTTCGCCTCTATACGGATGCTAGCAAAGGAGGGCTAGGGGCAGTCCTAGCTCAAGTACAGGATGGGCAGGAACGGGTAGTGGCTTATGCTAGCCGTAGTTTGTATCCCACTGAACAAAATGATGCGAATTACAGCTCGTTTAAACTTGAACTCTTGGCTCTGAAATGGTCAGTTACTGAAAAGTTTAAGGATTATTTGTGGGGGTCAAAGTTCGTTGTTTATACTGATAATAACCCAATGGTACATCTGCAGAGTGCTAAATTAGGAGCCACGGAGCAGCGCTGGGCAGCCCAGCTTGCGAATTACGACTTTGAGGTCAAATATCGCCCAGGTAGGGACAATGTGAATGCGGATGTGTTTTCTCGATTGCCCATACAGGATGTAATCACCTTAAGTGGGGAAGGTACATCTGCCCCCGTGGAGGCTGTCTGCAATGATGCGCAGCTGGGTTGGGATCCAGGTAGCTGGAAGGAGCTACAAGAGCACGATGCTGCTTTGGTGCGAGTACGATGGTATGTGGCACAGGGAAGAGCCCCGACAGCAGAAGAGCGAAAAAGAGAGCCGGTGGCTGCAGTAAGGATTCTGTCACAGTGGGAAAGATTGCAGATGCGTGATGGTGTGCTTGTATGTCGCCTCCAAGACTCTGGGACCCATGAGGTATATTTTCAGATTCTTGTCCCCCAACAGAGCAGGCGATCGACGTGGGAGGCCTACCATGTTCGGTCGGGGCATCTGGGGGTGGACAAGACACTGTCTGTACTTCGTCAGGGGTTCTATTGGCCAGGTATGGAGAAGGAGGCATTGCAGTGGGTAGCAGAATGTAAGCGTTGTGCCTTGCGGAAGGCTCGGCCGGAGAGTAAAGCACCACTTGTCCCCATAGTTGTTGGAGCACCCTTGGAAGTAATTGCACTAGACTTTCTTGGCTTGGGCCGACCTAATGATGAATACCAGTATATTTTAACAGCTACTGACTTGTTTACAAGGTACGCCTGGGCTATCCCTACAAAGGACCAGACTGCCCGAACTACAGCGAGAGTGCTATGGCAGTATATTCTTCAGCCTTTTGGATGCCCAGAGCGTTTTCATTCTGATCAAGGCCCTAATTTTGAGTCCATGTTAATAGCAGAGCTGTGCAAATACTATGGCTGTAGGAAGAGCCGTACTACATCTTATCACCCACAGGGGAATGGTGTCTGTGAGCGGTTTAATCAGACCCTCCTGAGTTTGCTGGGTACCCTAGAAGAAGATCAACAGACACAGTGGGTAAGACATTTACCAGCTTTAGTCCAGGCATACAATAACACTGCTCATGCCTCTACAGGCTTTACACCTTTTTATCTGATGTTCGGACACAATGCACGCCTTCCAGTGGAAGTGATTCTCGGGGTATGGAATGGCCGGGAAGAAGTCAGCACCGAGGAGTGGGTTCAGCAGCATCACGAACGGCTGGTGATGGCCTATGAGAAAGCAGGGGAGCAGGCTGGAAGAGCAACGGACCAAAGCAAGGTGAGGTACGATCGTAATGCAAAAGCCCTTCCTTTGTTACCAGGAGAACGAGTGTTGATCAGGACTGATCGGCGTCGGAAGCACGGGAAGTTGGCAGACCGCTGGGAAGCCCAACCCTATGTGGTAATTGGACAAGTTAGACCAGATGCCCCGACGTATCAGGTGAGACCTGAAGGTAAAGAAGGGCCGAGTCGTACGCTGCATCGGAACCGGCTCAGGGTTTGCACCCTTCAGCCCCAGGTGGATCCTTCTAGAGAAGTAGTTGAAGCCTTAGTGCCCCATTTGACGGACCCAATGTTGATATTGCTGTGTAGTGGAAATGGGCCAGTGGTTCAAGCAGCCCCTCATACTGAAGAAGAGGTTAATGAAGTTCCAGAATTGAGAAGGTCCCAGCGAGAGAATCGAGGGAGACTCCCAGCTCACTATAACAACTGAGTGAGTACCGGACGAAGCTATGTGAATGGGCACAATCAGGACTGTGTAGCAATATTGTAAACAGTGTTTTCGTACCCGGGACGGGCACGCATAAAGCAGGGGAGAGTGTTGCACGAGGCAGGAACACAAAGGAATAAGTACCCCTGTCAGCTGCCATATATTAGTTTTAAAGAAAAGAATGTTTCAACATTGTCTTTGTAGTTTATATTTTTTATCTACTAACCCCACTACTATACCGTAATTTGGTAACAAAAGAAATAAATATACCTGTGTTTTATCTTCTTTACGTGCTGCGAGCCAACAGCTGAGTCGGCTACGGGATCGTAAAGTAAATGTGCACGTTGTTATAGAATCCTTTTTGTTCACTTTTATACTTTTGAGTTGTAGTATACACAATCACGTTGTAGGATTTATTTTATTTATTTGATTTATGTTTTCACGATGGATTGTTTTGTTATTGAGAATTTAATATTTGTTTGTTTATTTTTTTTCACATCGCTGTTGTAGCTGTGATGCTGAAGGTGCAGTGACGTTGTTAAACTGCGACTAATAACTTCAATGTGTTGTAGTTTAGCGTAGGGCCATTAACCTCTTTGTTTAAGTGGCGGTTTATTGGGTTGGAAGCAGAAAAAGGAAGGACCACGTACTATAAAAGGCAAGTGTATCCGGAGATCGGGAGCGCAGCTCAGTTTTGCTTGGGATAGCTGAAGCAGGGACGTTTGGTAAACGCGGAGTTGGACGTTTTACCTTGATCGGAGATATTTTGTTGCGAAGCTGACGGTGTTTACTGGGGTTGGTTTCGCTTTCAGCCGCTATTGTTCTTTCTCTTCAATTGGTTTCAGGTATAGTGGCAAGAAGTTTTGCTTGTTTTGTTAGTAGGCTGTGCTATAAACGCATTGTGGTATTATCGGAGCCTGCCTGAAACTTGTGAAACAGTGACTGGTGGGGAAGAAAGAGAAAAGGAAATACTGTACTGTAGTGATATAGCTGCTGTTTGTTTTACTTTATTATTGCTGCTGGATTGTGGTTGGAGTCCTCTGGCGTTCTGTGGGTGTGGAATATGTTACTTTAAAGTGAACCACTAAATGTTTTAGCTTGGTACTGTACTATAGCAATATAGCTGTTTGTTTATTATTGCTGCTGGATTGTGGTTGGAGTTCTTTGGTGTTTCTGTAGGTGTGTCATAGGTTATTCTAGAGCAAATAACCCAGTATTTTACTCTGTTTTAATTATTGTATATTAGTTACCGTGAAGAAGGCAAGGTTTTTATGTTTTGGGGTTTTGCTGCTGTCTCTCTTTTTGTTTTTATATTTATTTAGAATTCCCGACCTACTTGCTTGGTGATTGGGGTGCTGCTATTGACCATCGTGTGCTTCTCCTCCGCCCTTCCTTCCCACCCCTTGAAGAGGTTGTTGGTGCTGGCAACATTGCAGGGGAATCTTTTTTTTTTTTCCTTTTCTGTTTTTTTGATACTTTACACCCTAGCTAATCAGTGGGTGCCTATTGTGTTGATACTTTCACACCCTAGCCATCCAGTGGGTGTTTGCTTTTTCTTGTTTAATTGAATTTTTTATGTAACATTTTTTTGAATATTTAATAAATATTGTTTTAACTGAGTTAAGCCTTGTCTGTCTCTCTGTGGTGTTGCTACTGGTCCATATCCCAACTATCACTAATGAACTTGTGTTTTTATTGTGGGTTATTGATTTTGTTAATTATAGGTTTAAACTTATTTTTAGTTAGTCCTGGCGCTTACCACCATGTGGCATGGTCGGCGACTATATATTTTGGGGATCCTGAGTGTCCTAAGTAAGTAGTGTGACATCTTTCCTGGCGTAGTCGGCAGGATCTGCGATTACTTTGTTGGGTTTGGGCAGAAGCTAACATGGATGGAGATGATGTACGAGATAGGCAATTAGGGATGGCTGCACCATTTTTTTTGGGTGCCCCCTGGGTCCAGAAATATGGTGGTACGGGATCAGATGTGCGATTTAGAGAATGGAAGGCGCAGATACAGGCTATGTTGAGGGCCCAGGCTTGGACTGCTGCCCAGCAATGTGATTTTGTCTTGGGGGGGGGGGGGGCCTTGGAGGGAGAAGCTAAACGGGAAGTATGGATACTTGAAGCAGCAGATAGGGCTACTACTGACCACATATTTCAGTATTTAGAGGATTTGTATGGGGACAAAGTTTCACTTGCTTTGTTGAGATCTATGTTCTTTGAGTGTAAGCAGAAACCGGGAGAGACCACGAGGGCTTTCACTTTACGCCTGAGGGAGCTGTTCCAGCAGTTACAGCGACGGGACCCTGGAAGTTTTGGGCGGGCTGACCGGATTCTTAGAGATCAGTTCCTGCTCGGTCTACGAGGGGGAGACCTGCGACAGGAGCTGAAGCGCCAGGTACGCCGTGAACCTGACCTCACTTTTGACCGTGTGCGGAGGGAAGCCTTGTTTTACGAGGAAGATCACTCAGGTGAGATGTGGCAGGCGCCAGTACATTCTATTGGTGAGAGCCGGGACAGGCCCACTCGCCCATTTGCAGGGGATGGACTGGAAACAGGAACTGCGCAATGAGATCCTGCAGGAAGTACGGGGCCAAATTGTAGAGTTGGGAAAGACATTGAGCGATGAGCTAAAAGGATTCCAGGCGCAGCGAACGGCATCTCAGGCTTCGTGGACTAATAGGAGAGGAGAAGGAGGGTTACAGGGTAGAGGGTCGGAACAGCCCTCGCCGGGAAGTAGTGGGGACCCTAGAGTGGGGAGTAGACCTCCAGTGAATAACCGACAACCAGTTTACCAGTGGGATAACCAGGGTCACCATATCTGTCAAAAATGTGGGAGAAGTGGGCATATAGGCAGGTATTGTTCTAATCATGTTTCCTTAGAGCGGCGTTTAAACTAGAGGGGCCAGTCACTACGGGTCGAGTGACGGGATGCCCCAATTCTGACCCCCCTGTTCCAGGATCTAGGAACATAGTAGGAGTGTGCCCTCAGGTAGAAGTGTTATTTGAAGGGAAGCCAGTACGCTGCCTTTTGGACACTGGGTCCCAGGTGACTCTTATGTCAGAAAGCCATTACCAATGGCTATTTCAGGAGCGTGGTGTAGGTCAGAAAGGGGATCTATCATGGCTTACCTTGCGGGCTGCTAATGGACTGGAGATCCCTTACGTGGGGTACAAGATTATTGATGTTCAGGTGGGGGAAGTTAGGCTCCCTAAAATTGGAGTAGTGATTACTAAAGATGCAACAGGAAAGACCGATCTTCCCATTCTGGGAATGAATGTTATCAGTACCTGCTGGGATGTTCTGTTTTCTAGTCCACAGGAGAAGACCACTTTCCTTTCTGTGCAACCAAATGATGACAGCCGCGAATTATGGAAGGCAGCCTTTCAAGACTGTCAGCGTGTCCGGGCAATGCCTGCAATCCCTGCAGTCTGAGGATCCTTGCGACCAGCCTACCGACGCCCAGTGTGGGTGCCTGCCCAAAGTGAGCTGACACTATGGGCGCGAGTACCCTCAGGAGTCAAAGGAGGTCAGTGTGTACTGATTGAACCCCTTGATGTGCCAGACATGGTGTGTGCAGCACGGACGATCGGAGTGGTGAGACGAAGCCGTATACCTGTACGAGTGAGGAATTTGAACCCATTCCCAGTATCCTTGAACCGATACCAGCGCATTGCTAATATTTCCTGTGAGCCCTGGAAAGTGTGGGAATCGGAAGACATTGTCTTGACTGAAGTGAGTCCTGGGGTGGTAGAGGTTGGTGTACAGCAAGTTAGTTTTACTGCTAATGAAAGTGTGGATGTGTTGGATGCGTTAACCCTACAGGGGGAGGGCCTTTCGAGAGAGCAAGAAGGCAGGCTGTCTGATCTCCTCCAGAAGTGGAAAGGTGTCTTTGCTGCCCATGAGGAAGATTATGGGCGCACTGATGTGGTTCGTCACCAAATCCACACTAGCGATGCTGTCCCCATCCGCGAGCGCTACCAACCAATACCCCCCACCTTGTATCCGGAGATACGCAGCTTATTGGAAGGTATGCTGACTACAGGGGTCATTCGAGAGAGTACCAGCCCATGGGCTGCACCGATAGTGCTGGTCAGGAAGAAGGACGGAGCCTGGCGGTTCTGTGTAGATTACCGCAAACTTAATGCGGTGACACACAAGGACGCATACCCCCTCCCTCGGATTGAAGAAGCGCTAACTAACCTCTCGAAGGCCACCTGTTATTCGACGCTGGACTTGGCTAGTGGGTATTGGCAGGTGGAGGTTGACCCGCAGCATAGAAAGAACTGCCTTCACCACTCCTATGGGCCTGTTTGAATTTGAGCGCATGCCGTTTGGGTTGTGTAATGCTCCTGCAACGTTACAGCGTCTGATGCAAAGCTGCCTAGGTGGGTGTATTTAGATGATGTGATTTATCTTTTCTACAGATTTTGAATCCCATATCCAGGATCTAGACACGGTGTTTGCAAGGTTGGCTAATTATGGCTTGAAGTTGCGACCAGAGAAGTGTCAGCTGTTTCGAAAACAGGTTAAGTTCTTGGGACATGTGGTGAGTGCAGAAGGCGTAGCCCCAGACCCTGAAAAGGTGGCGAGTGTGAAGGATTGGGTTGTACCCCGTACTGCGCGACAGGTGACATCGTTTTTGGGCTTTGCGGGGTATTATCGCCGCTTTATTAAGGGGTTTGCAGATATTGCTCGGCCACTTAATGCACTTTTGGCTGGTACCAAGAAGTCGGATGGGAGACAGACTCGTCCAGTAAATTGGACTGCCGCTTGTGAGCAGGTGTTTCAGGTTTTGAAAGGCAAGCTTATACAGTCACCGGTACTTGTTTTTGCTGACTTTGCATTACCCTTACGCCTCTATACGGATGCTAGCAAAGGAGGGCTAGGGGCAGTCCTAGCTCAAGTACAGGATGGGCAGGAACGGGTAGTGGCTTATGCTAGCCGTAGTTTGCATCCCACTGAACAAAATGATGCGAATTACAGCTCGTTTAAACTTGAACTCTTGGCTCTGAAATGGTCAGTTACTGAAAAGTTTAAGGATTATTTGTGGGGGTCAAAGTTCGTTGTTTATACTGATAATAACCCAATGGTACATCTGCAGAGTGCTAAATTAGGAGCCACGGAGCAGCGCTGGGCAGCCCAGCTTGCGAATTACGACTTTGAGGTCAAATATCGCCCAGGTAGGGACAATGTGAATATGGATGTGTTTTCTCGATTGCCCATACAGGATGTAATCACCTTAAGTGGGGAAGGTACATCTGCCCCCGTGGAGGCTGTCTGCAATGATGCGCAGCTGGGTTGGGATCCAGGTAGCTGGAAGGAGCTACAAGAGCACGATGCTGCTTTGGTGCGAGTACGATGGTATGTGGCACAGGGAAGAGCCCCGACAGCAGAAGAGCGAAAAAGAGAGCCGGTGGCTGCAGTAAGGATTCTGTCACAGTGGGAAAGATTGCAGATGTGTGATGGTGTGCTTGTACGTCGCCTCCAAGACTCTGGGACCCATGAGGTATATTTTCAGATTCTTGTCCCCCAACAGAGCAGGCGATCGACGTGGGAGGCCTACCATGTTCGGTCGGGGCATCTGGGGGTGGACAAGACACTGTCTGTACTTCGTCAGGGGTTCTATTGGCCAGGTATGGAGAAGGAGGCATTGCAGTGGGTAGCAGAATGTGAGCGTTGTGCCTTGCGGAAGGCTCGGCCGGAGAGTAAAGCACCACTTGTCCCCATAGTTGTTGGAGCACCCTTAGAAGTAATTGCACTAGACTTTCTTAGCTTGGGCCGACCTAATGATGAATACCAGTATATTTTAACAGCTACTGACTTGTTTACAAGGTACGCCTGGGCTATTATTATTATTATTATTATTATTATTTATTTCTTAGCAGACGCCCTTATCCAGGGCGACTTACAATTGTTACAAGATATCACATTATACATTATACAGATTTCACATACAATTACCCATTTATACAATTGGGTTTTTACTGGAGCAATCTAGGTAAAGTACCTTGCTCAAGGGTACAACAGCAGTGTCCCCCCACTGGGGATTGAACCCACAACCCTCTGGTCAAGAGTCCGGAGCCCTAACCACTACTCCACACTGCTGACCTCATGGGTCCCAGAGTCTTGGAGGCGACGTACAAGCACACCATCACACATCTGCAATCTTTCCCACTGTGTAGGCTATCCCTACAAAGGACCAGACTGCCCGAACTACAGCGAGAGTGCTATGGCAGTATATTCTTCAGCCTTTTGGATGCCCAGAGCGTTTTCATTCTGATCAAGGCCCTAATTTTGAGTCCATGTTAATAGCAGAGCTGTGCAAATACTATGGCTGTAGGAAGAGCCGTACTACATCTTATCACCCACAGGGGAATGGTGTCTGTGAGCGGTTTAATCAGACCCTCCTGAGTTTGCTGGGTACCCTAGAAGAAGATCAACAGACACAGTGGGTAAGACATTTACCAGCTTTAGTCCAGGCATACAATAACACTGCTCATGCCTCTACAGGCTTTACACCTTTTTATCTGATGTTCGGACACAATGCACGCCTTCCAGTGGAAGTGATTCTCGGGGTATGGAATGGCCGGGAAGAAGTCAGCACCGAGGAGTGGGTTCAGCAGCATCACGAACGGCTGGTGATGGCCTATGAGAAAGCAGGGGAGCAGGCTGGAAGAGCAACGGACCAAAGCAAGGTGAGGTACGATCGTAATGCAAAAGCCCTTCCTTTGTTACCAGGAGAACGAGTGTTGATCAGGACTGATCGGCGTCGGAAGCACGGGAAGTTGGCAGACCGCTGGGAAGCCCAACCCTATGTGGTAATTGGACAAGTTAGACCAGATGCCCCGACGTATCAGGTGAGACCTGAAGGTAAAGAAGGGCCGAGTCGTACGCTGCATCGGAACCGGCTCAGGGTTTGCACCCTTCCGCCCCAGGTGTATCCTTCTAGAGAAGTAGTTGAAGCCTTAGTGCCCCATTTGACGGACCCAATGTTGATGTTGCTGTGTAGTGGAAATGGGCCAGTGGTTCAAGCAGCCCCTCATACTGAAAGAGGTTAATGAAGTTCCAGAATTGAGAGGGTCCCAGCGAGAGAATCGAGGGAGACTCCCAGCTCACTATAACAACTGAGTGAGTACCGGACGAAGCTATGTGAATGGGCACAATCAGGACTGTGTAGCAATATTGTAAACAGTGTTTTCGTACCCGGGACGGGCACGCATAAAGCAGGGGAGAGTGTTGCCCGAGGCAGGAACACAAAGGAATAAGTACCCCTGTCAGCTGCCATATATTAGTTTTAAAGAAAAGAATGTTTCAACACTGTCTTTGTAGTTTATATTTTTTATCTACTAACTCCACTACTATACCGTAATTTGGTAACAAAAGAAATAGATATACCTGTGTTTTATCTTCTTTACGTGCTGCGAGCCAACAGCTGAGTCGGCTACGGGATCGTAAAGTAAATGTGCACGTTGTTATAGAATCCTTTTTGTTCACTTTTATACTTTTGAGTTGTAGTATACACAATCACGTTGTAGGATTTATTTTATTTATTTGATTTATGTTTTCACGATGGATTGTTTTGTTATTGAGAATTTAATATTTGTTTATTTTTTTTCACATCGCTGTTGTAGCTGTGATGCTGAAGGTGCAGTGATGTTGTTAAACTGCGACTAATAACTTCAATGTGTTGTAGTTTAGCGTAGGGCCATTAACCTCTTTGTTTAAGTGGCGGTTTATTGGGTTGGAAGCAGAAAAAGGAAGGACCACGTACTATAAAAGGCAAGTGTATCCGGAGATTGGGAGCGCAGCTCAGTTTTGCTTGGGATAGCTGAAGCAGGGACGTTTGGTAGACGCGGAGTTGGACGTTTTGCCTTGATCGGAGATATTTTGTTGCGAAGCTGACGGTGTTTACTGGGGTTGGTTTCGCTTTCAGCCGCTATTCTTTCTCTTCAATTGGTTTCAGGTATAGTGGCAAGAAGTTTTGCTTGTTTTGTTAGTAGGCTGTGCTATAAACGCATTGTGGTATTATCGGAGCCTGCCTGAAACTTGTGAAACAGTGACTGGTGGGGAAGAAAGAGAAAAGGAAATACTGTACTGTAGTGATATAGCTGCTGTTTGTTTTACTTTATTATTGCTGCTGGATTGTGGTTGGAGTCCTCTGGCGTTCTGTGGGTGTGGAATATGTTACTTTAAAGTGAACCACTAAATGTTTTAGCTTGGTACTGTACTATAGCAATATAGCTGTTTGTTTATTATTGCTGCTGGATTGTGGTTGGAGTTCTTTGGTGTTTCTGTATGTGTGTGTGGCAAAGTGGTAATGACGTGCAGGTGAGTGCAGTGCAGAATAATCACACAGACAGACGTTGGTACAGGTGCAAGGGTGTTTATTTAATTTTAATAAATGTCCAGAGCCTCAAGGCAAAACCTGTAAATAATAATAGTGCTGGAAGTGATACAGTGGCGTGTATCACTTCTAATTGTAATCCTACGGGTTTGACCCGCAACCCCAAAGTCCCGTTCCGACACCCACACTAAACACGAACACAAAGACAGTGCGTGATACAAGTGTTAAAAGGTGCAAACACAGAGACAGTTCCGAAAGTGAGACAGGTGAGTGGTGAAGTCCGGGTTTTCGCTGGCCTGCGGCTGCAGCTCCGGATCGTGCTCAGTAATCTTAGTGAGACAACAACACACAAGACACACAGTGTTAGGACACAGACACAAAACACTCACGGTCGCTTTCACGTTTCGGGCTCCTTCTCGGTTATATGTTTTAACCATATGCAAAGGAACAGATCACTCAAGCCATGCCCCCTATTTATACCCTCGCCCATGACCCCGAGGTTAACGAGCGCATCCGCTCCTCCAGTCCTCGGATGCCACGCCGCTTACCGTCTGGGTCACTGAGCTCGGGTGCCATGGCTCCGCCCCCTTCCGAACTGACCGACTTCCATCTACCCTACGGAATAAATTGTCGTGCCATTTCATTAAGGGTACTCTGTTCCTCGTATACCGTGCTCTCACAGGTCGAGAGGGAGATCTAACACTAAGACTCATTCGATCTTTGTCACAGTGTGTCATAGGTTATTCTAGAGCAAATAACCCAGTATTTTACTCTGTTTTAATTATTGTATATTAGTTACCGTGAAGAAGGCACGGTTTTTATGTTTTGGGGTTTTGCTGCTGTCTCTCTTTTTGTTTTTATATTTATTTAGAATTCCCGACCTACTTGCTTGGTGATTGGGGTGCTGCTATTGACCATCGTGTGCTTCTCCTCCGCCCTTCCTTCCCTCCCCTTGAAGAGGTTGTTGGTGCTGGCAACATTGCAGGGGAATCTTTTTTTTTTTTTTTTCCTTTTCTGTTTTTTTGATACTTTACACCCTAGCTAATCAGTGGGTGCCTATTGTGTTGATACTTTCACACCCTAGCCATCCAGTGGGTGTTTGCTTTTTCTTGTTTAATTGAATTTTTTATGTAACATTTTTTTAAATATTTAATAAATATTGTTTTAACTGAGTTAAGCCTTGTCTGTCTCTCTGTGGTGTTGCTACTGGTCCATATCCCAACTATCACTAACGAACTTGTGTTTTTATTGTGGGTTATTGATTTTGTTAATTATAGGTTTAAACTTATTTTTAGTTAGTCCTGGCGCTTACCACCATGTGGCGTAGTCAGCGACTATATATTTTGGGGATCCTGAGTGTCCTAAGTAAGTAGTGTGACATATACACATATTCTTGTGTTATATTATAGCAAGGATTCTGTGAACTTTGGTCCACCTGACTTTTTAGAAAAAGGAGGACTTGGAAAAAGAGAGCGATGAAATCATGTTCCAATATTTTTTGGCAAGAAGTTATATCCAATCAATTTTGAAAAAGGAAATACCAGAACCGTCTAGTATCTATCATTAACTTAAAGATAACAAATGTCAAGGCTGAGTGATGATTAGATTTACTTGGGACTTTTGATGTATTCAATGGAGGGAAAATCCTAGAGCAAGACCCCATTTGATATCGCTCGACTTGCTAACTACAAGTTGTGTGATCCATGCTCTGAAGATCTCTGAAAAACTGATTGCTGTTTGGTCGAAGTTAGTCTCTGCCTTTTGAAAACAGTTCTTATTTTTCAGTATATCCATATTATTCTATCCACTATTCTTCCATATACTGGAAGGTAAGCATACAGTATATTTGAATTTAACATCTCGTTTATATTGGATGCATTGCTATAAGGTGAAAAATACTTTTAAACAGCGTGTCTAAAATAAACTGTTCGTGTGAAAATAAATTGGACCTGATGCGCTTGAGATGCACTGAATAAATGGACTGCTAAGGGTGAAGATTGTGCTCAGAGCATATATCTATATAAATTAAAAGGGTATGTGCGATTTCTGACAGTGGGAAGAGCACAAAGGTTCATCCAAAAATGTAGTGCAGCATGTGTTCCTACTTAGAGATCGCCTGGATTTGGTCGGTCGTTTGGCCCAGGACAATCTCAAATCGGCTCAGCAACAGCAGCATTACAATAGAAATGCAAGAATTCAAACTTTTCAACCAGGAGACAAAGTAATGCTGCTGCTTCTCTCGTAGAAATCAAAACAATATGTTAAATGGCAGGGGCCATATAAGGTGATTCGGGCTATAGGAAGGTTAAATTATGAAATTAAGCAGCCCGATCGCCATAATGAACTGGAAATGTATCACATACATACATTTATCACAGCAAGGGAGGCCTTATTTATAGCCCCAGTCGTAGTAGAGGATGATTTAGGCCCCTGTCTAGAGACCCCTAGTACTAAAGACATTTCAATGGGGGAACAGTTACTTACAGATCAGCAATGAGAGCTGTGTAAGTTAAGTTAATTGATGAGTTCAATTATGTCTTTCTGACTTGTTAAATATGCCATTATCTCTCCCCCAGGTATCACGGTGCGAGAGAGACCTTACCAGATCCCAGAAAGTCAACAAAGTGGCGTTAGCAAAGAGGTATGGGTGATGCTTGAACTTGGGGTGATTGAGCCTTCCAGGAGCAAGTGGTGTAGTCCGATTGTGATAGTCACCAAAAAGGACGGCACCAACCACTTCTGCGTTGATTTCCGTAAGGTAAATGCTATTGCCAAGTTCAATGCATACCCCATGCCTCGGGTCAATGAGCTTCTCGATAGACTTGGAATGGCTAGGTTTATCTACACTCTGGACCTGACGAAGGGATACTGGCAGATCCACTTAACCCGCATTTCTAGAGAGAAGACCGCATCTTCAACTCCTGAAGGGCTGCTCCACTTCATAACCATGCCGTTTGGGCCGTGCACCCAACGCCTTTCAGAGACTGATGGATTAGGCCTTACACCCACATTGTGAGGATGCGGCAGTGTATACTGACGATGTGGTTATTTATAGCTCCACCTGGCGAGAGCATTTGGATAGGTTTACGGCCGTCCTTCATTCTCTAAGGGTAGCCCGGCTGACAGCCAACTTGAGAAAATGTGTGTTTGCCAAAACAGAGACTCAATATTTGGGATTTATCATGGGAAATGGAAGGGTGAAACCTGTTGTCACTAAAGTCCAGGCTTTGGTGGACGCAGCAATCCCCAAAACCAAGGCTTAGGTGAGGTCTCTACTGGGGTTAGCCGGTTATTACCGTAGATTCATCCCCCGAGTATGCCACAGTGGTCAAGCCCTTAGTTGACCTCACCAGAAACAGCACTCAAAATTTGATTAACTGGTCAGTAGAATGTCAGGGGGCGTTTGATACTATTAAGCAGAGACTCTGCCAGGCCCCTACTCTCATCACACTAGATTTCACCAAGAGATTCATCCTCCACACCGATGCGTCAGATGTTGGTTTGGGTGCGGTTTTGTCCCAAACGGTAGACAGAGTAGAACACCCTTGTATCTTGTATCTCTGTAAAAAGATGCTCCACCGGGAGCGCAACTACTATGTGGTTGAGAAGGAGTGTTTAGCCATTAAATGGGCTACTCGGTCTTTACAATATTACCTGCTGGGACATTCATTCGATCTCGTCACAGACCACGCCCCACTCAAGTAGTTAAGCACAATGAAGGACAGTGGTATCTGACACTGCAGCCCTTCATGTATCATATGATCCACCCTGCAGGGAAAGACCACCAAAATGCGGATTATTTTTCCCGGGAGGGGGAAGTAATGGGAAAGGTAGATTCAGTCGAGTCATCTCCACTCTGAGCGGTGGGATATGTGACAGAGACAAAATGATTCTTGGTGATAAATCTCCCTTCTGACCTGTGAGGGCGCTGTGTAAAGGGAACAGAGTGCCCTGGACTGGATGGACAGACAATTCATTCCCAGGGTTAGGTGGAAGTCGGCCACCTAGAAAGGGTGCGGAGCTACTGTGCACCAAATCATCGACCTAGAAAGAAAGCGATGTGGCAAACGCGGAGTGGAGGAGCGGTTGCAATTGTTAACCAAGGGGGTGTGATTGATGGTACATAAGGGGACGTAGCGAGGTTATGGTTTGTTATGGTTACGCTGAACCGGAAGGACAACCATACTGTTATCATGATTGTTTTGTTTGTTTTGTCGTGTCTAAATATACTTGTTTGCTGTTATTAGACGGCTAACATGATCTGGAGCAGTCGCTAAAGGCCAGCACCAAACCCCGACAACATTGCACATGTGCCATGATTAATTGTATTTGCACCAGGAGTACTACAGCACTCACTGTGGACTTGTGATCATGTTTGTGTTAATTGTGGGTGTTTGAATACCGGGACTATTATTTTTGGACTGAACCCGTGGATTAAACTGAGTGATATGCAAACACTGTGTAGTGCCTGTTCTCATTATTGTTTACTGTTGTCATCAGACTTTGGATTACAAATAAAACCAGTGGGGGTAGTACTTTGTTGTTTGTCCTTGTCTTGAGCACTGCATCACCCCTACATCTGCACACTGCAAACCACTTTACCACACACTGCTATCATAGTAATGTATGGAAGATGTTAATGGTTTTGCACTCAATTCAGAATCTGAGAACTTTCCATTGATGTAGAATGTAATAGGTGCCAGGAATTCTTGACCTGATCAGTCTAGAATGTAAATTTGTGCTTGTCTCTGAATACAGTATTTTACAAGTTTCAGAAGCTGATATCAGTTTGCAGTATTTTGTTATCCAACCACAAGGTCCAGTGAGGTCACTCAGAAACAACCACAGTGTGACTTCCTGCATCGGATAACATCCCCACAGATATTTCAGCTCTAGCTAAAGAAACCACAAACAACGAAGGCCAGCCGTGTTAGTGAAGACACTACTCATATTGAGCTCCAAAATAGCGGCCTGTGGGTTTGGTGCAGACTGGGTTCTATCGCTGGACAAAGTACACTCAATTCTAAAAGGAGACAGAACAGATGTCACAAGGAACAAAGAGGCTCAGACAGGACAGGAAAGGGACAGTAGTTGTTACTTTAATTAATTCAGTTTGTGTCTCCTTTTTTCCCAAACCTTATAGTTCTCAATCTGCATATGGCCCACAAAACAATGATCCCCTTTTCTAAGTAGGGGCTTAAAATATCTGTATCCTTTCTTTTTTGACAGCTGAAAGAGTAAAACAAACCAGTGGGGCTAAGAGAGGAATGGTGTAGGAGAGACTTGAACAACCAAATTAATGAAGAGAACTTCAAATAATGCCAATGATGGTGCCAGATCGTTTTGGTTTAATAACAGCTGGCTATTAAATAAACTTACACTATCGAAACCAATATGAAACCTTCAATAATAGTTTTATAAATAGGGATCATTGTGTGTTGGTAACCTTTTGGATTAAATGTATGTGAAACACAATTTGTGTCCACAAAGTTTACCTAATATCGTTAGAAGTCTCCACTGTTTCAAGCAATTTATTATCTAAAAAGTATGCACTGCTGTGGCAGGATAGCGGCAGAGGGAAGACTCAGAGACAGAAAGTGCAGTGAAACCAAAATATTTTAATTAACAAAACACAAATAAAAAGGCACGATGGCCAACCAAAAAGACAAACACAAAACAGGCTTTAAACAAACCCCAAAAAACCCACTCACTCTCTCTAACACACGTCTTCTCTCTGTTACAAACACTCTCCTCCTAACAAACCCAACCACTCCCTTTTATACAGGTGCCTGGGCTAATTGGGCAATTCGCACCTCATTAGCCCAGGCACATTCCACACATACTCACTGAACCACACCCCAAACTCACTCACATCCACTCTAAACAATACAAAAAACACAGAACCACCACAAAATAGGCTGCACCCCATCACACACCTCCCCTCCTTGTGTGCAGCACAACATGACCTAAATGGCCACCTCCCCCCTCAGTCTCAAAGTAACAGAAGAGGGGGAAGCACAGTGTCCATGGGGGTGGCCATGGTGGGAGGTCCGGCCACACGATCTCCGGCAGCGAAACTGCTGCGAGGGGAGCTGGTCTCCTGTTCTCCCCCCCTTTCTTCATGGCCGGCAGCTCCCCTCCGTGGGGCTCCGGCCACAGTGTAGCGACCCCAGGCGAAGCAGGATCCCTGGCGACCCCAGGCGAAGCAGGATCCCTGGCGACCCCAGGCGAAGCAGGATCCCTGGCGACCCCAGGCGAAGCAGGATCCCTGGCGACCCCAGGCGACGGCAGCAGCAGCGGACCCTCGGGAGGCGACGACAGCAGCAGCGGACCCTCGGGAGGCGACGGCAGCAGCAGCGGACCCTTGGGAGGCGACGGCAGCAGCAGCGGACCCTCGGGAGGCGACGGCAGCAGCAGCTGACTTTCGGGAGGCGACGGCAGCGGCAGCTCCTGCTCCTCTACCTCGGGTGGTGGTGGTGGAGGCAGAGGCAGCTCCTGCTCCTCTCCCTCGGGTGGTGGAGGCAGAGGCAGCTCCTGCTCCTCTCCCTCGGGTGGTGGTGGTGGAGGCAGAGGCAGCTCCTGCTTCTCTCCCTCGGGTGGTGGTGGTGGAGGCAGAGGCAGCTCCTGCTCCTCTCCCTCGGGTGGTGGTGGTGGAGGCAGAGGCAGCTCCTGCTCCTCTCCCTCAGGTGGTGGTGGTGGAGGCAGAGGCAGCTCCTGCCCCTCTCCCTCGGGTGGTGGCGACGGGAACAGCAGCTCGTCTCCCTCCGGTGGTGCTGCTGGCTCCTCCGACAGCGGGGTTAGAGCTGTTGGCGCTGCCGGCTCCTCCGACAGCGGGGGTAGGGCTGGTGGCGCTGCCGGCTCCTCCGACAGCGGGGGTAGGGCTGGTGGCGCTGCCGGCTCCTCAGAAATCGGGGGTAGAGCTGGTGGCGGGCGTCTCCGCTGGGCTCCCTTCAGCAGCAAAAACAGCGGCTGCTGTGGAGCCTGAGCTTCACGCCCTCGTCCCTCCCAAAAAAAAATAGGGGTTTGGGCCTTCAGCTCCTCCCCTCCGGACACAGGACGCACTGGCTCCTCCCCTCCGGATCTAGGACGCACTGGCTCCTCCCCTCCGGGCCGTGGACGCACCGACTCCTCCCTCTCAGGCCGTGGACGCACCGACTCCTCCCTCTCGGGCCGTGGACGCACCGACTCCTCCCTCTCGGGCTGTGGACGTTCGGGCTCCTCCCACTCGGGCTGTGGATGTTCGGGCTCCTCCCACTCGGGCTGTGGACGTTCGGGCTCCTCCCACTCGGGCTGTGGACGTTCGGGCTCCTCCCACTCGGGCTGTGGACGTTCGGGCTCCTCCCACTCTGGCTGTTGCAGCGGCAGCTCCACCTCCTCATACTGGGTGGGGCAGATGGCCACTGTGTGTCCATATGCCCCACAGCCGGGGCACAACTCTGCCGCGAGCCCTTTTAAAAATAGCTCCCAGCTGTCATCTGCCTCCTCCTGGGCCAGCTCCATTTTCCTCCATCTCATCCTCTCTTCCCTTTTTTTTTTTTTTTAAACAAAACAAAAAAACTGCACTTCCGCTCTGAGTCTCCAGGGGGCGCTATCCCACTCTGACACCAACCTGTGGCAGGATAGCGGCAGAGGGAAGACTCAGAGACAGAAAGTGCAGTGAAACCAAAATATTTTAATTAACAAAACACAAATAAAAAGGCACGATGGCCAACCAAAAAGACAAACACAAAACAGGCTTTAACCCTTTGCAGTCCTTTTTCCAGTTAATTTTATACGCGCTGTTTAAAAGTATTTTTTTTCACAGTCAAACGGGTTTAAATGGCCCTGCATATCAACAAAGCACTCACTAGGCATCTCCAGCCCCGCCCCACCCTTTCGTTTGCTATAGCGTTCACCTATGTAAGAAATAAATAATAATAATAATAATAGTCGTACATACCGATCGATCATTTCCGGATCACTCGTTTTATCACCAAACTCCTCAATAATGCGATCCAAGTCATTATTTTATTACTATAACATCTGAAAAAAGCTCTGCAAATGTCCATGATAGTCTCTGTGCGCTGACGCACTCAGCCAGCTTGTTTACTATGAACGCCCTGTTATCTGATACCTGATACCATGTATGACTATTCATGAGATACGCCTTTTTTTTTTTTTCGACTTGTCTCGGCTCCTGTCGCTCCCACTCGGCAATTGAATGGTTTTCTCTGCTTTTTCCGGAGAAAAAACGACTAAACACCCGTTTATTGCGTTGCTATAATGATGTCGGACCCAGTCCGACAAAGGACCTGTGAGGAATGACAATGGACCGCAAAGGGTTAAACAAACCCAAAAAAAACCTCTCTCTCTCTCTCTCTCTCTCTCTCTCTCTCTCTCTCTCTCTCTCTCTCTCTCTCTCTCTCTCTCTCTCTCTCTCTCTCTCTCTCTCTCTCTCTCTCTCTCTCTCTCTCTCTCTCTCTCTCTCTCTAACACACGTCTTCTCTCTGTTACAAACACTCTCCTCCTAACAAACCCAACCACTCCCTTTTATACAGGTGCCTGGGCTAATTGGGCAATTCGCACCTCATTAGCCCAGGCACATTCCACACATACTCACTGAACCACACCCCAAACTCACTCACATCCACTCTAAACAATACAAAAAACACAGAACCACCACAAAATAGGCTGCACCCCATCACAACTGCATAAAGTACCTTTACACCATGTTGTATTTTTTTCTTGTAGCTACACATTAGTGGTATTGATATCCTAATGAGACATGCAGGAGGACTTGTGCTTTACAAAGTGTGGCTGCTATCAATCCTCTCTTGTTATAGTAAATACAGTCCAGAACAACAATGCTGTGAAATAACCACCCTGCCATTGTCTGTCCTTCATGGACAGACAATGGCAGCAGTGTGGAGTAGTCGTTAGGGCTCTGGACTCTTGACCATAGGGTCGTGGGTTCAATCCCTGGTTGGGGACACTGTTGCTGCACCCTTGAGCAAGGTACTTTACCTAGATTGCTCCAGTAAAAACCCAACTGTATAAATGGGTAATTGTATGTAAAAAAAAAAAAAATAATAATAATGTGTAAAAAAAATAATGTAATTGTATGTAAAAATAATTTGATATCTTGTAACAATTGTAAGTCGCCCTGGATAAGGGCGTCTGCTAAGAAATAAATAATAATAATAATGGAAGAAATGTTCTTATATGCTATCTTTGTTGTATTTTTGTTTTTGTAATATAAGGTATGTCCTGCCTACCTTCACCATCATGTTTCATTGTTATATATTTGGTTATTTTGTATTTAAGATGAATTGTGATGTAAAATATGTGTCCGCCAACACAGTTGTGTTTTATAACAATTCAAGTATTCTTAAGTTGACTCATTGCTGTGTGATATAAACAGGTAATACAGTGCTTTAACATTGAAAGTGATTGTAGCGTACACAGTAATTCCACACATTGTACCTGTTGTGCACTTCTGTTCATTATATAGATCTCAAATGTCCAGTTTTGAAAGAAACACATTTAACTGTTTTAAATAAAAAAAACATGATATCTGGTACTACAATAGATTTAACAATCTGTGTTTGGAAGCCATGCTTTCATTTAGTGTTGACCTAATTGGTCATTTCATCTGGAAGTGAAATGGTCTCCTCCCCTTTAATGGCTCCTTTCTGTCATTAACCAACCAGCTGCTTCTCCTATTGACTGGCATGCTTTAGCAAGTAACATCTGTGGCAGAGTAGGAGGAGGAAAGATGTAGTTCAGGGGATGATGCAGGACTATATCCACCAGAATGCCAGAAGAATCACCTGGTATTAATTTAATGAGGAACACCTGCCTGTAGTTAAGCACGCAGGTGTATAAAAGCAGGTCAATGTCTCTGTGTCAGCTGTCTATGTTAAGGCTAAGGCCTGTGGTCCAATGTTCATTTACTCTAGAAGACAGTGTGAAAGGTCCCGAAGCGTAGCAAAGCATACCCCCACTTTGCCACACATGGTGGAGTGCAGGCAACACTTCTTGAATTGTCTAAGAGAGGGAAAAATGAAGAGGGACTCAAGCCACGCCGGGTTCCCTACATCCTCTGAAATGGAGATGCTCTTGAACTTGTTTAGCTTGCCCCACCATGAGCAAGCTGAGTTAAAGCAACTACGCCTGACGGCAGTTTTGGAGGACCGAGAGGACTGGGTCTACCAGCACTGGGAACTCCTTCCAGAAACAGAGGGAGAGCTATTTCTGCTGCCAGAACCAGAATTGTTGCCACTGGAGCAAGAGTTGCTGCCACCGGAACCAGAGAAGCACCAATAGCCTGAAGCACCTCTCCACAGATGACCCTGGTGTGAGTATTGTGGGGAACAAGCCCACTGCTGGAGAGACTGCCCTGACGACATATTGGTGCAGACTCATACCCAAAGCCAGAGCGACTGGAGCTGCTACTGTCTCCAGAACCAGTTCCAGAGGGTGAATCTCCACTGTCTCCAGAACCAGTGAGAGAATCATCACTGTCTCCAGAACCAGTTCTAGAGGGAGAAGCCCTGCTGTCTCCAGGGAGGGTTAGGTCAGCCAGGGTGTCCTTGGCTCACTTGCTTCGGAGGACAGCGTGTGTTCGTCTTCGCCCTCCCGAGTCAGCGCAGGGGTGGTAGCGGTGAGCTGAGCGTAAAAAATAATTGGCAACCACTAAATTTATATATAAAAAAAAAAAAAAGTGTTTGCCCACTGATGATGGGAATGAGAATGTAGAGATGGGAGCCCAGCTAACAAGATTGAAGTTTTTGCAGGTATCAGGCTTTTAAAGACTGTCACCCACACCTGTGAGCAGAAACTGACCCAAGACTGTCACATTTACCGGAAGCAGGCTGATCTTTGGGATGCAAATTGAACATTTGTGAAACTGCAACAAATATTGTAATGACTGTGATGTGTTTTAAGGAATATACAACCATTAGAAAATATTATTAGCAGATCTGTGTAAGGCCTGTGTGAATAGGTTCATTGTGTTGAAGGTCAGACTGACCTGCTGAAAGTTCCAAACCTCCCTTATCGGGCAAAAGCATCTTTTTAAATTAGACTCTGAGCCTCAAAACATTCTGATTCAGCGAGAGCAGAACGGCAGAATCTATGGAGCACAGTTAATATGCTAGAAGCAATCGAACTAAGTTTGATTATAGTAAGAAAAAACAAAAGTATTTAAATAAATAAGAAACCTAATATAATAATATTAAGTAAATGTATGAGCAGTCCTAAGTTTTAATATTCAAGGTTGCATTTGCTGCTAATTAAAAATTAACCTCTTGCCTTCTGTGTATATCAATGAAGTAAAATAGAATTGCAGTTTATAAGAGATTGCTATATTGACATATCTGAATTAGAACGCCATGTTATAAAATCATTTAAAGTATAAACCGTAACTCTAACAGTAAACTTGCTGAAGGAATACAACTAATGTAACCTCGGTCTCACCTGCTTGTGGTACAGGCAGTGTTAACGATGACTCATTGGTTTGGCACGATGAAGTGAGGATTTTTTTCTGATTGTCAGCGATTTAACAGCCAAGATCCTCTCTATAATGAGCAATCTTGTTGATATTTACAAATGGAAATACCATTCAGATAACAGAAGATAGGAGTTTATCTTACAATAATAATTTTGAATTTGGAAAGTGCTGACAGTGGAGTTTCATATTAATTAAAACACTAGCCTTGGCAAGCAAACAGGGTGTGTGAAACCTGCTTGTGCAGGTCAGTTTTAGTCCAAGCATGGTACAAATTAATATAAGGCTATTATATTTAACAGGTTTCATTATAGCTTAAATTTAAATGAAAATAACTGGACTGGCCACTGTATGCTTAGTGGTCTTATCCAAAGGCTTATGATAAACCCCATACACTCTTTGTCAAATACTTTCTTAACAGACATTTGTATATGAAGTTAAACTGACCCATTGACAACACACTGAAAAGGTAACATAATATGCGGCTAAGAGGAACATATTTATTTTTTTGACCCAGCTTAATATAATAAAATAGAGCTGGTGTTATACAGACGTGCTCAAATTTGTTGGTACCCCTCCACAAAAAACGAAGAATGCACAATTTTCTCTGAAATAACTTGAAACTGACAAAAGTAATTGGCATCCACCATTGTTTATTCCATATTTAATAGAAATCAGACTTTGCTTTTGACTTTTTATTCAACATAATATTGTAAATAATAAAACAAATGAAAATGGCATGGACAAAAATGATGGGACCGCTAACCTAATATTTTGTTGCACAACCTTTAGAGGCAATCACTGCAATCAAATGTTTTCTGTAGCTCTCAATGAGACTTCTGCACCTGTTAACTGGTAGTTTGGCCCACTCTTCCTGAGCAAACTGCTCCAGCTGTCTCAGGTTTGATGGGTGCCTTCTCCAGACTGCAAGTTTCAGCTCTTTCCATAGATGTTCGATAGGATTCAGATCAGGACTCATAGAAAGCCACTTCAGAATAGTCAAATGTTTTGTTCTTATCCATTCTTGGGTGCTTTTAGCTGTGTGTTATAGGTCATTATCCTGTTGGAGGACCCATGACCTGCGACTGAGACAGAGCTTTCTGACACTGGGCAGTACGTTTCGCTCCAGAATGCCTTGATAGTCTTGAGATTTCATTGTGCCCTGCACAGATTCAAGGCACCCTGTGCCAGGCGCAGCAAAGCAGCCCCAAAACATAACCGAGCCTCCTCCATGTTTCACTGTAGGTATGGTGTTCTTTTCTGTGAAAGCTTCATTTTTTTGTCTGTGAACATAGAGCTGATGTGACTTGCCAAAAAGCTCCAGTTTTGACTCATCTGTCCAAAGGACATTCTCCCAGAAGGACTGTGGCTTGTCAATATGCATTTTAGCAAATTCCAGTCTGGCTTTTTTTATGTTTTTCTGTCAAAAGTGGAGTCCTCCTGGGTCTTCTTCTATGGAGCCCACTTTTGCTCAAAAAGCGACGGATGGTGCGATCAGAAACTGACGTACCTTCACCTTGGAGTTCAGCTTGTATCTCTTTGGCAGTTATCCTTGGTTCTTTTTCTACCATTCGCACTATCCTTCTGTTCAATCTGGGGTCGATTTTCCTCTTGCGGCCGCGCCCAGGGAGGTTGGCTGCAGTTCCATGGACCTTAAACTTCTTAATAATATTTGCAACTGTTGTCACAGGAACATCAAGCTGCTTGGAGATGGTCTTGTAGCCTTTACCTTTACCATGCTTGTCTATTATTTTCTTTCTGATCTCCTCAGACAACTCTCTCCTTTGCTTTCTCTGGTCAATGTGCAGTGTGGTGCACACAATGATACCAAACAGCACAGTGACTACTTTTCTCCATTTAAATAGGCTGAATGACTGATTACAAGATTGGAGACATGTGTGATACTAATTAAAGAAACGAATTAGTTTGAAATATCACTATAATCCAATTATTTATTATCTTTTCTAAGGGGTACCAACAAATGTGTCCAGGCCATTTTAGAATATCTTTGTAGAATAAGCAATAATTCATCTCTTTTCACAGCTTCTTTGCTTTATTCTATGACATACCAAAGGCATGCAAGTATACATGATAAAATAGCTTTTAATTTCATCACTTTTCAGGAGGAATGAGGCATTATTTCAATGAGCTGTAAGAGTACCAACAAATTTGAGCACGTCTGTATATTAAAAACATCTCTCATATATACACATATACTTGTATTGTATTTGATAGCAAGGACCCTGTGAATTCCAGTTCACCTATTTTTTAGGGAAAGGACGGGTGGAAGATAGTGAACCATGAGCTCACATTCAGTTACTTTTGAAAACAGAGCTGACTGGCTCCTTCTAGAAAATATCATTAACTCAAAGAGAGGAACTGCCAAGGCAGATTGATGATCAGATTTAATTGGGACTCCTGATGTATTCAGTAGAGGGAAAATCCTATAAAAACCATGGTAAAACCCCAGTCGGGTATCGCACGACTTGCTAACTACAAATTGTGTGGTCCATGCTCTGAGGATCTCTGAAAAACTGATTGCTGTTTGGTCGAAGTTAGTCTCTGCCTTTATTCACAAGTGTCCATCTTTTAAAGACAGTTCTTATTTTTCAATATATCCTACACTACACTTCTATATACTGGAAGGTAAGCATATATTTGAATTTAATATCTCTGTTATATTGATGCATTGGTATAAGGTATAGAAATTATGTTTTAGTCTTAAGAGTGATATATATTGAATGTTCTAGAATTTAGCGGTAGGCGTGTTTTTAGCTTTTTGAATTTTATAGCCTAAGAGCTAAATATATGACAACCATATTTGTATTACTGTATTAAATTATTAATGTGGTTAAACCTGAAAAGGCACTGGATGGTTTATTTAGATTTCCAGAAAACTTTTGACAAAGTCCCGCATAAAAGATTAGTTCTCAAACTGAATGCAGTAGGGATTCAAGGAAATGCATGCACATGGATTAGGGAGTGGTTAACAGGTAGAAAATAGAAAGTACTGATTAGAGGAGGAACCTCAAAATGGAGTGAGGTAACCAGTGGTGTACCACAGGGACCAGTATTAGGTCCTCTGCTATTCCAAATCTACATTAATGATTTAGATTCTGGTATAGTAAGCAAACTTGTTAAATTTGCAGACGACACAAAGTAGGAGGAGTGACAAACACTGTTGCAGCAGCAGAGGTCATTCAAAATGATCCAGACAGCATTCAGAACTGGGCAGACACATGGCAAATGACATTTAATAGAGAAAAGTGGAAAGTACTGCATGCAGACAATAAAAATGTGCAGTATAAATATCATATGGGAGATACTGAAATTCAAGAAGGAATCTATGAAAAAGACCTAGGAGGTTATGTTGACTCAGAAATGTCTTCATCTAGACAATGTGGGGAAGCTATAAAAAAGGCCAACAAGATGCTTGGATATATTGTGAGAAGTGTTGAATTTAGTAATGAAGTAATGTTAAAACTTTACAATGCATTAGTAAGACCTCACCTAGAGTATTGTGTCCAGTTCTGGTCACCTTGTTATAAAAAGGATATTGCTGCTCTAGAAAGAGTGCAAAGAAGAGCATCCAGAATTATCCCGGATTTAAAAGGCATGTTGTATGCAGACAGGCTAAAAGAACTGAATCTATTCAGTCTTGAACAAAGAAGACTACGCGGTGATCTGATTCAAACATTCAAAATCCTAAAAGGTATAGACAATGTCGACCAGGGGACTTTTTTGACCTGAAAAAAGAAACAAGGACCAGGGGTCACAAATGGAGATTAGATAAAGGGGCATTCAGAAGAGAAAATAGGAGGCACTTTTTTACACAGAGAATTGTGAGGGTCTGGAACCAACTCCCCAGTAATGTTGTTGAAGCTGACACCCTGGGATCCTTTAAGAAGCTGCTTGATGAGATTCTGGGATCAATAAGCTACTAACAACCAAACGAGCAAGATGGGATGAATGGCCTCCTCTCGTTTGTAAACTTTCTTATGTTCTTATGTTCTTATATATGATATTCAAATATTTATTCAAATAAGTGAGGTATGTTTAGATATGTACAACATTGCCCCCTTGTGGTACAATATGTGCCATTGCATTTCTCATAATAAAATACATTTTATATTATAAATATAATGTTCCGGTATATTGTTGAAATATGTGGTTTTAGAAGATACATTTTCCAAATATATATTCGACAACATACATTTAAAATATATATTTGAAAATTATTATTTTTAATTTACTGAATGCTACAGTGTTTTTGTTCAATGCTTTAATATGTGTTTGGGTTGTTGGTTATTGTGCTTAGTAGTAGAAAAAAATTAAAACTCACTATTTGTGAATATATTCTTATTGTCACTGTTAAAGAAAACAGGTAGACTAGTAGTGTACCCTTATAAATGTTTACTATAGGGATAGGCATGGTAAATCACAGGTAAACATTGTAAATGTGTGGTAAAGCATATTAAAAAAACATGGTGAACCATGGTGAACTTTGGTAAATATGTATTAGAACCATGGGAGAAGTTTGGTAAACTTGGTAAACTTATGTTATTGGTCGACAAGTTGAGTGAGGATTTTTGAATTCCACGTAATAATAAAGATGCTTGAGCTAGTCCGTGATAGAAGGACAGCTGATGCCGTTAAGTCTTAGGTTGAATTTGGATGTCTGGTAGGTATGTTTTAATTGTAGATAACTGGAGGTAGAGATTCTCATGATGGTATGTGATATAGACCTTGATTGAGACGTAGTGTGGCAGGATAGATGGTAAATTCCGATGAAAATGATTGTTGAAATGCTGAAAAAAAGAATTCATATGACCACGGGTAGCATCTGTGTTGGCAGGAGTGACTAGAGTCAATTGCAACAGCTGCAGATATAGTGGGCTGGGTGTCAGAAATGGAGTGAAGTGCAGCTGGTGGAATAGTGCTTAGTTCTATTAAAACTGCTTGAGAAGGAAACTGCTGTTGAATGATGCTTGTTTGAATGTCTTCACTGATCGATTGTGCAGGGATAGACTGAGACTGATTTGTCGTTCCTGTCATGGCTGGACGCTGAGCAGCCAGGAATTTACAAGGTGAATAGAATACTACTTTTCTGCTTGAACCACCGGGAATTAGGACCTTATTTTGAGGAAGGATTTTTTATTTTTTTAAATGCGTTTGCTTCTTTGTGGAGCAGTGATTTTCGCAGACGGGTCTGCTTAATGCTGGGTGTTTGTCCTTTTCCTTTTGGGAGGAGATTCTGGACTGTTGTTTATTTCCTGTGATAGCAAATCCTCTTCGTAGTCTAACTCCATATCTAAGTCGGACATTTTGGAATCGGCAGCACAGTTGTAGGGTTACCACTGGGATTGGGACAGCACCAGGTGAGGTTACCTGAGATTTATATAGCATACGAGGATCTAATGAGCAATTATTCAATAATACCAATGAGAGAGCAATCATTCAATAACCCCTTCCCCAAATATCAGCCTAAACTACAGCTAAGGAACAAAAAGTTAAATGTCCTTGAGTGGCCCAGTCAGAGCCCCAACCTAAATCTAATCGAAAATTTGTGGCATGACTTGAAGATTGCTGTCCATCCACGCTCCCCAAGGAACTTGACAGAGCTTGAACAGTTTTCTAAAGAATAATGGTAAAATATTGACAAATCTGGGTGTGCAAATTTGGTAGAGACCCATCCCAACAGACTCACAGCTGTAATTGCTGCCAAAGGTGCTTCCACCAAGTATTAACTTATCCAATTATGATATTTCAGTTTTGTATTTTTAATATTTAATATTTTTTTCAATAAAAACTTTTTTCCCCTTAACAGTGTGGAGTATGGTGTGTAGGTAAGTGGAAAAAAATCCTCATTTAAATGCATGAAAAAAGTTCAAGGGGGTGTATACTTTCTATAGGCACTGTAAATGAAAATGCACAAAAGAAAGATCACAGATTAAAAAAATTATAATATATTACTGAGTATCTCAAACTGTTTAATGATGAACTGTTTCACATTTCCGAGGCTGGAATCGCTCTTCTTGTTGGTTTATTTGTTGCTGCATTATCTCTGCAGCCCTGGAGCCTTGACTCGCTGTCCTGACACGCTGCGCTGAAACACTGTCCTGACACAGTGCACTGAAACACTGTCCTGACTCGCTGTCCTGACACGCTGTCCTGACACACTGCGCTGAAACGCTGTCCTGATACGCTGCGCTGAAACACTGTCCTGACACGCTGCGCTGAAACACTGTCCTGACACGCTGCGCTGAAACACTGTCCTGACACGCTGCGCTGAAACACTGTCCTGACTCGCTGTCCTGACACGCTGTCCTGACACACTGCGCTAAAACACTGTCCAGACACGCTGCGCTGAAACACTGTCCTGACACACTGTCCTGACACACTGCGCTGAAACACTGTCCTGACACGCTGTCCTAACACACTGCGCTGAAACACTGTCCTGACACGCTGCTCTAAAACACTGTCCTGACATGCTGCACTGAAACACTGTCCTGACATGCTGCACTGAAACACTGTCCTGACACGCTGTCCTGACACTGTGCTGAAACACTGTCCTGACACACTGTCCAGAGGAGTTGTTTTTGTATTGCTTTTCTATCTTCTATGTTGCTATGCTTTGTCTGTGTGATTTCTTTAACTCAATGTAGGCAGGCTTGTAGAAAGGTACCGTGAAGGACACATTTCTTATTTCAGCATGAGAAATGAAAGTTGTCAGTGTCTTGCAATCTTCTGTACCAATATCTGTGTCTTGCAATCTTTTGTTTGAATATATCTTATTAGCAGGGTGCGTGTGTCAGATGCATGAATCATGAGTGTTTATCTTAGAAAATTAGAAGGACCAAGAGAAAAGTTATGGGAGGATGGCAAGCTGCACTGGAGAACAGTTACAAAAAGAAAGAATTCTTAAAGAATAATGTAACCTCAGGTTAGGTATAAAAGGGCTCTCTTGTTAGACCAGAGGAAGAGAAGACTGCTACAATGTCTCCAAAATTGGCAATACCTTTTTTGTATTGCATGCTGTTTTGCAAGTCTAATAAAGTATTCATATTAAACAGGGCTGTCAATTAATCGCAGTTAACTTGTGATGAACACGTTAATTCTTTGGAGATTATTATTTTTTTTGTAATCGCTTGACAGCCCCAATATTAAACTGACTAACTGTTATATTGAGCAAATCATTCTGGGTTCATCCACAAAATAATACCAGGGAGCTAATTAACCCTTTGAGTAGTGAGTTCTAAAATGCCCTGCCGGCCCTACAGGAGTGAGTTTTTTTTCTGTCTTCTGCACGCGCTTGATTATTACGAGTACAGCGTACAAACATGCTGGAAGCTATATCTTTGTTCAGTATGTATGTAATGAATGCTGACGAAATACAGACAAGAGAGAAATGTATTGATTACAGTTCATTAAATAACTATTTACAGACAGCACATAGACAGATCTCGATAGATTTTGTTAGTAGGCTTATTAGCAGTTTATTTGCATTGCTATAAAAAGATGTAAACAAATAATTTTTACCGTAAATAAATAAAACAAATAAATATTAATTTTTATTTTGTCATAGGGAAAGGTTTTTACTAAAAAAACAATAAGAAGGCAATAAACAAAAACAATAAACAACGGGATGGAACAACCACAACAACACGTCCTAACAGCGAGAGCGAGAGACACAAATAATTCATATCCGGGGAAACAGGTGGTGGGGGCGGAGGGAGTGAGAGAGGCTTTGTCTGAACTTGCTGAACGTGACAGTTTTTTTGTGGAGGATGAAGAATAACTTTTTGTACCACTTGAGAGACTTCCTTGCACAATCGACAAAACTAATTTACATGTCCAATTTGTCCACCGAGCCCATTTTCAGGTTGAACTCCAGCACACACTCTGGTTTCACCTTGTTATCCCCAGTGGCGTGATCAACTTTGTTGGTCACTTTCATCACAGGCCTATGCACAGAGATGAGGATATGAGGATACATCTATTTGTCATGCCACTTAGCAGCCAGCAACTTGTCTGTGTGTATAAACTGGACTTCGCCTTTTTCTAATTTTGTTTTGAACTAGGGCATTCTTTTTCTGTTGGATCGCACGGTGCCACACGCATCTGTGTCTTGGCTGTACAGACACTCAAATAGGGCTGGGCTGTTATACTAATTATCTGTGTAGACAATGTGGCCTTTGCCCAGGTGAGGCTTCATGAGACTTAAGGACAACAGACCCGGATGCACCAATATCTGTGTCATGAAGAATATCAGTAGTGCCACCAGTATAAACAACAAAATTCATAATGTACCCGGTCTTCACATCGCAGATGATGAACAATTTGATGCAGAAACAATGTCACTTTGAGGGAATGTACTGCTTGAATGAGTCTTCCCTTCAACAGCATAAGCGACTCATCAATGCGCATCTTGGAAAGAGTAGAAAACTCGAGTAAACTTTTCTTGGAGGTCAGTTACAATTTTTCTGATTTTGTTCAGGGGGTCTACGATCTGTGCTGTGTTCTTATCAGAGAAATGAAGAGCCCTTAGGAGCAGAAAGAAGCGATCAAGAGAAAAGGGTAGAGAAGAAAGGAGTTGCCATAACAGGATCAGTGGACCAGTACTCTTTCAGGGATTTTTTTCGGATCAAGCCCATGAGCAGAATGGTAGCCAGAAAGATGTACATTTCAAACATTGTTGTGTCCACCCACTTACGGAGCTTTGACTTGACACTCAGCTGAGTGTTCTCTCTGTTTCCTGGCAAACTTATTCGTCTCGTCTTTAATATATGACACAGTCTCTTCATCAAAGAACAATTTTAAGCAATCCGCCTCGCTTGGGTCAGCAGGCAGAGAATATCTTTGTTCAGGCCAGACTGTGACGAATCAAACCTGAATTTCTTTGGAGTGAAGTCCCCAGGATTCCAGGTTCCCTGAGTTTTGCGCCATCTCGTCGCTGGACGCCTGTCACTTGACGTTGATGGTAAATCATTTTCACTGACACTCTTATTGACATCCGATTCAGTGGAAGAATTGTATGCGTTTGAATTTATATCAGAATCTGAATTCAGTATTATTTCTAATATTTCTTTCTCACTGAGCAATTTTTGACAGTTTATAGACATTGTTGACAATTTTGTGACTGGGTTTATTGTATGTAATTCAGTCAATATCTGGCAGAGGCCACAAGAGACCAATAAAAGGTATTACAGAAACCTACTGTTAGAATATTATGTGATCAGGGGTTTTGTAGGCTCAGTAATTCAAGTTTAAAGTTGCATCACATACCGGTACGTTCATACTCCTTGGGGACCAGAGGGCAGCGAACGTACCGGTACATTCGATCACAAAGCCAAAAACAACAAAGAGTGGGTGTAAAAATAAGAAGCTGATTTACCCAGTGCTCCATCCAGGAGGAATGGCTGATTTACCTAGTGCTCCATCCAGGAGGAATGGCTGATTTACCCAGTGCTCCATCCAGGAGGAATGGCTGATTTACCCAGTGCTCCATCCAGGAGGAATGGCTGATTTACCTAGTGCTCCATCCAGGAGGAATGGCTGATTTACCCAGTGCTCCATCCAGGAGGTATTTGGCTGATTTACCCATTTAGCCTGTGAAATACCTTACATAGTGCAGGTTAATAAAACGTATCATTTGTGTATTGGAGATGCATCAAATAAGCCACATAAACACAGACACGAAATGCCAAAAGGTTCCAATTTTTATTTCTCCAAAACAAACAAAAGTACTTGGAATTGTCCCCAGCTGAAGTGAACAAGTATCCCCACGATTCAAAGAAACGAGAGACTATAAAGCACAGCTAAAATGGAGGCAACTTAAATTATTCTTTAAAAAAAAAAAAAAAAAAAAAAAAAAAAAGATTTGCACTCAGTCAAAACGGCCATGATAAAATCCTGGAATACAGACTTCAGCCACAAATTAAAGAGAACACATCATCCTCCGATCGCCCACACCATACCAACACCCATTTTTTACATCACAGCCATGGAAGATAGTATTTTTTTTAAAGCAAGTCTGAGACCCTCCAATATTCAGCTTGGCAATGGAGATTCTGGTTTTCAAGAGGTAAAACCAGACGAGATCAGCCCCCCTGGAAACGGGAGCCGACTTCGAGGCTTTGTGTTCATTTCTTTTTTGGTCCCGCCTCGAGGGGAAGCCCAACCTCCTTCCCACGAAGCTTCAGGCCTGGAAAATAGAAGTCAAAACTGTGACATCAGCACAACACTAACACTGTATGGAAACCAAATCCCTGAGAAACACACAAGCTGTAGTCAAAAATATGTATAGCTTTCCTACACAAACCTGCTCAATAACTTTCAAATGAACAAGCAAGACAGTTCTTCTAAAATGTTGTTTGTAGGCTGTATGAGACAAGTATACTAAACCCCAAATACAGAGGTTCGCTTGTGCCAGATCGCACCAGATCCAAGACCCGGTACCTTTTTGTAAACGATTTCCAAAAGATGAGCCATATAAAAAAATAAAATAAATAAAAGATAGTTAAACATGGCTAGGCAAAGGTCAGCATGCAGCTACCGACACCAACAGGGCGCCAAAACCAATCCACAAGCAGATAACATGAATTGTATACATGAACTACTGTAAATCAAGGTCAGTACATTAAATATATAAACAAAAATGCTATCCCTTTCCTGAATTAAGATCCGGTACCTTTTTGTTTACAAATTAACCCCTGCCCAAATATATACTCGCCAGCCAGATGTACTGGTCCTTGCTTTTTCTGATCTTTCCAGATCATCTGAAATAACTTTCAGTACTTTTTTCAGCATTATGAAGTGCTTCAGGCAACTCAGATCTATCCCAAGACTAAAATTTTGGAATTACTGTCTTAATTGTTTCCAGTCAGGTGCCCCTATTCTGATTTGAGAGTTGCCCAGAGTAGCTGCTCAGACTGCTTTGATACAGTCTGCCTGGCATCACATGGAGCAGTGTCATCTGGGATGAATGCCTACCAGAGTTACACATGTTTAATGATTGTTTTTTGAAAGATGTCTAAAATATAATTTTTTTAATTTCGTAAAATGACACAGCAACGGTAACTGTATACAGTTAATTAAATACCACGCTAGTTGTGAACCGAGGCCAGAACCAGTGTTTGGTTGCCTTGTGCCCTGTTCCTAACCAAAAGCCAAGTCAACCCAAACTGTCGTTCTGGCATTTTGCGTAGGTTACTTATTCATACATTTTTTTAGGTTATGTTATTGTATTGTAAAAATTAGTAAAATAACAAAATCTGAAAAACAGCCAACGCAAGTGTCGATCTCCTCCAGCAATAAGGTGGAAGTATTTGAATGACAGGTCACTTATGTTGCAGTGAGCAGGTAAATCTTGATTTCTGCAGTGTTTTGAAAATAAGTTGTTTTGTTTCAAGTTGCACTTTGATGGCTGGAATTTTATTTCCAGGATGTAGTTCAAAAATGCACAAAGGATCCACTCAGGTAATCCAACATGGACGCGTGTCTCCATTTCAAGTGAAACAAAGTACTAGACGCAAAAGAAATTCATAAAACCAGCATAAGACAGAGATGCTTATTGACAGTTACTCACCAAGGGCTCTCTCAATCTTGCCCATGACCTGATTGTTGGGAATGGCTCGCCCACATTCATAATCTGCAATGATCTGGGGCTTTTCATTGACTTTCTATCAAAAAAGAAAACAAAAACACAGGTTACTACAAAACACAATTTGATTAAAATATGTTCAGTGCTCGTTAATCTTTAAACTGATTTTAAGTTTACTGATAAAGCACATCAACCACCCCTGTAAATCAAACAAAGCCTACTTAACCTTAAGTTCTTATGACAAGAGGTCTTATTATTAAAATATTGTTAAAAGTTGTAACATTGTGCACCCTACAAAACACAGGGTTTGAAATTAACTTTTCCATGCACTAGCAACATTTATGAGCAGTCTCAACAGGGTCTGAAACAATCTGCCTCATGAGTGAAGATATAGTTTCTGAGATGTGTTGGGAATCTGCCCTCTCCACAGAATGCATGCCCACAAACTGCACAGTCACCAGCCCTTTCTGGAAGAATCATACATATAAGAACATAAGAAAGTTTACAAATGAGAGGAGGCCATTTCGGCCCATCTTGCTCGTTTGGTTGTTCGTAGCTTATTGATCCCAGAATCTCATCAAGCAGCTTCTTGAAGGATCCCAGGGTGTCAGCTTCAACAAAATTACTGGAGAGTTGGTTCCAGACCCTCAATTCTCTGTGTAAAAAAGTGCCTCCTATTTTCTGCTCTGAATGCCCCTTGATCTACTCTCCATTTGTGACCCTTGGTCCTTGTTTCTTGTTTCTTTTTTCAGGTCGATAAAGTCCCCTGGGTCGACATTGTCAATACCTTTAAGAATTTTGAATGCTTGAATCAGATTGCAACGTAGTCTTCTTTGTTCAAGACTGAACAGATTCAATTCTTTTAGCCTGTCTGCATACAACATGCCTTTTAAACCCGGGATAATTCTGGTCGCTCTTTGCACTCTTTCTAGAGCAGTAATATCCTTTTTGTAACGAGGTGACCAAAACTGAACACAATATTCTAGATGAGGTCTTACTAATGCATTGTAAAGTTTTAACATTACCTAGCATCTTGTTGGCCTTTTTTATATAGCTTCCCCACATTGTCTAGATGAAGACATTTCTGAAGACTCCCAGGTCTTTTTCATAGATTCCTTCTTCAATTTCAGTATCTCCCATATGATATTTATAATGCACATTTTTATTGCTAGCGTTTCTGAACTGTTTTTGCTTTTCTGTGGCAGCATTTTTATTTGTAAAGTAAATCACAGAGAGAAAGGCAGTGCAGGCCACGACGTGTTTGAACCTAAGTTTCCTGCAGCACTCAGTCTGACCAGCAGCCTGCTATGCCCTTCATACACAGACACTGAAAACGTAAGTTATTTTCTTGATCGGTTATCCAGCAAAATATTTTCCACACATTTACATATTTGACTATTGTAAATCAAAATCAGAAAAACACATGTAAATAATGCTTCAGCTAATTTAGCAGTAAGCATTTACAAGTTCTCATTAACAGCGATTTACAAAGAATGACATCCGATAATATTTATACTATCTTTAACAGAAGCTGTTTATAGAAATCCTTTTAGATTTAATTTATTAAATATCAAACTAACCTCAATTCTTAAATGACAGAGAGATGCTGATGGACTGTATGGAAAACTAGTCCTATCACTTCACAGCGCAAGCACCACCTCCTTCTCTTTTGTTTGGTTGTCAGCAACATCACTTTCATACGTGACCATTCGAAAGTAAAAGTTGTGCTGCTTATTGTGGGGACATATTTTTTCAAGTTTGTTGTTTTAGCCAACAGCTTCTTTTTATTAAAAGGTACAGCGGTCTGTCGCAAATTCACACCACTGACACAGAGCTGCTGGCATTCAAAGTATACAAAAACATACCTGCCACTGTGGCATAGAAGTATGTGAAATTTACGCGCCACAGACCAAATTAACCCGCGTTTGGCGGGTGTTAATTTCGATCCCTGAAATATTAGTGAGGGATCTTAAAACAAACAAAAAAACTGCCGTATACTCACAGTGGCCAGGTCTTTCTGAGTCATCCCTTTGTTCTGTCTTCCTTGCTGAATGACTTTGCCCACCTCTAATGGGACCCTCTGATGGTGAAGCTCCTCCGTTTCCCGGTCCAGCTTGGCTGTGTTTTTGGTCACCAGATGCTGTTTGTTTTGTCCTGCAGACCCTAAACATAGAAGTAATTTTAAGTTACACATATAAATAGCAAATCCTTCATGTAACAGCGGTTAGGAGTCCCCTCATGCTATTACTTTGCAGGAATTCTCAGCACCTTTCAGACTGCATTCACACTGGGTCAGTTTCAAACTGACTCAGTCTGGATCGTTTCGGTTGAAACAATGCATCAGTGTGCTTGCTGTTCACACTGCGAGCAAAGGGACGAGTTCATTTGGATGCAAACTAAAGTTAGTTTTTTTGGTCCTTTTCCATTTTTATCAGGACCAAGTCCGTTTGTGTTCACAACGCAGTTTAAGTGCACTTGGCTCGTTTATATCGTGTGTGAACCAGATGTTTACAATATCCTGCAAGGCATACTGAAAGATGGCAGCTATTGATGTATTGCTCCGGTTTTTAATATAGCATGTTTTAGATTGTTACATATTGCTGTGGAAGAAAGCACTGGGGGAGCACGTCACTATTTTAATTAATATATGTACTGAATGCCTACAGTGGGAGAATAATGCAGATTACGCAATTCTGCATGGTCCCGTCGGCATTAAACAAAGTAATTTAAGAAAAGACAGAATATATTTTACTATTTGTCAAGTTCGGCTTGGATTTTGGTGCCTGAGCAAATTTCTGTCAGAGCCTCAGTTTCTCCCACTGTCCAGATTTCCACAGTGAAAAACTGGGCCCTTTTTGTTTCTTCAATTCATGGATGCTGTAGCAACTCTGAAGCATGTTAAATGTACAAAAGTCCAGATTAGTATTTAAACAACAGGGTTAGAAACTAGTGAAGTGCCTAAGTTGGAATCAACAGCAGTTGGGGTCCCTAAAAATGGCTTAGATTTTATTTTGCTGCAAAGGACCTTCATAAACACTTGATCAACCACCAGTTCGATCAACCACCTGTTTCCACCTCGTTAATGAGTAACTACCGTACAGAGGAAAACAGTCTCAGCTGTGTTACCTTGCTGACCATGAAGCTCCGCCTGAAATTGACACTGATGACACCAACAAAATGTTTATATTATTGTACATTACATGTGTTGCTATTTACAAAAATTCTGGCTGGCTATGAATTACTAGCTACAATAATTAATGTACTCATGTACATATGCGGTCTTCACTAAAGTTCCAATTTTAAGACATTTTACATTTAACTGTAGCCCTCGGGAAGATATTGTTAGCTAGGTGGCTTTTTTTTTTTCTTTTTTTTTTTAAATTAGCAGTGGGAGAAAACCGCTTCAGCAAGTATAGTAGAATCTGCCAGAACTGACGGATGCCGTATCTACTAGGTTTAGATACTAACGAGAGCATAACAAATACAAAAGAAACGAGGGAAACAAATCCCTTCAAGAAAGCTGGGAGACTTTGTATAAAATGGATTTTACATTTTTAAACACTGCAGTAACAGTTCTGTTTGTGAAGCATCCACAGTATAATTTGACAGAACAGGTGATCACGTTAAATCACGTTGGGCCGCCGATTTCTCTGCAGGTACCTGGCGAGGGGCAACCACTCTGCAAGCTACACCTTTATTTAGCCCGGCCCAACATGATTTAACCTGTTAAATGCAAGGCTACTTATTCAACATAGATACATAAAGAGCGAATAAGAAGCTGAGTGATTGGCATATGTGGCATGTTTGCCTGCTGTTCTGCCCCAGTAAACCATGTTGGGCCGGGCTAAATACAGGTGTAGCTTACAGAGGAGTGGCCCCTCGCCAGGTACCTGCAGAGAAATCAGCAGCCCAACGTGATTTAACCCGTTAAATTCAAGGCTACTTCTTCAATGTAGACAAATACATTTATGCACTAAAAGCCTGCGAATAAGCAGCTGGCGAATAAGAAGCCAACTTCAGCCTCGTAGGGTCTCCAACCCTGTGCGAACATCTTGCAATGCATGTCTTTTTTGGAAAGGCGTACAGCCCTTTCATTTGTCATTGTAAAATACCTAAAATCTCTCACTCACTGTCACATACCCGCATCTCTCTAAATAATGTTTGAAATGATCCCTTTCAGGTTCTATTTTGGTTGAGAGGACGGAGCAACGGCGTCGCTTTTGATTTTTTTTTAAATCCTCTTGTATAGAGATTCAAACTCAGCACATCTACTTAAATATACATTTATCAAATTACGCAAATGCAGTTTGTATTAAGTATTATATTTATACGAACAGCTGCAACCACATTGTGCAGTCAAAAGGGATGCGACACGATGCGCCCCGTACAGTAAATAGTGAAGCTGCACAGCTAGCTGTCTGCATGTTGTAAAAAAGCCAATAAGTTGGTAAACTTCTGTTGCATTTGTTCTTCTGTCTTTACAGAAAACAAGTAACTCAGAATTTTTTCTTGCATTTTAGCTGTCACCGATTTACATGCTTGCTCGCTCAGCTATCTCATCTGCAGCTACACATAAATGTTGCATGAAACAACCAAACAATTTACAGATACTCGCAGATTTATATTTTCAGTGCATGGTAATGCATATTTTAAAAGTAAATAAAGGAACCAAAACTATTTTTATATAAATTTTCAAGATTCATTTTCAGACTTTAATTCACAATTTCTGTGCTCAGTGACAATCGTAGCATTACGTATGAACACTTTATTAAAGCATTAAAGGGGACATTGTTATCATCAGTATGCACGTTTCACAGTAAGACATACAACAAATTCAACAGTTGCAACTCCTACATACATCTTTTGGCTATAACAATGAAAGTGAAACACTGAACAATTAAATCATGAATTGATAAATGATTGAGAATACAACGAAAGAAATTCGTTATATAATAAAAATTGCTGTTTTCTCAAGGCTACTTTAAATGTATTGACTTTTAATCTCCAGGAATATAACTAGCAAACCTCAGTTTATTAACAAAGCACTTCACTTGCCACACGTTTACAGCTTGTTTTCTGTGTACATAACTTAGTAAGTTAACAGTACCTGTTTATTCTAAGCGATCACGTAACATGGATCCAGAAGCCTGAACTGAAGCAAAATTAAATATAGTGCGATTTGATTCGCTGCTGGTTGCTTTTATAAGCAAGCTAAATGTAATGTTGAATTTCATTAGCTGGCTGTGATGTAATGCTTTGTCCTTGACCACCGAGGTGTGAGACCATGGGAAGAGCGCTTTTTTCAAATTATTGTATGTTTGAAAACAATGGAGTCAGAAAACAGGCTGAAAGGGAACGGAAAAAAAGAGTTATTAACCGATAAACAAAACCTTGAATATCGTTTTCATTCCAGAACGTAATAAATAATTTTGTTTTGTTTTTTGTTTCTGTTCTGTGCAAAACTTCAGGTCCCTCCCCCCCTTACTATTAAGGTGTAGTAATATTATTAGATCAGGTAAGTAAGTTGGTCTATGATGTCATAGAATTGTCTTACGGCACAGCCATGTGATCTTGTTAAGCCAATCACAGCACTTAATTTACCCAAGGCATTTTATAAAACACTGTGTAGCATTATGCACACCAGTGATATTGGTAACACAGTAAATGTTTACAAACACAATATGAACAGATACACAATCTTAATAAAAATGTAGCCTGTAGTCATACTGGAGCAATGGTATTTTCAGTTCTGGTAATGACTACCTAGTGAAACTACACCCTTAAAAACAGTTTTTACAAAGCAATAATGTATTAACCAGAGCAATTTACAACACTCTCAAATGATCTGGAAGCTTCCGTTTCTAGCATTGAAATGCATAATGCAATCCCGTCACTGTCAGGAAACACCAATATAAATGTAATGACTAGTCCAAAGGTTAAATTTGAAAAACAAATCCAATTCAACACCAGAATAAATACTGACCAGCCGCAACACAAGATAGATGTGCAAAGCCAGTACTACTATGTGGCTGTTCCGTATGCAGAAGAATCTGAGAAGGGTAAGGCTGCAAATACCAGACAGGATCTCCATTCCAGACCAGCTTTATTTGTAAACACTTATGTAACCATCTTTTAGCTTGAGTTCTGTCACCAAAACTATGTTTGCCATGAAGACACACAACTGTACACAATGTAGATTTTATTGGTCTAAATACACTTGTTGTGAAAAATATTAACCAATTCTTAATTTTGGCTGCTTTGTGACAGACCAATTTGTTCTGGAAACATTTGTTGGGTAGCTTGTATTATACGTTAAATGTATAATTTTCGGTAGCTTTTCAGTTTTATTTTGTTCACTAATCCTTTGGTGCATCATATGTTTACATATTTTGATGCAATGCAGGGTGTGAATTCAACACTGTTATTAAGTACAGTAATGGGAAGGCTGAAGGCTGCAGCAGCCCCCACCCCAATAACAGATCCCCTTCAACTACAGCACTTACATTTTTTTGTTGTTTCGAGTTCTTCCCCTCTTCTCTGTGCTGACGCGACTGCCTAAAAGAAAGGAACAGGGGAATTACAAGAGTCCGCATGCACATCCATGTTAATACGATTTCGTTTGTCTGGTTTAGAAATCGTATTTAATTGTAGGTGTGTTCAAAGTGTATTTTTAAGTTCAGATATTCCAGGCCGTAGTTTTGGCCTTGGATTTTGAGATTGTTTTGTTAAAACTGCAATCAAAACAAACTGGTATGTAGCAAAGACTCGGACTGTGTATGACGCAATAGGGACATGAGCCAAATAAATGTAAATATATAGTTTGCTTTAAAAAAAGCACTATCTGCAATGGCGTACAAAGATATTTTTGAAAAAAAAAAAAGTCATTTACTAGCGCACATGCTTAGTTCTACAACAATTACATTCCACAGAGTTTACGCCGCCGCATTGCCACACGTAGGCCTTGTATTACTGTAACTGGCAGTTTCTGCTAGTCGTGTTTCGTTATCAGTAAAGTTTTAATTTAATCAGCAAAAAAAAAAGTAATCTGTAATCTCAACCGATACATACATTAACACAATCACCGTGCTTTACACAGCACCAACACAATGCATTGTAACTTCATATGTTAAAATCACGTCCCAAATATTCGTGAGGCCCACTTCTATGAATCCCAAGGTCCACTGAAACCTTGAAACCGAGCTAAGTGCAGTTTCCTAGCAGTGCTAACATTATTTGTAATCACAATACCCATATGTTTACCTGTTTGGATTTTGCCTGCGATGCGGTCGGGCCCTTCTTCCTCAGGACGGTGACAGTATCCCAGTCGCTTTCTGCCATTGTATTGTATGGTATGGTATGGTTTTAATTCACTTACAATTGTAAATATGTATCTGTAAAAGTGTCTGTGTCTAATGTGACATACTCACTCACAGCCGTTACTATCTAGCTTTATTTAAACACTTTCCATTAACACTACTAGACTACCCCAGGGGAGGGTCTTGTTTGATGCGTCATTTGGGGAGGAACTAATAGCTTGGATATAATTGCAGTACTAGAACCTACCAGAAACTCAGCAGCAGTGTACATACGGACTACAAGCTATACAATCTCTACAAAAGGAAAACAAATATGTGTGTGGGGAAAAAAAACACCTACAAAGTTGTGCCAGTATTGCTCTATGTCTTTGTAAGTTTAAATATAAGTAAATAATGTAATACAATGTAGAGAAAAAATAGATATGCCCCCATGGTACAGATTGTATTTCAGGGCTTCTCAAACCTGGTCTTCACAACACCAGGGTCTGCTGGTTTTCAGATTGTATTTCAGGGCTTCTCAAACCCGGTCCTCACAACACCAGGGTCTGCTGGTTTTCAGATTGTATTTCAGGGCTTCTCAAACCCGGTCCTCACAACACCGGGTCTGCTGGTTTTCAGATTGTATTTCAGGGCTTCTCAAACCCGGTCCTCACAACACCAGGGTCTGCTGGTTTTCAGATTGTATTTCAGGGCTTCTCAAACCCGGTCCTCACAACACCAGGGTCTGCTGGTTTTCATTCCAGCTGAGCTCTCAATTACTTAACGAAACCCTTAATTTAACTAATAATGTGCTTAATCCATCTGTTACTTCATTTGGAATAATGTAATGTCAGAAATTATACACAGGTTGGTCTACATTGGCGTTATGTGTTACCTGTTGAAAAATGGGAGCCAAAGCTACATGTGTAAACATCACTACTGAGAATGTACTTAGATTGTGAATCCAGTAATACAGAAATCCCCCCCCCCAACCCCCCCCCCCAAAAAAAGGTCTAACAGGTTGCAATAGACAAGTTGTAAAGATGTTTGCTATGTAACAATATGTGGATGTGGCAACAGACATTATTATTTTAAAGCCACAAAAATATGGGGGAAAGAATGGACAACTATGTTTTTGGGGGTTTTTTTTCTAAAATGATATGCAGCCCACTGTTTAACACTTTATGACCAGGGGAAAACTTCCAGAGCCCGCTCCTTCTCCACCCTTGCCCCTCAGTGGTGGAACGACCTAGCCACGGATATCAGGACTGCTCAGTCCTTGACCACCTTTCGGCACCTCCTCAAGACACACCTGTTCAGACAGCATTTGTAAACAACACAACTCTCGACTATACTGGACTATATGGCACCCAACTGTATCAGTACTTACACCATCTTATTACACCACTATAGGCTTATTTCCAATCTCCCCTTCTTATCTAAAGTCTTGGAGAGGGTAGTAGTGAACCAGCTTAACTCATTTCTTGCCATACATAATGTTTATGAGAAATTTCAGTCAGGTTTTCGCCCAGGTCATAGTACTGAAACTGCACTTATAAGAGTGGTAAATGATGTGCTGCTATCTTCAGATATGGGCCTCCCCTCAGTTCTTACTCTTTTAGATTTAAGTGCAATGTTCGACACTGTTGATCATTTAATTCTGATTGAACGTCTTGAGAACTTCATAGGACTGTCTGGAAGTGTTCTGTCTTGGTTTAAAGACAACTACAGTGGCCCCTACTGGCCAAGTGGCTGGTGAGCTCAAGCAGACACTTACAAGTTTGGCCTTTGTCTTCTTGGGGGCGGTAGCTAGCAACCACATGTCGTGTTCCTGGGTGTAAAGAGGCGATTGGCTTGGCGGCTTGTCCTTTAATTCTCCTGCGCTTGTGTGGGGAGTTGCTACATAACTGGACATACTGTAATGGGGGGTAAAACAGGGAGAAATAAATGGACACTCTAAATTTTAATATATATATATATTTAGAAAGTTAGAATTATTTTAGTTTACAAAAACACCAATGACAGGAACTGCTAAAGCCCAACATTTTCTGCAGGGATAGCTGAACAAAGTTGTTTGTTCGAGGCCGTACAGTACTATTCAGGACAGTAAGAGGTCGCTACCAGGCACAGGACATCTCGGAGGCTGCGTCGCTGTTCCTGCGAGTGTGGACTGGAGACCAGCCCAATTCAGACTGCACATCATCACCAAGGAGAGGCTTTGGCCAGCGGTTATAACGTTTGGAGGCCTGCTTAGTGTTCCAGCTCCGGGGCTTGGTGTTCATCTGAAATGAAAACAGTAAGAACTGCATTAGCTTCTCCTCCACTTGGAGTCCCACTTTGGTTTGGGTCGTACTAGTTCTTTTTATGCCGGTTTTCCATATTGACTATATTCCAGGTTAGATTGCAAAAGGAAAAGGTACAACAGAAGGTCAGAAGGCTTGGTCAGGCTGTTCTATAATGTTAGTCTTCTTAACATTATAGAACAGCCTTCTGACCAAGCTTCCTTTATGAATATAGAGTGTCCCTTTCTTCGCACATAATGTGCCACCTTGCTGCACTGAAACTGAGACGGGTGAATGAGTTTCGTATTCTGCCTACAAGTGATGGCAAATAAATATTTCCACAGAAAAGAACACTGTTCAGCAAACAATCATTGGTGGAATTTGATACCTGCAGTCCAAAGATGATGGGGCCAGTGAAGAGAGTACTGAAGCTATTCAAGGGACTTACAGCTAATAATACATTCTGTAATTCTCTTGAATTGCTATTTTACACACATTTTATTCACACGTTTTATTTTATTTTATAAAGCAATAATAATAATAATAATAATAATAATAATAATAATAATAATAATAATTGTAGTAGTGCATGGAGTCGGAAATCTGATCTGAATAAGTACTCATTCGAAGCCTAAAGGGTGAGGTATCAGGACTACTCACAGACAGCAGTGCGTGTGTGCATGTTTTCAACATCTGAGCAGAGGTTTTCTCAGATACGTCAAATGCTATAAGACAGGCATAACATAACACAGCTAGGAAAGAATTAAGTTCTTCAAGTCCTTCTAAAAGAACATGAAAAAGATAAGAACATAAGAAGACCTATGCTCGTCCAGTTCCTAGTAGCCAATTGATCTCAAAATGTTGTCAAGTCAGATCTTACAGCATCCCAGTGATTCCGCATCAACAGCATGTCTAGGTGACCCATATCAAACCCTCACCACTCTCCTACCCTCTGTTCTGTCTCCACTTAATTTACAACTGTGTCCTCGAGTCCTGCGTGGGTCTGATTTTTACGACCCGCTTCCGACCCAGACCTGCAACCTGCTGCAACACCGTCTTCTTACCTGCGACCAGACCCGCCCCGCTTTAATAAGACCTGCAACCTGACCCGAACCTGCAAGTGTTTGTCCTTTACCTGCTGCCTGCGTTGACTGATTCTCTCATGCTCTCATATTCACACACAGATGTCTCTACCATTCTCCACAGGTTGAGTTTATACAATAGGCTATACAGCGTGGTAGCTTTCTCTAGTAGTCTGCATATACTGTAACATTGTAACATATTAACTATCTCTATTTACTTTACTATAAAATACCTGTCTGTTCCTTTCGTGCAAACACTTGAAAGGGATCTCCACCTGTGCTTTTGCAGAGATGATGTACCAGTTTTGTGGCTGTCGTTCACAAAAACATGATGACAGATTTTATAAGCAACAAATCACATGTCCAATATTTTCATTTGCTATGATTCCAAAATAATTCCACACTTCTGATTTACCTCGTGAACTATTATCCACCACATGACATAAACCCTGCGCTATCTTTTGTTTCACCTCGTCCACAGGCATTTTTAATATCAACAAGCAGACGTGATAAAAGGATGTATCAAACAAGAGGCAATACAAACCGAGAACACTGCTTAGTCAGATGACTCCTCCATAATCACCTCCTGCTTTGGTGCAGGAAATAAATAAAAACAGAAGAACAAAAGAAAGTTTACAAACGAGGGGAGGCCATTCGACCCATCTTGCTCATTTGGTTGTTAGTAGTTTATTGATCCATGAATCTCATCAAGCAGCTTCTTGAAGGATCCCAGGGTGTCAGCTTCAACAACATTACTGGGGAGTTGGTTCCAGGCTCCCACAATTCTCTGTGTAAAAAAGTGCCTGCTGGTGCTTGTAGTTCCGCCCCGGCCCCTTGTCTCAGAACGGCGGCGAATTTGAATCAGCTGCTCTGAGATTCAGCTTGTTATCAGAAAAAGACACGCAGCTGTTAGAATTTAAGCTGCAGTAATTTCCCAATTAATGTATTTTCTGATTAAAGCAGTTAAAGATGTAATTTCTCCTTACTGCTTCTAAACTGCTGTGTACTTTTCCACGACTGTACTTCTCCCACGCTGTCGCTGTATGACATTGACCTTCTAATACGTTATATGGGAAAATGTTGCAGACGAGCACGCTCAAAGGACAGAAAACGTTTTTGGTGATTCAAATTCAGACCTGACCCCAAACTGCAAACCGCGAAAAAGTTAACATTCCGACCCGAACCGGTCACCCGTGGGTAACCGACCCGATGCAGGACCTCGAGTCCTGGTTTCACTGCTGTGCTTAAAGCATTGGTTAGGGTTAGCTAGCTAAACAGATTCAGTCCCCTCAATCATTTCACAGCTTTTCTTTTAACCCTGGGATTAGTCTCGTTGCACACAGAAAGTCTGCTTGCCCTATCATTGCCATCAACATGCCCACCTGGATGAAGACAGCGGTGTTCATTTGGAGGGTCTCCATTCTTTCGTTCAGCCTGGCCAGCCAGTCCAGATGGTCTGCGATTGATAGCTTCAGGTCTGCATTGTTCTGCTGAATAAAATCAAACCCAGATTCACTGCTGGGAGACAGAGCCTGAAATTCAAAGGATAAAATGAGAGATTTGCAAGTACAGTATAGACATAGTTGTTTACTTACTTGGCTTAAGTGGCGCAGGCTTAATAGCATTATATTTAGTAGCAACACAAATGTTACAATGATGATAGTAACACCACTAAAACTAAAACAATAGAAGCACCTTGTTATATATTGACCAGGCTTGAACACTGGTGTGAATAACAAACAAGTAGTTGTATTTCACCTAATACAAACTACGTCAGGCGCTCTGCCTAATTTACTGTACTATCTACTTTCTCTTAAAGGCAAACTGAACAGTAAACTCCATCATTCTTAAAGGCAAATGTCTGTCTACGAGACTAAGCAGTTTCTTCAGTTTTACTCAGACTTTATAACAGATTTTAAATGAGTTGCAAATAGGCCCTATTTTCGATAATAATATGCGATCACCTCGCAATATTGATCGTAATCGGATTGCCTCAAAAAAAAAAATTTTTTTTTGGTTTAAAAAAAAATAAAAATGTAGTAGTCGCTAATTATTATTATTATTATTATTATTATTATTATTATTATTATTATTATTATTTTGAGTTTTCTCCCCAATTTAATAGTGTCCAATTATTTTTAGGCTCAGCTCACTGCTACCACCCCTGCGCTCACTCGGGAGGGCGAAGATGAACACACGTTGTCCTCCGAAGCCTGTGCCGTCAGCTGACCGCTTTTTTTCACACTGCAGACTCACCATGCAGCCACCCAGAGCTACAGCGTCGGAGGACAACGTAGCTCTGGGAAGCTTACAGGCAAGCCCGCAGGCGCCCGGCCAGACTACAGGGGTCGCTGGTGCGCGGTGAGCCGAGGACACCCTGGCTGACCTAACCATCCCCCCCGGGCGGCGCTTGGCCAATTGTGCGCCGCCCCCTGTCCTGCCCCCTGGACTCGAACCGACGACGTCCAAACTATAGGGCGCATCCTGCACTGTACGTGAGTGCTTTTACTGAATGAGCCACTCGGGAGCCCCTGCAAAAATTATATTGTTAAATACTGCACCAAGATAATACCTCTGTAAGACATTTAAAATCTACGACTGATTCTTTAAAGTTAAGGATAATGCAGGAGTGCATTTGTGCCGGTCACACTGGATCCCAGATCCCGTATATTTTTGACTGACAGGCAAGAATTAAACAGTTTTCAAATGATGAACTGTATGAATGAATATATATATATATATATATATATATATATATATATATATATATATATATATATATATATATATATATATATATATATATATATATATATATATATATATTCATCCTGTTACATGAATTGAATTACAAAAGTGTATATTTTAGGATACAACATCAATGAGTAAGAAAATTACCAAACCAAATGGTGAAACATCAAAGAAATGTGTGCTTGTCTCTCCTGTTCATTAGACTAGTCACCCCGCCACTGGTATTGTTCAGACCTGAAGATTATGTTAAACATGGCTAGGCAAAGGTCGGCATGCAGCTACCGACACCAACAATAAGACACGAAACCAACAAGCAGATGAGAACCTGAAGCATATATGATCCCTCTTCCTTAATTAGAAGATCTGGTACCTTTTTGTTTACAAATTAACCCCGGGGATAACGTATCACTAAACAACAAAATGCATGTTACATTTCTGTCAATCACTCAGCTTGCCATCTTGTGTTACGGGCCGCTCTGTATTTGTTTCCAGTTAGAGCCCTGGGCTCTGCTATACAGTACAATTGGTTGAAAAGCAGGTAGATTCAAAGCTATAAGGATTAAAGTCACAATATATTTTAGAATCAACACTGGAGGAGAATAATGGCTCTAATTGTGCAACTTTGACCAGAGCCACCTTAGAGCTGATTGAATTAAAAGACTCTTATGAACTGGGCTACCCGTTTACCCGTGTGCCTAACCAACTAAGTAAAACAACTGCGTGAAAAAAAATGTATGTCATTTAAAATAAATAAATAAATAAATAAATAAATACATACTTACATTTATTACATTGGAAAGAAAAGTATTGTATAAAGCTTGGTATCCCTGGGTGTTACATTCTACAGAAACACTACAGCAAGAGGCAGCTGTTAAACCTGGGAGTGCAGAAAAACATACAGGAGGGGGCCTGACTTTCCACTGCGGCCAAATAGCCCATGTCATACATTTATAATAGAAGGGCCTATTTACCTATACTGCAGTAGAAAATATAGACCACTGTGTTCATACAAGTCCAATATAAACAAATATAAGTAGGGCCATACAGTACGTACGGATGTGATGTTGTCTTTCACCTCTGAGGCAGAAAGACGGAGGTGCTCCAGTTTATCGATCTGGCTTTTCAGGCGATCCTCCAGTTCCTTCATCAGGGCCAAATTATCGTCGACCTTTAACTCTTCCCTCAAGGACATTGTGGGGTTCTGTAAGGAGGTAGGGAATTATTGATGGGTTTGCCTGACAGTTTGAAAAAACACATGACCATTTTTAGCCTTTCAATTTTTCTGAAAGAAAAAAAATTCAAATATGAATTTGCCATTGTTCCTCATCTACAGTGGGCCCTGAATATCACTTTACATTTTCAGTAATTCTTCACAAGTTTGGACAGCTTTCGCTGTTCTCATTAAACAGTTTCAGCAGCGCTGGTACATAACCTAAAAATAAACTGTGTTCTGGATTAATGTCTGAATAAAGTGAAAGTTATACTTTATGGTGTTAACTTCAGAGTAAGCAAAAGGAATGGTTTTATTGTATGTAATTATTTTCTTAAAGTATATGTAATTGGAAAACAGTATCGGTTTGGTTTCCAGCTGCTAACATGTGTAAGTCTGTGGCACAGTTGTTTCCAGTTGATCATGTGCCTGGTTCTACCAATGCATTGGTTAAGGCTATACATCAGTGGTGTGCAGTCAGGGCATGCAATAATATGAAATGTGTCTTTCTGTCTTTTGTTTCTGGGTGTTCATTGCGCGGACCGCTAGTCATGCTGCGTTAGCTCTGCATGACTAGCCTGGCACTTAAACAGTACCATGCTCTCTGAGTGACGTCGCAGCCACACGCGCGCATAGTGGAGCTCAAGTCTATGGAAGGCCATCTGGATCGAAAATGCAAATCATTTGGACCAATCAGAGTACAGAAATGACTACGTGTTCCAATTTTAATTGGTACGTGTTCTAAAGAAATGACACAAGCTACGTATTTCCTACGTTGGTGGATAGTCATTTTACATTAGTGGCTTGTCATGACAACGTATTCACTTGTAAAAGCTTCTTACGTACAACGTAATTGGCACAGTAGCCAATAACCTTAGGTAAATTATTTAGACAAGAAGACATCAATTTAAAATAAGAAATATTGCATATATGGCGGCGAGAGATTTTCTTCACCGCTGCAAGCATACATTTGCTGAGTGCAGCCGTTCGGCATTTGTTATTTTACGTGGCGTGGTCCTTTTGACAGTAAAGTAGGAGACTGAGAGTTAACAATTATTAACAAATGTATTATACTTGATAATAAACAAGGTCCCTGTCAGGCTGCACTCAGCAAATGTATGCTTGCAGCGGTGAAGAAAATCTCTCGCCGCTAATATATTTGCAATATTACTTATTTTAAATTGATGTCTTCTCGTCTAAATGATATACCAAAGGTTATTGGCTACTGTGCCATACGCTGTGCGTAATAAGCGATTACAAGCCACTAATGTTAAAAATAAAAATGTAATTAAATTAAAATTCGTACACGTAGTCATTCCTGTGCTCGATTGGTTCAAATGAGTACGTGTACCGAATATTTGAAACTTGTACGACACAATGCGTTTTTGACCTAGATGTCCTTCCATACAGTACTACACGTAGTAATTTATTTGAAACGTGTACTAACAAAACACGTTTCTGACCCAGATTGCCTTCCATATACATTCTCAGACTGTGCGCTGCTGTTAGCTCAGACCGATTTAATTTTGTTTGCACCTTTAGAGCTCCCCATAATGCATTGCACACCAAGGCAGGCAGGCTACCTTTTCACTGGGTCCTAGTGCCTCCCATTTTACTGGCTTGTGGTATAAATTACTGAGAAAAATAAATAAATAATCGATTACATATATTCTCAAATTAATAAATCGATGCACGGGTAGTAAAATTGGACCGGGCCGTGTCGTTAATTTAAAACCTGACAGGTACCCAGTTTTGGGGTACCAGTGCCGACCTCTATTACATTCATATAGTTTCGATGCATGAACTAATGGTAAACCACTGCTATACATAATACATTGTTTTGAAAATGTTGTACATATCGGTCAAAAACACGATAAACCAGAAAGCATACAGCAAGCCGCTCCACCAGTACCGACAACAAGAAACAGACAGATCTTCACAATGAACACATACACTTATGGAAGCGATGTTGTTGCTTGCTGCTCCTGTACCATAACCGAAAAAATAAGTTTATTTCTTCAAAACCCCAGCAAACGTCTAATACCTTTCTCCAGGAAACGGAAACACAATATCCACATAGACTTACCAAATTACAATGCTTAGTTTTGGAGCTTGTAGATCAGTCCTGCTAATGCACAAGAGTTTTGCACAGTTTTTTTTTTTTTTTTTTGTCTCACAAGAATCCTTGGAATCCCACTTTATCCTGACGTCACCATCAGACATACCTCCTGAGCCTGGCCTATAGGCTATAAAGGCAGGCACATCTACTGGCATGATTCTTCTTGGGAGCCCCGATTCCATTTGACACAGAGGGCTTCTCAGGTGCAGCATCGCGCTAAACCACCTGGCGGCGCACCTCAAACACGGGGATGGAGGGTAAGAGTGTTGTTACAGGAGCCACGCATCTCCATGTTGAGCAGACTTCCAAACAGAGAAAACATTTTCGACATTGACTGCCTTCTCTACAACTAACACACACGTGGATACGTTGTTGTTTGTTTTGTACGTTAAAAGAGTGATTCATTATATGTAGCAACAAAAAAAAGTTGGACGACAGTTCTATTACAGTAGTCGTGTGTGTGTGTTTTTTTTTTTTTAACAACGGTAGGCTATGTGCTTATGTTGTCTTTTAAAACATCGCTGTTTATTTGTAGAACCAGCTTTTAACCGCTGTTTATTACGTTACTCATAAGTTTAGTTTCCTATGATTCTACTTTAACGTAAACAGGCCTCGTTGACAACCCAGTGTTTACATTCCTCAAAGGTTATTTAGCTGCAGAGACGCTAGCCCCTCTGACTTCCTTACCTACTGCGTGAACTTACTATGGGTGCGCTCACGACACTTTTTTTTTGCCGGCTAGATTGCAGACGGGAGTCTGCGCGTAACGTCACGGTCTGTGCAGACGCAGCGTGGACAGCTTTGGTAGATGAACCACAGTTCTGAGCAGAACCAAAATGGAGGTGGTGCTGAGAGAAATTCTAATCGCAGAAGAGGATGCAATGCATTGGAAACAGTCCCTGCTATAAAGAGATAATAATATAAACGTATGTTTTGTGAAGAGACAAATTAATGAGTATTGTAACGGGCAGCATTATTATTATTATTATTATTATTATTATTATTATTATTATTATTATTATTATTATTATTATTTTACATGTTTAAACCTTTAGAATAAATATTTGAAAAGTATAATAACTGTGTGGAAAAAGAGTCAAATCATTTTAATTTGTATTACAAATCATTCATAAGACAATTAATGACGTGACTGGAAGGCGATTCACACCCCCTGACTAGGTGGCAGTAGCACATGGAGTGAGGATTGTCTCTGGTTGCCTGCACACTTCTTTGTCAGCCAGCGCTCGTCTATTGTTTGAGCCGCGTCTGCTCCAGCGCAGGACCTGTCAGGAGATGCGCGGTCTGCGCAGAATCTGCGCTCGGGAGATGCGTGACCTGGTGACGTCTTTTCCGGGTGAGTTCACGCAGACGGGATTTTGGACAGGTATTGCACAAAATATATATGCGTACGTGAACGCAGCCACAGACTCGTGAACCCACCCCCAGTGTCAACCTAGCATCAGCTGATCATTTATACCCGTTCAAACTGCGGTAGCAGTCGTTTGGGATACAGATGTAATAATGCGTGTGTTTATCAGCTGTTACGATAGTTGTTACTTGTTTCAGATATAATTGATGTTGATTGGCGGGATTGTAGATTATGATTCGACCAATTTGCACTGGATTAAACTGGATTTCAAACACCGGCGGTCAGGGCTGCTGTTTTATCTGAACATTTATTATTACATTTGGAAAACATGTCTGGACCAAATGGAGATCCCAACGTTTCCATAGGAATAGACGAAGAGGAGGAGTTTGGCGAAGAAGGTAAATACTTTCCATGTGGTTTATAAATCTAAATGTTAGTTTTCTTTCTTGATATAATATTCGCTGTTGTAATATGATGTGGTTTATGGGTTAGACCTTATTTATATGTATTGCTTTTGTTCAGAAATATATAGAAGAGCCAAAGCGAAAGACTGTCAGTCAGCTGATCACAGATTTGTCATTATGACAGCTATTAATTCTGACATGCGCTGATTTACTTTACAGGGTTCCTCAAATGAATCAGTTACATACCCGACATAATAATCAATTATTTACCAAATAGGGTTTGCTTAGGCCTTATAAAATCATACATACTCGTACATATTTTAATTCGTGTTTTTTGTTTTGTTTTAACGTACATGTTTGTATCGCTATTTATTATATTAATTTAATTTTGTTAATGTTTGTGCCACCTCCTGTACAAGTGTCACACAATGCCTAGACATAAGAGCATTTCAGTAGGCTGTGTAAATATTCAAAGAGCTTCTGACTTGGAAGTCTTGCTGAAACTGACAGGATCTAGTTCAGATTGGCAGTTTGCAGCCCGGGGAGTTTGGATCACGCGGCTGAGCAGTAAACAGGCTGACCGGCTGCATCCTGAAAAAACTAAATAAAACTTGGAATGGCCTCTTCTCGTTTGTAAACTTTCTTACGTTCTTTTGTATAATACATTTTTAGAATGAACTGATAGACATGTGTCTGCTAAATAAACACATAATAATAATAATAATAATAATAATAATAATAATAATAATAATAATAATATATAACGTTTAAAAACACTCAATTGTTTGTCATATTTCCTGTGCGTTCACCACGGTGTCTCTTCTCAAGAGTATGCAGCAATCAACGCCATGCTGGACCAGATCAACTCATGCCTGGACGACCTGGAGGAGCGCAACGACAGTCTCAACACCAAGCTGAAGGAGCTGCTGGAGTCGAACCGGCAGACGAGGCAGGAGTTCAGGCAACAACTGTGCGAGGGGCCGGCCCAGACCCCGCCATCACCCCCACCACCATCATCTGAGCTGGGGGGCAGGGAGGAGCAATGAGGAGGAGCCCATGAAGCTGCCCTCTCAACCTCCAAGGACTAGAGGAGTCAGGGAGGGAGAGCAGGACTTCAAGTAGAAACTGGGTGAGGCACCAACAACAGAAAAGAGAGCAGAAACTATAGAGGAATAAGCTAGACTTGGTCCTGAGGTTCATGGGGCAGAAAATACCAATATACTTTCCAAAGGAAAACAAATGAGCAAGTATATAATAAATGTATTGTTAGTTCAGCAACTTCACATTCCAGGATGTGGCTAGTACTGCATCTACAGGTAGTAATATCGTTAACCCTGCAACAACAACAACAACTTCAGTTTTATATAGCGCCTTATCAAATACAATATCTAAAATAGAAATAAACAAACCAATCATAAAATCAGGACATAAACTGAAAAACCAGATTTGGCTTAAAAGCTTCTCAAGGGCCTTAACCAAATGTGAGACCGAACAGATAAATCTTTAGACCTTTTTTAACCTATCGACTTACTGGCAGTTCCTGATGTCAACGGAGAGGTCATCCCATAGCACAGGAGCCAGGTAGCTAAAGGAACAACCACTGAGACCAGCCCGTTTCACATCAGGAACTACCAGCAGGTCAGCCTGGGAGGATCGAAGGGTACGAACCGCAGATATCCAAGATTCAGTGTCTGCAAGACACTCAGTAAGCACTAATGATCAGAAGAAATGTTAGTGTTCAGTTTCAGATATAGCTGTGTGTCATCTGCATATGAATGAAACTGAACACTGTGTCTACAGTGTCTACAGATGAGCTCACCCAGGGGCAGCATGTAGATGTTAAAGAGCAGTGAGCCCAAAACTGAGCCCTGGAGACACCAGAATTAACATCCAAGTGAGCTAGTGGAGATTCACTAAATTTAACTCCATGAACTATATGACAGTCAAAATGTTTTCTATGGAGTTATTTATCTTTCTCCATGGCACAGACAGTCAGGACTGGGTTTATTAATTCCAATCCCCATCACAATCTATATGTATGGGGCCTTCCTGGGTACAAGAGGCAGTAAAATAACCCACATTGATGGCTTTACTAGACTGCTAAACTGTTCCCTAGCTCCCTCTAGGCCTGTCTTCAAGTGAACTACCTTTGCTGTGAAAACCCCTAGAAGTTGTGTGTGAGGGTCTCAGACCTTCAGTAATTGTTCAATTCAAAACTATTATACCTATAACAGTCTTGTGTTTGAAATCCTTGTATAGGTCATATTTATTTTATGGTGTCTGTTCTTAATTTGTCCAGGGTTACATGTAGAGAATATATATTTTTAAATGCTTAATTAATATCTACATTTTGTATACTGTACATTTACACTATGCTGTAAGAGAAACCTTCTCAAATATGTGATACTACAAACCTCAATATGTTTGTATATTACAGGAAAGGCAGCCAATATAAACGAATCTGTTATTTAAACATTATATTTAATAAAGTAAATTGATACTTTAATTTAACTTTGTGGGATCTAGTTTTTTTCCTTGGAGTATAGTGTGGCATTGCTGTACCTTAGATCCTCACCGGCAACAAAAGAAACATAAAATCATAGCCCTCATTAACTGCAAAAGTTAAGTGTAAATGTAATGTATCAAATTACATACATACTGCATGTGTTATGATTTTTTCAAAGAAAAAAAAAATTGGTACTAAATGGGTTAAGACTAGGACTTTTGAAAGTGTAATTTTAAGACGGATATCTGTAGTGAGACAATACCTGGCATTTACATGTACATAAAAGTGGTTCTACCGTGTGCTGAAAATGTCTAAGCATGCTGTTTTGAATAGTAATAAAGCAATATATTGTCTGGGATTTCTTGTGACAAACTTTTTTATTATGTTTAGAACAAAGATTATTCTGATCTGTTTATAAGATTGATTTATTGCCTGGCAGAGGACAGATGTGTTGTAATTAGTTTTAACACAAATACATTATCTGATGATGTGTGACACTGTAATAACTGGAGGTTCATAACTCAAGGGGTATGACTCCATATCCATTGCCTTGAGTTTTCAATGGTATATTAAAACATATATTTTGTTTGTGCATTTCTGAAAACTGTCAAGTTAAACTTCCTAAGCTAATTGTATTAGATTTTAAATGTGAATGCATTTTCCCATATCCCTTCCATCTAAGCAAAAGGTCACGCAGCTCGGAATTCAGTAAGATGTGTGGGAGCCTTGAACACAGTTCTCTCTCTCTCTCTCATTCAGTTGGGTGCTCAATGTTAAACCCCTAACTTTGCACTTCAATAACTTTGCCCACAGATTTGCATGTTCCATTGACTTGCAATGTTGTGAAAGCGTGGAGAGTTTCATGATGCCACCTTGTGCGGTTTTTGAGATCTAGATATCCTTTTTTTAGTGAATTGTAGTGAATTTCTGCACCAAACCGGGTAAGGTACACATGGTCTGTGCTGAGGTAGGGCCTTTCAAAGGTTTGGTGAAAAAAGATGTAATTGTTCCTGAGTTATTAATAATAAAAAGATAACAGGCTAGCATCCTCTCAGCAAGTTACACGAGCGGTTTGCTGACTGGGTCAGCAAAACTGTGTGTAAGTCATGTCAAGTGACTGGGATCTGTAGTCCTGGGGGAGCTTGTAAACAATGCAATCACATAGACAGGCGCTTCCGTTTGAACTACAGCTCCCAGAATGCATACCAAGTGTGTCAGTCAGTAATACAAGACGAATGAGTATTTAAATATATACTGTACACAGTCTGCGGAGCGCCACTTAATGTGAGGGCAGCAATAAATAAAATTGAAACGTCAAACCCCTTGCAATTGGATGTACCTGGTACATTCTCAAAAACACTCACTCAGTGCTGCCTAACGTACCATGTATCACAGTGTAAGTGCAGTTTAAGATTACATTTAATAGAATCACTTTGTAACTGCAGTTTAACACCAAAAAAGCAGTAAAAGCACACTGCAACTGCAGTTTAACAGTACCTGTAATATAATCACATTGTAACTACAGATTAACACTGGACTGTAATAAAATGTCATTGTAACTGCAGTTTTACACTAGACTGAAATAATCATTGGAACTGCAGTTTAACACCACAATGTAGTAAAATTCCATTGGAACTGCAGTGTAACTCCCACTGCAGAAAAAATACACTGTAACTGCAGTCTAACATTACATGTTATAGAATCGCTTAAAAATGTTCCAAGTTTAGTGAAGAAGTTAAATCCTTGCTCTCAATTGTGAAAACAATTATTTACATTTATGTTTCATGTTCATGATTTTTTTTACTGTTAATGAAGATTGCATTATGAATGTTTCATTAATAGATAATAATTAAACAGGTTTTTATGGACAAAACATTAGGCATTTTGAGACCTTGTGAAATTAAACATGTCTTGTCCATTAAAACCTGTTGTTTATGCTGACATAAAGGGCTATTGAGTCACTTATGTTGTCTAGTGTGAACCCACCTTAAGAGACACTTCATTTCCTATCTTACAATTATGCATCACATATTCCAAAAACGATCCACATTGTTGGACTATTTTGCTTGAACTACTGATTTTGCACTCTTTTCATTAACATGTCTAATACAATGTGGTGAAATGCAGCAGTCATGTATGGAACACCTCCACAGAAGAGGTGTAGTTTATAATGAAAATAAAAACAGTCCTCAAAATGCAAGGAAATTCATTGCAAAAAACTATGTTAATGCAGCAGTTAGGGTTGAACTCATCACCACAAAAGCAAGGAAATGTGGCGTTAGGATTTTTAACCCTAACTCGCCATTCCCACCCCCACACAAGCAGCCGCAGACCACCATCATCAGGTAAGACATAGAACATGCAACTCTTTCCAGATGACACAAGAGACATCCATCATCATGGTCCAGCAGTGCTGTAGCAATAGATATACATGTACAATTCAACATATACACACCCACTTCAGGCTGCAGAACCGTATCAACTTTACAAAAATACAACTATATTTTCACACTTTTGATCTCAATGCAAGAATGATAGTAATTGACATGTCACAATGCACTATTACCGTTTTCCAGCATGTCAAAGCATTCAAATAACCATATAGGTTGGCTGGTAGGGAGCCTGCAGCAGGTCTTAAGGCTCATTCCACCAGATACACTGTTGCCTCAAGGGCTGCTTCCAGGGATATTCCTATCCAGAAATCTGCAGGGCTGCTGCCTGGAAGTCTGGAAGTCAGCACACACCTGTACCTCCCATTACCATATCCACCTTGAGTTACACTGGGATGCTTGTCTTGCAGCCTCTTTTTCCCTAAATAAGGGGTGTGCACCTTTACCCCTCATCCCAGAGAACTGCTAGGAGTCTGCCAGAAGTCTGTATACTACAGTGTACCTTATCCACATCCATAGGAATGAGGGTTAATCATATCTAGCTGTAGTTCTAGGAGTGGTATATAGTGCACACCAAACAATCCACCGACCTCCCCTGGCATATATATATATATATATATATATATATATATATATATATATATATACACAGAGCTGACAACAGTAACACCAGTAGCTGTGTTCACTTGTCACAGTGAAGAGTCTCTACACGCTGTCCCTCAGGCTGTAGCAGGCAGACACATATTGGCTGTCTGCCCTTGCTCTCCTAGCAGGATTGGTTTCTTGGAGTCAGGCAGGTGTATAAATTGGGTCATCTGACTCGGGAATTTAGGAAAATATTCGTCCCTTCGTTATATATTTGGTGCAAGATAACAGAAAGCGCATCTCTGTCTCAACCTCTCCCAGCTCACAATGACAGCACAGCCGGTTTTCTCTGGAACTCTAGATTTTTGGTGTCTGCCTGTTTCAATGGCCAGGCTGTGGTCACTGAGTCTGTACTTGGTTAGAGTTGGTCTTTGTTTTGAGTACTTTACCCTGATAAGGTATTCCACCAGGGTAAAGTTTCTGTTTAGGGCCTGATAACATTCAAGTTTGTTTTATAATGTTGTTTCATTTGTCCAGTTTTCAATGTAAGTGTTTTTCAAATTGTGGTCAACTTTTCTGGTTGTTTGTCGTTGGCACTGTTCTGAGGCTCACTGGTGTGGGTTTGGCTCAGGTCTCTGAGCCTTGGTACCAGTTGGCCCAGGGGTCCTTCCCTGGGGAGAGTTGGTTGCTCTTGGGTCTGCCTGGTTCAGATGAACCCAGAATTTGGCCGCTCTTTTTTGTATGGGGATCATTAGCGGGAAGAGGCCCAGTTCGGCCCTGCACGTGTTATTTGGCGTGTTCCTGTGAACCTGTAATATGTTTTTACAACATTCTAAATGGAAAGTTGCAGTTGGGCAATTTTGTTGATTAAAGTTTGTGAGTGGGCCCCATACTTCACTGCCATAAAGAAGGATGGGCTGGATTATGCTATTACATTTTTTTTAGCCAGATTTTTATTGGTGGTTTGATTTCGGAGAAGCGGTTCTTTATGGCATTGAAACCCCTGCATGCTTTTTCTTTTAATGCATTTATAGCCAAGTTGAGGCTCCCTGATGCACCGATACGGCCCAGGTATGTAAAGCTGGTGCTGTGCTCCAGTTTGGTGTTGCTCAGAGTGAAGCAGTACCTGTTTAGCAGTGACAGGCTCTGCTGAAGACCCTGCTCTGTGGGCGACAGCAGGACAGCAGGCAATTATATATGTCAACTGGATAAAATAAAAAATAAAAAACATGGAAAAGAATTACTACAAAAATGAAGGCAAGTTCAATAAAGTACATTGCCAACTTCATATAAATCCCTATGCCAGGTTTCACGAAGATCCATCTTCCTTTACTAAATGTTTCTGAAGAAGCAAACCAAAATAAATAAAATATAATGTTTAGTTCCAACCATGCCCACTGTGGGCACCCAGTGACAATGACATCAGCCATATAAAGACATCAACAAGAGGCCTTTTGTTTTCTAAATCTGTGGCTCAAAAATTAATAGTTCACTTGACTGAAAAACAAATATAATATGTAATAAGGTGAAAATAACAATAGAACTCCACACACAAAAGGACAAAGAGAATATTCACACTTTTATAAATTAAAATTCTTTAAATACAGCAAAATAAAAAGACTTTAAATCCAGACTTTACAAACTGTTCTAAAAAAAACCACACACAAAATAAGTTTACAGTTATTTCCAGAGAATACATTCTAAAAAAAAAACAGTTTTTTTGTCAGCTTCTAAATTCTCATTCTTCTACATCCCCCACCCTGTCCTCTCTCCTGGCCATGACTAGGGCAGTGGCTTAGCTTTTCTGTGGACCTCTCTACAGTCCAGTTTTACCACATCGTGCCTGACAATACAGTGCTTGTTTCAACAGCAGAGCAGCACCTCAGCTGGCTCGCAGTGAAATATGACCTCATTGCAATGTACTGTATTCACTTGGACAGTACAGGTAGCACCCTGCACATTTTCAGAGGGCAAGAGTAAAACGCTACCTCGCAATGAAGTACATGCTACAAGAGTAAGGAACAGACATGGGAGAGGTTTCAAATAACACAAATAGGAAGAGTTTACATTATCTTTTAGACTTGTCTAAAGGCCCTTTTATTAATTACAATTACAAATAACCATCTGCTTATTTCTGAAGGTGAGTTTCGCTCACATGATAGTTTTCATTTTCAAAGTGTCTTTTCTCAGGCCAAAAGGAGTACTTTGGAACAGGATGTGAACAGAATAGATGTCTGTCTAGAGAGCGAGATCGAGGGGGGTTGGAGAGGAGACAGGCACCACTGGCAGTAAAAACATTAATTTGCATTATCTTGAGATATGCGCATGTGTGTTCCAGCATCAAGTGTTGCTAGTGAGACTGCGTTTAGTATTGCCGCTCGTACACTTGAGAATCAGCACACTTCTAGGAACAGCAATATGAAATGAAGTGCAAGAATATGGAACAAGATTAACCCTTTGCGGTCCTATGTCGGACCAGGGCCGACATCATCAAAAAAGACGTAAAACACAGACGTTTTTTTCTCCGGAAAAAGCTGAGAAAACCATTCAATGGCTGACAGAAGCCACAAAAAAAAAAAAAAAAAGACCGGATCTGAGCAATACATAGCCCTGGCACCACAGAGATAACACAGCCATAAACAAACAAGATAGACATTTGCAGAGCTTTTTGAGATGTTATAGTAATAAAATAATGACTTGGATCGCATTATTGAAGAGTTTGGTGATAAAACGAGTGATCAGGAGATGATTTATCAGTATGCACGACTATAAAGAGGTATGTGAAAAATACAGCGAACAAGGGGTGGGGCGGGGCTTGAGATGCAGTACTGAGTGTCCTGTTGACATGCAGTGCCTTTTAAACCTGTTTCACTGTGAAAAAAAAAATACTTTTGAAAACAGCACGTGTAAAATAAACTACACGTGTGAAAATAAATTGGACCTGACACGCCTGAGACGCGCTGAATAAATGGACCGCTAAGGGTTAATTTTGGTGCTGATGAAAGGTGCAGGGTCGGCAGCAGTGGAGACTGGTTTCACAGACCCCTATTAGCACTAATCTTGGATTACGCTATCTACAGTACAAGCATGCAGGGGCAGGGTTACTGTAGCTTCCCTACATTGCCTCGCAAGAATGGAGCAGTCTCAGCTGACTCAATTCCTGGCCTCCCTTATGTCAAATTATGAATTATGAATTATGAATTAACTGTGCCATGTGAATGGTTTAAACCAGATGTGTTTTCAGATTTTTAGGTTATGTTTTTTTGTTTTCAAACAAATTAAAAAACACCACCACTTTGGTGTTTCAACACTGATAGGATGCTGAAATGGGTACACTGTAGAAAGTAAACCCTTTAAGTCTCATGTGGGACGAGTGGAAGATGCTCTCCAGTGCTTTGGCATGCAAAGCCATCATTCCAGCTGGAAATTAATTCGGTTTTAAAATACCTAGAAATGACCCCTTCACCTGCCTCCCCGTTTTCACAGAATTTATCGAGATCTCCTTGTCCGTGTTGAGCGTCTCTTGCCAGCGTTGGCTCCTGCTCCGCAGGGCTGCCACCCAGCTGGCCTCTCGCTCCCCTCCACCTCCCCCTCTTTCTCTGCACTGCTTCCCTTGCTTCTCATGTTCCCTGGCTCCTCGGTTTCCCCTTCCTCCTCCACCTCAGCTTGGGGTCTGTCCTGCTCTCCCTCTACATTGTCTTCATCTTGCTCCTGCACTGGCCCCTCAGTCTGGGGAATGCCCTTGCGCTGTTCAGGATTCCTGTCCATTTGCTCCTCAAGCACTTCAGCTTCTTTACTGATACAGTCATTAGAGGAGCTGCTCAAGTCTAAGGCTTGTTCCCCAAGTGCAGCATCCTCTTCCAAGTCATCCAACAGAAGGCTGTTTTTTGTTTGAGAGAGCCCATACAGACTCGCTGTACCAGGGCTTGGTTTCTTAGAGATAGTTTTGACAGTGTTTGTGCTGTCAGTACCACTTTTGACTGGGTCTGGACTGTCAAAGACAATTTTGACAGGATTTGGGCTTTCAGAGCCTGTTCTATCGGAAGGCATGCTGTCTGAATTAGTAGTACCATAGCCTTGCTCTCTATTGGTCCCACTGAAGTCTGCTGGGCCCATTTCCATTAGGTTGACTCCAGTTTCAGCTCCCAGTTCCTGTCCAGCCACCTGTAGTGTATCATCTGGATGCTCTTCCACTATAGTGCCAGACTCCTGGGCTTCGGCTGCCTCAAGACTCCTGAATGCTCTGTACTTCTGTCAGTAAAAATTAAAACCTGGTTAGCAAACAAAGAGCGAGCTCTAACTCTGTTAGACTAGAAGAATCTCTTATAGAAAAGTTAGGTCAAGCTCTGATGACTTTCTTTGTGTACCATTGTTCAAGATCAAAGCATAGAATAAAAAAGTCAAAAGGTTCTGACCTGCAGGTTTTGGAAATGCATCAGTGATTTGCAGTGAGAGAGCCTGGCCGTGGACTCAAAATGGTAGAATTTGTGGCACAACCTGCAGAGGAATCCAGCCACAGGGACCACGAAACTGGAGCCTGAGAAAATATGAGGGAAGGAAATTAAACAACTTATCAAACAGAATGCAAAGGTGAAAGAAAAAGAAAAAATGAGAAACCAAAACAAAAGCCATTTACAAGTCTATCTATTCTGTTAAGACATACTAGAATACACTCATTAAGAGTGACTTGTGACTGAAAAAAAAACCTGCTAAATAATGTTACATTACCATACTGAATTACATACCTCTCTAGTTTTCATTATACTAAAAGAAATTGAAAAATGTGACATTTCGAAAATTTAAAATGAAATACTGTACTACTATTATGGCTTCCAGTAGATATTTCCAATATAAGTCATTGCATGAAAAAAAAAAACTATAAAAAAGAACATAATTTAGATATTGTATTTATGTCTCAATCCTAAAATTCAAGGAGATGCAAAACGTTTGGCCATAGCGGTATAGTGTGATAAATACACAGGCAGCAAGGGCCATAAAAAACACCTGTTACTTGCTCACAACTCCTGGATTCAAAATGCATCCCGAGTTCATTGCCTGGATCCTGAATGTGGTCATCCTCACTTCAACAAGTTAACCTTTGTATATGTATTTGTGAAACTAACTGCTAGGGCAGCAGTGTGGAGTAGTGGTTAGGGCTCTGGATTCTTGACCGGAGGGTCGTGGGTTCTATCCCTGGTAGGGGACACTGCTGCTGTACCCTTGAGCAAGGTACTTTACCTAGATTGCTCCAGTAAAAACCCAACTGTATAAATAGGTAATTGTATGTAAAAAAATAATGTGATATGTTGTAACAATTGTAAGTCGCCCTGGATAAGGGCGTCTGCTAAGAAATAAATAATAATAATAATAATAGGTGGACAAATTCAAGATGGCCACCAAAAATCTCTAAAATGGCATATCTCAGCTCATAGTTGTAGTACACAGTTCTGTTTGGTGTCCAAATGGGGGTTTTGAGGGTCAAGGAATTAATTTCTTATAATAAACATTTTTTTAAGCCAAATTTATGTGTGTGTGTGTGTATATATATATATATATATCTCAATTATTGGCACCTTTAATAAAGGCTGTATAAAATAAACACAGGTAATGAGCTATATTTTATGCTCAAATATATGGGAAAACCATATTCTTTTATTCGAATACAATTGCTCAGAGAAAAAGTTTTTTTATTAATAAGTAATAAAATGTTTTCTCAAAAAGATAGGTGTCAGAATTATTGGCACCCCTAAAGATTCTTATAAATAAAATCAAACAAAATTAAATCTGCATTAACATTCTACTTCTTTAAGTTCATCTCAGTCTTAAGGAACTGTATTGTGGCCTTCCATGGCTTCCTGTTTCACTGGGGTATAAAAATGAGGTAACACGCATATGAAATCCATTTGTCATCCATCACCATGGGTAAAGACAAAGAACTCACAAATGAAGAGAGACAGATGGTTGTTGACCTTCATAAATCAGGCAATGGGTACAAAACAATAGCTAAAAAACTAAATATGCCACTTACCACTATTAGGGCAATAATTAAGAAGTTCAAAACCACTGCAACAGTGGTAAACTTGCCTGGTAGAGGACGCAAGTGTATCTTGCCCTTACGCACAGTGAGGCAGATGGTTCGGGAGGCAAAGGGAAATCCAAGGGCCACAGTTGGAGAATTACAGAATTTGGTTGCATCTTGGGGTCACCATGTCTCCAAATCTACAATTAGACGCCACCTCCATGCCAATAGGCTATTTGGAAGGGTTGCCAGAAAAAAGCCTTTATTGAGAGCAACCAACAAACGTAAGCACCTGGAGTTTGGCACTTCGATTGGAACCGGGTGCTATGGTCAGATGAGACGAAAATAGAGCTCTTTGACCACGCACACCAGCGGTGGGTTTGTCGTCTAAATAAGGATGTGTGTGCAGAAAAGAACCTCATATCTACTGTAAAATATGGTGGTAGATCTTTGATGTTATGGGGCTGTTTTGCTTCCACTGGTCCTGGGGCCCTTGTTAAGGTTAACGGCATCATGAACTCTACCCAGTACCAGGACATTTTAGCCAAAAACCTGGTTGCCTCTGCCAGGAGGCTGAAACTTGGCTGCAAGCACACATCAAAATCCACAAAGAAATGGTTCAGTCTCCGGACTTGAACCCCATTGAAAACCTGTGGTTTCAATTGAAGAGGGCAGTCCATATGCGCAGACCGAAGGATATCAAGGATCTGGAAAGATTCTGTATGGAGGAATGGTCTAAGATCCCTCCCAATGTGTTTTCCAATCTCATTAAACATTATAGAAAAAGACTCAGTGCCGTTATCCTTGCAAGGGGAGGGTGCACAAAGTACTGAAAACAAGGGTGCCAATAATTGTGACGCCATTTTTTTTGGTAATAAATTTATAATTTGAGAAATGTTTAATTTTTGTTGATTCCATTGAATCATTAATAAAGTCAAATATATTCCACATGTTGGAAAATTACAATATAGCTCAGTACTGGTATTATTTATTTTATACAGTCTTTTTTGTTCATCTTTATCAAGGGTGCCAGTAATTTTGGAGGTGACTGTATGTCGTGGTTGGCGAGTCTAGTTTTTTCTAGTTTTGCGAAGGGCTCCTGGATGAATCCCGAAGTTACCACTTTTTTTCAGCACTCGCCCGCATCCAGTCAGGCGAATCTAGATTGGCCCAGAACTTGAAAAAGATGACTGGGCGAAACACATTTTTTTTTTCACTGAATTTCGGGACTAGCCCAGGTGAGTCTAGTTTCGTCTAGTTTCAAAATCAATGCTGGGCGAATCTCGTTCGCCCATGCCATTAATTTAGGCAAGTCTAGTTTCGTCCAAAGCTTCAACATCGATGCTGGGCCAATCTAGTTTTGCCTATGCCAATTATTTGGGTGAGTCTAGTTTTGCATTTATACACTCTCCCCCGCCAGTTTCCAATTGCATGCCGGAGTACCTGCCTCGCCTACACAATGTAGCGACGGTGTGCTGGGTTTCCAGCGGCGGTGCTGAAAATACATAAATACATACAGTACTGTGCAAAAGTTTTAGGCAGGTGTGAAAAAATGCTGTAAAGTAAGAATGCTTTCAAAAATAGACATGTTAATAGATTATATTTATCAATTAACGAAATGCAAAGTGAGTGAACAGAAGAAAAATCTAAATCAAATCCATATTTGGTGTGACCACCCTTTGCCTTCAAAACAGCATCAATTCTTCTAGGTACACTTGCACAAAGTCAGGGATTTTGTAGGCATATAGTCAGGTGTATGATTAAACAATTATACCAAACAGGTGCTAATGATCATCAATTCAGTATGTAGGTTGAAACACAATCATTAACTGAAACAGAAACAGCTGTGTAGGAGGAATAAACTGGGTGAGGAACAGCCAAACTCAGCTAACAAGGTGAGGTTGCTGAAGACAGTTTACTGTCAAAAGTCATACACCATGGCAAGACTGAGCACAGCAACAAGACACAAGGTATTTATACTGCATCAGCAAGGTCTCTCCCAGGCAGAAATTTCAAGGCAGACAGGGGTTTCCAGATGTGCTGTCCAAGCTCTTTTGAAGAAGCACAAAGAAACGGGCAACGTTGAGGACCGTAGACGCAGTGGTCGGCCAAGGAAACGTACTGCAGCAGATGAAAGACACATCATGCTTACTTCCCTTCGCAATCGGAAGATGTCCAGCAGTGCCATCAGCTCAGAACTGGCAGAAAACAGTGGGACCCTGGTACACCCATCTACTGTCCGGAGAAGTCTGGTCAGAAGTGACCTTCATGGAAGACTTGCGGCCAAAAAGCCATACCTCCGACGTGGAAACAAGGCCAAGCGACTCAACTATGCACGAAAACACAGGAACTGGGGTGCAGAAAATTGGCAGCAGGTGCTCTGGACTGATGAGTCAAAATTTGAAATATTTAGCTGTAGCAGAATGTAGTTTGAATGTAGCGGTACATGAATGAGTGTCTGCAGGCAACAGTGAAGCATGGTGGAGGTTCCTTGCAAGTTTGGGGCTGCATTTCTGCAAATGGAGTTGGGGATTTGGTCAGAATTAATGGTCTCCTCAATGCTGAGAAGTACAGGCAGATACTTATCCATCATGCAATACCATCAGGGAGGCATCTGCTTGGCCCCAAATTTATTCTGCAGCATGACAACGACCCCAAACATACAGCGAAAGTCATTAAGAACTATCTTCAGCGTAAAGAAGAACAAGGAGTCCTGGAAGTGATGGTATGGCCCCCACAGAGCCCTGATCTCAACATCATCGAGTCTGTCTGGGATTACATGAAGAGAGAGAAGCAACTGAGGCTGTCTAAATCCACAGAAGAACTGTGGTTAGTTCTCCAAGGTGTTTGGGCCAACCTACCTGCCGAGTTCCTTCAAAAACTGTGTGCAAGTGTACCTAGAAGAATTGATGCTGTTTTGAAGGCAAAGGGTGGTCACACCAAATATTGATTTGATGTAGATTTTTCTTCTGTTCACTCACTTTGCATTTTGTTAATTGATAAATATAAACTATTAACATGTCTATTTTTGAAAGCATTCTTACTTTACAGCATTTTTTCACACCTGCCTAAAACTTTTGCACAGTACTGTATGTTGAGGGCACTGGGGGCCGGGGGGGAATCAAGTGCCACAGACAAGAGGAAGAGGGACGAGGTCCAAAAAGTTTGAGAACCACTACTCTAAAGGACAAGGATCTCTGTGTCTGGTGCATGAAGCCAAAACACAAAAAACACGTTGGCCGAGACAAGTGGTGTCTTCTCCAACAAATGGATGCATGGCACACGTTCAAGGCTCACACAGTGTACCTAAAAGATGCTACAATGTGTGACCGTATCTTAGCTGTAATTGACTGTACAACAGATCCTTTTGCAGCGGAGACTTGGCATCATCACTGGAAAGAATATGCCTCTCCAATATACCACTATGATAAAAACGTTAATTCAAATTTCCAATTACAACAGGTTAGTCTTGCAGAAGTTGAAGAAATGTTCTTCATTATGTATGGACAGTTGTCTTGGTTATGAATGAGCCATGAACATTACAAGGACTACTGATGAAATACAATAACCTGTTGAGGAATTTCAGTTATGATATAAGTACAACAAAATCAAGCACAATTAAGCAGATGATTCAAAAGGAGTTTGCAAACAGGATCGGCTTTCAAGATCACTTCCACAAAAACAAGAGGACCATAGTGTTGACACATCTACAGGTAAAAGTTATGTGGAAGCAGCAAATCTACTTGTGGGGAGTGAGCGAAGAACAATTACTGAATACCATTGCCAAGTGCTTGAAAGATAAATTATTGCGTGCTGCAGGCATGAGCTGCTCTCCACATACTGATGAGTTTGAGAACACTGAAAAACCTAATCCAGAGACAACAGTGATGCCTGCCAGGATTCAGGATTGCAGCCTGGTCATCACTGATATTTTCATTCATCACGGGGAAACACACTTCCTAAAGGTCAAGTTATCAATGACGATTCATGGCCTGACTAGAAGTCATGATATTACAGACATGATGATTAATTAATTCCTTGTCCCTCAAAACTCCCCTTTAGACACCAAACACAGCTTTATATGAATATTATGAACCAAAATGTGCCATTATTTTTGGCGGCCATCTTGAATTTGGCAACCTAGCGGCAATTGCCCACATTTGAGAGGGTCCCCCACGGCCATCTTTTAGCACCATTTATTTATATAAAAAACAGCTTCAAACCTTTGTCCTCGTAAATTGATCATAGAATCCTATTATTTTTCCTTTACTTTAGCATTAACCCCATTTACAGGGACACTCACCGTACTGTGTCTCTGAATCATACTGTTCATCCTCGGTCAGCTCCTCTAACATCACCTCCCTCTGCAGAGATACAATGCAACACAGCATGCAGAACACTCACTTAGGAATATTTTTGAACACATGTAAAACTGTATATAGGTTTTATAATGGCCAGGCAGAAATACCCCAAGGCATACTTTAACCCCCATTTGAGACTCATGTATTAGAGGCGGTTATCTCATTAGCAGGATGAATGTTTCAATACCATTGTAACATAGAATCTGTAAAAATCAGTAACAACTGGTTTATGCATATTTGGCTACAGTATAAATCTCAGAAGAGTCATATTTCCCTGGTTATAACGTAACATTTTACCCACACTGATCCCAAAGAACACGGCATATAGTTTTGATGAAGATTATCACTAATCACTAAACAGAGACCCTTGCCTGTCGGCTTTTGGCCCTGAGGGTCTCCATTGAAGATTCCTCCTCCTCTTCCTCCTCCTCACTGGGATCCTCCTCGTAGTCCTCCTCTCCCTCGAAGCAGCCGATGGCATCCACAGTGATCAGCTCCTCAGGGTTCTCGGGACCCCCGTGCTCCCGGGCCTCGCTCCGTAGCTGCAGACAAGCACGGAGAACAGTCACACCCTGAGGAGCCCTTATTTATTCAATAATTTTACTTCTTGGGTTACTATATTCCTACTGGGGCTTTTAGTGTTGTCATACAAGCATCACCTGCTGTATACTACAGTGAGTTTTACTGCCTCCCTCCCAAAGTCTGGGAAGGAAGTGGCATAAAGTCAAGCAAAGACATACTTGATACAGACACATTCATTTTTGGGGGGTAAGGAGTAATTTCTTACATTAAATCATGGTAACACTGGTGTTCCCTTTCAAGTACGATATGTAACCATTACCGAATGGGTATTTACCTCCTAAAGACCCCTGAATCCTGAATACTTTACCAATGCTGCTCTTTGAGCCTGTGACACAAATCGTGACTGACATAATCAGTCACAGATCTTGGCGCCATTTTTCCTTTCAAGACTGACCTGATCGGAGAGCCTTGTTCAGATAAGTACATTGTTGCTTACATCTGTATATATTTTGTAGTTTTACACATTTTATACGTGATATTTAATCAAATCGCTGAAATAGTTTTTCTATTTATTTGTGTGCACTAAAGGCTGGTTACGTTCCGCTGCGGCCTTGTGCCCCGTGTGAAGCTAGCGGCTCGAGTCGCTCCTTCCCAGGGACCCAGCATATAAGTCGGCTGACTTTATGCTCTCCACCCGGGCTGCATAGCTCTGGCTGGAGCTTATTTTCTTTCTCGTTTTTGTTAATTAGCACTATACGAGACATTTTATATTACTGATGTAATTGTTAAATGACTTCTTTTCTCACTGTGTTATGTCTTTCAGATAATCGCGCGCAGACCTGTCTAACGTGGTGCTTGCACACATATAGTAAGAGCAGCTGCTTGCTTCAGCAGCATTGCACAGGACCGAGATATTCGCTTCGGTGTTGTTGTTGGTTTGCATTACAACCACAGTATCTCAATGCCGTTTTGGTGAACAGCTATTTTACCAATCACCCAGTAGACACATACCGAACTAGCACTAAGGTCACAGACCCACATCCGATCCCAACCTGGTTCAAACCCGGTACCAATTTGGTATCAAAGCCAGCGAACTGGTACCAAAGACGCCAATTTCCACATCCCCATAAAACCAGCGCACAGGAAGTACCTGCGGTTCGCCTTTCAGGGAACCTCGTACGAGTTCCGTGTCTTGCCATTTGGCCTCTCCCTAGCTTCATGTTTCTTCTCCAAGTGCATGGAAGCTATTTTGGCCGAGACAAGAGTACTCAACTATCTGGATGACTGGCTAATTTGTGATGAGTCTCCAGCACAGGTCGAGGCCCATATGGAATTCGTCACCGACCACTCCAACAGTTGGGCCTTATGGTGAATCAAGCGACGAGCCAGCTCACACCTTCCTACACAGCATCCTATCTGGGAGTGTGCTTGGACTCCGGATCCATGCTGGCCACTTTGTTGGACTGCAGAGTGCAGGGAATAGCTGCCTGCTTGAAGCTCTTTCAGCTCAACAGAGCACAAACGGTAGTGACGTTCCAGAAACTTCTGGCCCTGATGGTAACAGCTTCCCAGACCCTTCCATTGGGTCTCCTGTACATGCGCCCTCTGCAGGACTGGTTTAATCGCAGGTCTTCCAGCTCACGTTGAACCGCGACCGCCTATTGACAGTCCCACCTCTGTCTAAGCGCACTGTCTTGGTGGAAACAGCCAACCCATCTACGCTTAGGTGTAGTGCTGGGCAGTGTCCCCAGAAGGGAGGTCGTCACCACGGACGCGTCCAGCCTGGTCCTGGGCACTGTGTAGAATGGCCGAGGCATGCAAGGTGTGTGGAACCCCCATGGATGTTTTAGAGCTGCAGGCAGTTTACCTGGCCTTGTAGAACTCTTTGCAGGATGGTCAGGGGAGACATGTGCTTGTCCGCACAGACAACATCAACACCCTGTGGGCACCCGGTCTCCATCGCATGGCTCGCTACCTTTTACTGTGGGTGCATGAGAACCTGGGCGGCAGACCTCCACTCAAGGGGAGTCCCCAACAGCTCAGAGTGGAGGCTTCACCCCGAGGTGGTGAGCCTCATCTGGGAAAGTCAGGAGAGCAGAGATTTACCTCTTTGCTTCCCAAGAATCAACCAACTGTCCCCTCTGGGTCTCCATAATAGGATGCAGGGAACCGCTGGCAATAGATGCCTTGGCACACCAATGGCCAAGACATCTGTTATACGCTTTCCCAACAGTTGCGCTGCTCCTGCTGTCTGGAGAAAATCAGGCAGGACCGGGCCAAGGTGTTTTTAATAGCCCCATACTGGCCCCGGAGAATCTGGTTTTGATCTGATGCAGCTCCTGAGTGGCCAGCAGTGGAGACTACCGACGCCACCTGCTCAACCAGGCTCAGCCTGCAGCTCTGGGTCTGGCCCCTGAATGGCTGCATTTGAGCTATCTGGGACTTTCCAACAGGGTTACTGACACCCTACAGAATGTCAGTTCGTTCCAAACATGGCTACAAGTGGGGCGTCTGTCCCATGGCAGTTATACTGCAATTTCTGCAGGACCTTTTTGACGAGTGAAAATCCCCCTCCACATTAAAGGTCTATCTGGCAGCTATTTCCATTTGCCATAACACGATTGACTACATCTCCCCAGGAACCAACTTCCTGGAGGGGGAATTTTTGAAGGGGGCTCGGTGGCTTTGTTCGCCTATGAAGGACATTGTCCTTCACTGGAGGCTAAAAGTGTTGCTTAATGTACTCATGAAGCCTCCATTTGAACCCCTGCATTAAGCTGAGCTGAAATTGCTTTCTTTTAAGCGACTTTCTTGCTTGCTATCACCGCAGCAAAGCAGGTGAATGAGATGGAGGCATTCTCTATCGTAAAAGCCTGCTTTTTTTTTTTTTTTATAAATTTAGTCGTTGCCAATTATTTTTATTATTTTCTCCCAAATTTGAATGGCCAATTATTATTATTATTTTTGGCTGACCTAACCCACCCTCCCCCCGGGCGGCACTTGGCCAATTGAGCGCCACCCCCTGGAAGCTCCCATCCTCGGTTGGCAAAGGAATAGCCTGGACTCGAACTCGCAACGTCCAGACTATAGCGCACATCCTGCACTCCACGCGGAGCGCCTTTACTGGATGCGCCACTTGGGAGCCCAGCCTGCTTATTTTTTACAGGAGACAAGGACAAATGTCATGCTCCGCACCAATCATGCCTTCTTGCCAAAGACTATCTCTGCCTTCCATGCCAACCAGTCTGTGGAATTGGAGGCTTTCCATCCTCCTCCTTTCCAGTGGCAGGGAGCGACAGTGCCATACGCTCTGCCCAGTTTGGGCCCTGGTATATTATGTTGACAGGACAAAAAGTGAGGAGGCAGTCTGAACAATTTGTTGTCTGCTATGGGGCAAAGTCCTGTGGTCAAGCCCTGTCTAAGCAGCAGCTGTCTAAGGAGATATGAGATGCGGTCAAGACTGCCTATAAACTGGCCAACTTGACCCCCTCCAGAAAAGCTCACTGCCCATTCCACAAAGGGGCCTTGCAACTTTGTGGGCTTTATTCCAGGCTGCATCTGTCAAAGACACATGCAATGCGCCAGTGTGAGTTACGCCCCATACCTTCACCAATGCTGTGGATCCTCAAAAGCTGGTTTTGGAACTGGAGCGTTAAGGGCGGCTTCCCAGTCAAACCTTACAAAACAGGCATAGAGGTGAAATTCTCCCTCAATTTTTCACCCTAGCTACTTGTTACTGTGGTCTCGAATGGCAACCCACAGAGCAGCCTCTCGGCTTAGCCTTGTAGCATTCCGGTCATTCTGCAATCATTCCCTTGCGTTGGCTTGGGTATACTCACCCATTCGGTAGTGGTTACATTTCGTACTTCAAAGGGAACGTTTGGTTATTATCATAACCCTGGTTCCCTGAAATATAAACGTAACCATTAACCTTCAAGGTCGCTGCGTCCATTAATTGCAGCAGGCTTGAAGGAAAAATGACGCCGAGATCTGTGACTGCAATGCTTTTGATCCATCAGGGGAGGGGTCATGACTGTCACAGGTTCAAATAGCAGCTTTGGTATAAAGTACTCAGGATTCAGGGATCTTCAGGAGGTAAATATCTGTTCCGTAATGGTTACATTTCTATTTCAGGGACCCAGGGTTATGATAATAACCTAATGTTTTTTTTTTTATTATGTGTAAACAGATAGTATTGTTTGTGTCATGAGATGCACCCAATAAGAGGGATGAAAATCTCACATTTCAATGCACAGGGTGTCAATGGATGTTTACATTGAACACTGGATGCAAAGAGTAGGCTACTATCTGCACTGAGCGTAGAAATGTTAAAACATATGCAAATTAGTCAGAATACTCAAGAGAAGTTAGACTTGAGAACTTATCCTAGAAATATTGAGAGTTACCATGTCTGAGATTTAAACTCCAAGCTCCAGCTTGCCAGTTTTACAACCCCAAAAATAAAGGTTTTCAGCTACAGTATGTCAATGAAGGAGAGTGTGAAACCCAAACATCAGATCGAGACTCAATCTGAAGATGCACTGGATCCATAACGGAACTGTTTTGTGTTTTACAAGTAGCCTTGTAGGCAGTGATCATTCCCTCACGACACCCAGACAGATATCTCCTCACCTCCTCAACTTTGTGCTTGTGCTCCGGGGACTTCATGTGCTCCACAAACTTGCGTGGTGTCCTGAAGTGGCACTTGCAGACCGTACAGAAGGGCCTGGACGAGTGCTTTGAAAGCTGAACACCAGAGGAAAACATCAATGGCTTATCAAAAACCATAACTGTGCTAATATGCCTGTATGAATCTGCAGAAACTGCCGCCTGAATCTGTCTTCTGTCCCAATCAATAGGTTGCTTTTATTTATTTATTATTATTATTATTATTATTATTATTATTATTATTATTATTATTATTATTATTATTATTATTATTATTATTATTAATTAAAGTAGTAGTAGTCCTGGTATAATAATTAAAACTTACACTGCTTGAAATGTTTTAAACTACCATTATAAATGGATGTATCAAAAAAGATATCCTGCAAATGATGTCTGAAATAAATAAAACACCAGTTCTAGTGTTTTCTCCTTTTTTATAGGTAGTTTATTGGGGTGCCACTGGGTTTATTACAGAAATGTATTTACTGTAATATGGTACATAGTTTATTTTGCTTATACTACAGAGAGTTAAATACAAAATAGGAAATACTCAAAAAGAACTAAACATTATTATTAATACAACAACAAAAGAAAACGCCCAAATACATTTATATTCAGGAATATTTCTGCTCCTGAAAAGCTGATGGACAAATACATAGCTATTCCCCACAATTGCTATTTGGTCTTCTGCTTTTTCAAGTTGGCAAAGGTGTTGGACTGTGTGGTTCAGTGAACAACGGTTAACAGGTTTATAAAGACCACATGCAGATTTCACCTGGGATCCAATTTAAACGGAAACCTCCCGATGTGTATGACTAATACATTACCCCAGCCTCTATACACAGTCCCTGGTTACCTTGTGCTCCTTAGTTCTGCGATGCTCAATGAGATCTCCTGTGAAGTAAACCTGACAAGTGGTGCACCAGCGCTGCAGGGCGTGTCTATTCTCTCTGAAACACAAGGTCAGATGTTACTGCTAGCGATGAAACAAAATGTCCTTGCATATATGGTATTGTGATAGCTTTACTGCTTGTAGTCCAATCAATGTTTCTTGAATGGTGACTAAATGTGATTTACACAGTCAAGGTTTGATATTAAAAGGCAATTTGTTTAGAAATTACTGCGACTGGCTCATTGTGGTTCTCTACCACAGTTGCTATACAAAAATAAAGTGATCCGCAACAAGTAGATCACTGTGACCTTCACCCACTGATTGAGAGATGCATCCATATACCAACACTTTTACATGCAGAATATGTACAGAACTGCTTATACAATTGTGAAAAAACTTGGTTTGTGAAGTGGTACAAAACGGTCGTGTTTTTGGTAGGCGTGGCCCGTGATCCACATTAATCTCATTTTAGTAGCCTATATTACAGAAGGGGTCTGAAATAAACAGTGTTCCTATTTCTCTGTGTGCGTCCGGCGTAAATGTACATATGTATATATATATACAAAATCAGCATGTCAAATTAATGTTTTTAATCCTGTGTTCAAAATGAAACAGTATATAAATATTCTTCAATAATAAGAATAATATGTTTAAATTGGTTGTTTCTGAGTAAAACAGAAAAAAAAAACAGAATTGAAAAGTGAAATCATACAGGCAGGCGTGTGTGAAATCACACGTGTCCAAGAAGCGGGACATCACAAAGATCAGAAAGAAGACTACAAAACAGAAACCTCTCGTTTTAGTTTACAGGAAATATTCAACGGCAGTCTGAAGTACAGTGCACTCCGTTTATAAGAATTACTGATATAAGAATCAACCGCATATAGTGATCAAAACCACTGGGACCAAATCATTCCAATACTAACCATGCTAAAAGAATCTGCTTGAAGAATCAACACTTTGTAGGAACAATTCAATAATTGATAGTTTATCTAATAATAGTTTATCTGGGTTGATTAGTTCTCTTATTAATAATTAGTGTTACAAAGATCGACAAATAAAAAAGTACACAAATAATAAACAGAAATCAGGAAAGTCAGAAAGTAAATCTCTTAGTCTCTAAGCACAAAACACAATTAAAAAATCTCACTGCATTCATGCTGGCTAGCAGGCAATTGAAATATGACACCGCCTGTCTCCTCACAAACAAAGCAGCCACTGCAGCAGCTCAAGCAAGCTGTGAAGTAGCTAGTAGCTTACTCACATACACACACGCCCACATACAGGCAGAGCCTCAACTGAGATGATGCAGACAATCTTAGAATATATCACATTAAGCTTATTAATGGTATATAGATGAAGGGTATGGCAAGTTTACTTGTTAAAACCAATCCTCACCCAGGACAACTGGAAGCTGCTAGAGACTGGAAAATGCTGGCAGATGTTGGTCAGCGGCTTATTTTTCCACCTGAGATTGCCACCACTAACCTTCGACCAGATATTGACCTTGTAGAGTTAACAGTGCCATGGGAGGATGCTGTAGATGAGGCGTATGAGAGGAAGAAACTGCGGTATGCTCAACTAGCCACTGAAGCGGAACAGCGAGGATGGAGAGTCCGGGTTTACCAAGTGGAAGTGGGTTGTCGAGGATTTGTGGCACACTCTACAACCCGGTTTCTCAGAGACGTCGGATTCAGTGGCCAAGAGTTGCGTCGCACAGTGAAGAACTTATCTGAAGCAGCAGAGAGGAGCAGCAACTAGCTGTGGTTGAGACGGAAAGATTCTGGCTGGGGATCTCAAGCACAATAGAAAGGAAAGCTGATGTACGGGTAAGTAAGCTGGGCTGAGTTGAGTGGGGGGCGGAGGGGGGGTTTTGTGTGGAAGCCAGAATCACTGTCGAGCCCTCTTGAGGTGTCGTGGGCTAGTCGATGAAACACCGAGGATGGAAGGTGCCCACTTGAAGACCTCAGAGACAATAAGCTGATCCCTGGAGCCACCATTACACTTCAGCCTTCAACACCAGACAGAAGGATATCTACATCATCATATGGAAGGAAGCGCAAATGGATGGAGACACATATGGATCACATTAGTTTACTGTGAAGCTACGTCTTAGTTGGTGCTTATCTTGGCGAGAGCCAAGTTCAAATCAGCATGAAGTTTTAACATCTACTCTCATATAATGGAAATCAAATCTTCATACAACAATATGAGGTAGATTACTTATAGTTACTTTACCAAGTTTCTCTAGAGGTTATTTCACACGCAAAGGGTGCAAACTAAACAATTAACAATTCAATTATATGTGAATTCATTAATTTAGTTCCATTAAAGGAAAATGCAACTGGAATTATACTCAACAGTTCCTTGAGTATGCTGTTTTGGAAACTCAATCTGTTGAAGTGTCCGGTTTAAAAAGCTCTCCTCTCAGCAACAAAGTCTTCAATCCCACGTTGGTTCAAACTCAGCAACAAAGCTTTCAATTCTCGATAGAATCAACAAACAGCTGCAACAAAGTCTTCAGTCCTCAGTATAGGATCCACAACAGCGCCCGTCCGCTCTGCCCTCTTCACTGAATCTTCAGCTACGCAGGTAGCAGGGCACAGTTTCTTTTGGGTACTATGGTTTTAGGTGTACAGCAGACCCAGACTGGTTTGTCTGATAATAGTCGTTTGTAAGTTGTAAGGCAGTCCTCCAGCCGGGCCTCAGTCTCGTTGCTTGGGGTTGTGACTCGCTTGCAGCTTGCTTCCCGTCCCGCCTTGGTTCTGTTTTTAGGCAGAGTCCCGGAGTTGCAGCTTTGCTTAGCAGAGTGACAGCACCTTGTTTAGCATTCGATGTGGAGCGCAAAATGTTTAGTTTTGCTTGGATATTTAGTCTTTTTCACTCTTCTAAATAGCCACTTTCATGAGATCATTTGTGTATCTTGCCTTTTATTAAACACAGTCCTTTGATGTTTTAATGTCCTTTTCCACTGGGACATCACTAGTTAATGTCTTCCTTGCATCAAAAAGATTGAATTATCTGTACATAATTCAACTGTCCGCTCAGCCTAATCCAGTCCATGCGCCGGTCACCTAATCAGTAGGTCACATAGTTCAGTATGTCTGCAAGCCAGAGACCCCCTTCTCAAGACACAGCAGTTTGCCCTGTTTCTCAAGACACACCATCTCCCCAACCCTATCATGCCTGCTAACTGAGCTAACCATCTCCCCAACCCTATCATGCCTGCTAACTGAGCTAACCATCTCCCCAACCCTATCATGTCTGCTAACTGAGCTAACCATCTCCCCAGCCCTATCATGTCTGCTAACTGAGCTAACCATCTCCCCAACCCTATCATGCCTGCTAACTGAGCTAACCATCTCCCCAACCCTATCATGTCTGCTAACTGAGCTAACCATCTCCCCAACCCTATCATGTCTGCTAACTGAGCTAACCATCTCCCCAGCCCTATCATGTCTGCTAACTGAGCTAACCATCTCCCCAACCCTATCATGCCTGCTAACTGAGCTAATCATCTCCCCAACCCTATCATGTCTGCTAACTGAGCTAACCATCTCCCCAACCCTATCATGTCTGCTAACTGAGCTAACCATCTCCCCAGCCCTATCATGTCTGCTAACTGAGCTAACCATCTCCCCAACCCTATCATGCCTGCTAACTGAGCTAATCATCTCCCCAACCCTATCATGTCTGCTAACTGAGCTAACCATCTCCCCAACCCTATCATGCCTGCTAACTGAGCTAACCATCTCCCCAACCCTATCATGTCTGCTAACTGAGCTAACCATCTCCCCAACCCTATCATGTCTGCTAACTGAGCTAACCATCTCCCCAACCCTATCATGTCTGCTAACTGAGCTAACCATCTCCCCAGCCCTATCATGTCTGCTAACTGAGCTAACCATCTCCCCAACCCTATCATGCCTGCTAACTGAGCTAATCATCTCCCCAACCCTATCATGTCTGCTAACTGAGCTAACCATCTCCCCAACCCTATCATGCCTGCTAACTGAGCTAACCATCTCCCCAACCCTATCATGTCTGCTAACTGAGCTAACCATCTCCCCAACCCTATCATGTCTGCTAACTGAGCTAACCATCTCCCCAACCCTATCATGTCTGCTAACTGAGCTAACCATCTCCCCAGCCCTATCATGTCTGCTAACTGAGCTAACCATCTCCCCAACCCTATCATGCCTGCTAACTGAGCTAATCATCTCCCCAACCCTATCATGTCTGCTAACTGAGCTAACCATCTCCCCAACCCTATCATGTCTGCTAACTGAGCTAACCATCTCCCCAGCCCTATCATGTCTGCTAACTGAGCTAACCATCTCCCCAACCCTATCATGCCTGCTAACTGAGCTAATCATCTCCCCAACCCTATCATGTCTGCTAACTGAGCTAACCATCTCCCCAACCCTATCATGCCTGCTAACTGAGCTAACCATCTCCCCAACCCTATCATGTCTGCTAACTGAGCTAACCATCTCCCCAACCCTATCATGTCTGCTAACTGAGCTAACCATCTCCCCAACCCTATCATGTCTGCTAACTGAGCTAACCATCTCCCCAACCCTATCATGTCTGCTAACTGAGCTAACCATCTCCAACCCTATCATGTCTGCTAACTGAGCTAACCATCTCCCCAACCCTATCATGTCTGCTAACTGAGCTAACCATCTCCCCAACCCTATCATGTCTGCTAACTGAGCTAACCATCTCCCCAGCCCTATCATGTCTGCTAACTGAGCTAACCATCTCCCCAGCCCTATCATGTCTGCTAACTGAGCTAACCATCTCCAACCCTATCATGTCTGCTAACTGAGCTAACCATCTCCCCAACCCTATCATGTCTGCTAACTGAGCTAACCATCTCCCCAACCCTATCATGCCTGCTGACTGAGCTAACCATCTCCCCAACCCTATCATGTCTGCTGACTGAGCTAACCATCTCCCCAACCCTATCATGTCTGCTGACTGAGCTAACCATCTCCCCAACCCTATCATGCCTGCTAACTGAGCTAACCATCTCCAACCCTATCATGTCTGCTAACTGAGCTAACCATCTCCCCAACCCTATCATGTCTGCTAACTGAGCTAACCATCTCCAACCCTATCATGTCTGCTAACTGAGCTAACCATCTCCCCAACCCTATCATGCCTGCTAACTGAGCTAACCATCTCCCCAACCCTATCATGTCTGCTAACTGAGCTAACCATCTCCCCAGCCCTATCATGTCTGCTAACTGAGCTAACCATCTCCAATCCTATCATGTCTGCTAACTGAGCTAACCATCTCCCCAACCCTATCATGTCTGCTAACTGAGCTAACCATCTCCCCAACCCTATCATGCCTGCTAACTGAGCTAACCATCTCCCCAGCCCTATCATGTCTGCTAACTGAGCTAACCATCTCCCCAACCCTATCATGTCTGCTAACTGAGCTAACCATCTCCCCAGCCCTATCATGTCTGCTAACTGAGCTAACCATCTCCAATCCTATCATGTCTGCTAATTGGTGTTATTCTCAGACTAATTAAAAGTTTAAATGTAATTTTTCCGATTGTTATAACTTATTTTAAATTATTGTAAATGGTTTCAAATTACATTTTAATATTGTAACTTGTATGATGCTTGCAGTCATTTAGTTCTGAGCTTTGTTGTCCATAACTGAGTCTTAGAAAAATGTTTTTTAGCTGAATTTACCAATATGCGAGTGGAATGTCACTCTCTGATCAGAAAAGGACAAGTGATGCTTTGTCTATGAACTCTCCAGTGGCCAAACCTCATGACATCATTTGGAATCAGGAAGTAAAAGAAACGGAATACAGGACTGGTCACATGTGAGAGACACAGAAGTAAATCAGCTCACAGATAGCTGCAGAGAATTTTTAGTAAAAGTGTAATATTAGACTAATACTGGTGTTAACACTTCCAGGAGAACGTAGCTTCTAATGGTCTTTTTTTTCTATTCAGGAGTTTCAAATGACAGGAGCGTAGCCTACTGTGCTTTATTCAATAACATTGTAAGAGTGAAATGTATAGTTTATTTTCAGGTTTCTAAAGTAGACGACTATATTCCCCGCTGTGTGCTAAAATAAACACGTAATTCCTGTTGCCATCAAAATGAAAAATTATAATTTATGTGACCAAAACAGCATTGTATTATATTATATTATAACGTCTTCTCTTATAAATATTAATTCCAAAGACTCTTCCTCGCTTGACTCCACTAGTCCTCTGTTCAGAAACACGGTCGGTGCTTTTTTTATTAGGTGCTGAAGTAAAGCAGTGGTGCTGTGATGGTATTTCATTTTGCCTTTACAGACGCTGCACTGAACATGTGAATCTTCAAGCACTGCAGATACATTGCCACATGCACCGCCATATTGGAATGCATGTGTTAAAGTGTAGAGTACTCGAGTAACCAAACGAGCAAGATAGGCCGAATAGCCTCCTCTCGTTTGTAAACTTTCTTATGTTCTTATGAGTACCAAAAAAATTGTCTATATATTAAAATAAACGCGAATACTTGAGTAACTAAATTAATTATCCCAGCACTAATTTGCACATCTCTGGATCTCTGAACATTTCTATGTCGGTCATCCTACAGTACCACGCAGAAAGCTATATTAAAAGTTAAATACCCCTCGCATCCAATTGTTGTCCACAAGCTTTTACTTAACAGCAATGATATTAAAATAATCAAGTCTCTCAGAGTAAAAATGTATGTGGGCGGTACAATCACCGATATTTATTCGAACGATTATATTTTGTGTGCCCAATTAATCGACTGCTATTTGGAGGCTTAACTGACAGCCCTAATGCAGAATAGTTTGATCAAGGTGAAGTTTCCCCTTCCTATAAACCTTGCTCTTACCCATCTGTCTTGGACTGGCTCTGTCCCTGCAGTGACTCCTTCACTTTGGGCAGCAGTGTGACCAGGCAGGCGTTGCTCATGTGCTGGATCTCCATCATGCGCTGCTGGTGGGCTAGTCCATTCATGTGGCTCTGGAAATTCTGCAAACAGAACAATGAATAATTTAATGGGGAATTTTGTTGCTGATAAATAGTGCTGGCAGCACAAGTACCTGATTTTACCTTATTTATGCCGGAGTTTCATCATTTTATAGTGGAGCGTTCAAGGGCTGCAAGTTATTTTTGTAAGGTAGCATATTTTTCATACACACAGGGTTCGAAAAATTAACACCCGCCAAACGCAGGTTAATTTGGTCTGTGGCGGGTCAATTTCACACATATACGCCACAGTGGCGGGTACGTTTTTGCACACTTAACATCACTCGACTGGCAATCATCGCTGTCATGTCGCCATGCAGTTTATACTTTCTACCGGCAATCACCCTGCTCAAACTGCAGTCGCTGACAGTTCCAGACCCTCACAATTCACTGTGTAAAAAAGTGCATCCTATTTTCTGTTCTGAATGCCCCTTTATCTAATCTCCATTTGTGACCCCTGGTCTTGTTTCTTTTTTCAGGTCAAAAAAGTACCCTGGGTCGACATTGTCAATACCTTTTAGGATTTTGAATGCTTGAATCAGATCACCGTGTAGTCTTCTTTGTTCAAGACTGAATAGATTCAATTATTTTAGCCTTTCTGCATACGACATGCCTTTTAAACCCGGGATAATTCTGGTCGCTCTTCTTTGCACTCTTTCTAGAGCAGCAATATCCCTTTTTGTAACAAGGTGACCAGAACTGAACACAATATTCTTGATGAGGTCTTACTAATGCATTGTAAAGTTTTAACATTACTTCCCTTGATTTAAATTCAAAACTTTTCACTATATATCCAAGGCCTTTTACAGCTTCCCCACATTGTCTAGATGAAGACAGTGTTTGCCACTCCTCCTATTTTTGTGTCGTCTGCAAATTTAACAAGTTTGCTTACTATACCAGAATCTAAATCATTAATGTAGATTAGGAATAGCGGAGGACCCAATACCGATCCCTGTGGTACACCACTGGTTACCTCGCTCCATTTTGAGGTTTCTCCTGTAATCAGTACTTTCTGTTTTAACCACTCCCTAATCCATGTGCACCTTACCTTCAGTCATTACTTTTTGGGTTTTAAAAATCACTTCAAATCACTTTTGTGGCTATATAAAACCCAGTGAAAGGTTCATTATCGCCATCTACTGGATGTTTCAATTATAATTTTTTCTGCATTCTGTGCCGTTGATGTGTCTCTCAGAGTGGGCAAAATCATAAATAAATAACCGCGATAATTAAAACTACTGACGATAGAATAATCGTTAGAATTTATATCACGATTATCTTTTTATCATCATATCGCAACACTCCTAACTGCAACAACAGAGAACAACAAAGGGGGCCTTCTAATCAGCTTGATTTTAAGGTACTGGTATTTGCTATCGCATTTACTATCTCAGTTTTAAAACGTAGCTATGGTTCAAGTTAGTGAAGTCAGCAAGCAGTTCGCAGTTCGCTATTCCAGCTCAGCTTAATCCAGCTCGCTATTCCAGCCTGCAGTTCGCAGCTCGCAATTTGTTTTTCCAGCTTGCTATTCGTTTATTATTTTAAAACATTGATTTTTTGACCTACTTCCTGACCAGCTTGCTATATATTAATAGTTATATATGTATTTTTTTTTTTAATTGTTGCAGCGGTATGAGCTGTCAGTGGCTGATCAAGGGGCTGCACGATCTTCAGCCTCTGTGACAGGGAACTTACCAGATGAGATAGACTGGAGTTCACTTTTGGGACAATTTTTCTAAAACTTCTCAGCGAAAGGGTAGCCAACAAATCATAACAAGTTCAAGGTAAATCTAGGTTTTAAAGTGTTTTTCAAAGAATCATTTGAAAAATGGTTTTCTAAGCGTGATAGTGCCTTCTCGATGATGGTTCTGCTGTGTGCTAGTTGGTCTTAACTTTCATTATCGTGCCCGTCTTCATCGACGGGCACGATCGCTTGAGCGATCCCTACCTGCTGGTTGTAGCAAGTGATGTTGCAGATGTAACAGTAGTATTTGGATGCTGCTTCTGCATCAGTGTCACTGTTCCTGACTGCACTCTCTGGTGCACTTGTGCTGATGGCTCGGCTTTCGCTGCTCTGCTGGATCGTCACTTTGAGAGAGCCGCCAGCACTCAGGACCTGGGGGAGAAGGAGGAGGGAGTCATTATTACTCAGCAAACAACATAAACATTAACGTAAATTAGACACTAGGGCTGGAACAAACATTTGAATATTCAAACAAACACTGCTTGACAGTATCAAAGATATAATGTACAGGAATGTTTAAATAAATCTACACATTTTGCAGTACAGAAGTGTTTCTCCTTTCTTTAACAGGGTTGTAACAGGTTTATTTTACAGTAAAGAGATTTTTACAGTAATAGGGTGGAAATTACACTTTTGTTTTTCAGCTAATTAAAAAAATGAAAGAACATTCAAAGATCCGAGTAATGCAACAAATGCAACTGTTCCTGTAAACATCCTGCAAACATTTCTTGTTATTTTTAGGTTTACTTCAAGCTTAATATTTATGATGATTGTTTTCATTTACATTTTTTACTTGCATACATTTTTCTGGCATATACATGAACTGGAGAAACCATTTTAAGGTTTAAAAATAGATAGCCAACGAAGCTTACCCCCATCTACATAATCTACCCCATAGACCCCTTTTCTCTTCCGTATGCCATCTCTCCCCTCACCTCAGCAAACTCCATTGCCTCGGATCCAGCTGCATTTACTCCATCTTCTGTAAGAATGCACTCTGCAGCCACTAGCAATTTCAGAGGAAACAAGGAATTAGTTAATATAACGCAAAAGAGATAACCTGTGAGGGTTGTTCCAGTATAGGCTTTTGTTTCACAGGGTTTTATTTTTATTCATTTTAATTGAAGTGCAATGTACGGTTCTTTTTTAGTTTGAGATGGTTCTAAAGTGGGTCAGGAAAGTGGTGTTATCCATTTTCCTTTGGCATGCATCTTTCATTTTGTCTTGCAGGTGACATTCAAGATAGTTAAATACTATTACCAAATACATCTCCATAACCACTTCTCACCTCCTGAATCCCTTTCTCCCTCTTCCCTGGAAGTTTTCTCTTCAGCATTCTGCGCGTGCTGCTCATCAGAAACACACTGCTCCCCCATTTGCTCTTCAGAGCTAAAAGATAAAACATGAAGTATTGACTTCTATTTGATTTTCTATCTAAATCACAGAACAGTGTAATAACAGTTTTATATGTAATAGGTGTTGTGAGAGACCCCCAGAGATGCATTGTGTATCACTGTACCTCTCTAGTCTTTGCTTTTTAAATGCTGGTTCTTCCTGGTGTTCTGTTGAAGGCTCAGCCTGGCTCTCTGGGTCTGCAGCCCTTTCATCTGTAAGCAGAGAAAACATTAACTATGCCTGAGTTCACTCTTTACATCAAACTCTATTGAAGACAACAGGAGACAGGCATGGAGAGGTCAAATATAGGTAAAAAGGATAAGTGCAAGATGAAGAATGGGAAACGGAGAAGGAGGAGATTGAGGATGGGTTTGACTGGGGCTTGGTAGATACAAATGGGATTTGTCTTTAACCTCCTGGATTTGTCTTTAACCTAATGCTGTTTTTTTGTAAAATGAGCCTCTACACTGCAAGAGCATGAAGTCTCCCAAAAGTGCGCTCCAGGACAGAGCTGAGTTACATCCCTTATAAAGGTTTCCCACAGTAAAAGCATACCAAAGCGTAACAAAGCACAGCGAAAGCATGGTAAATCATAGGGAAGAACTGTAAAGCATATTAAAAAACATGGCACACAATGGTAAAATATGGTAAAGGCAGCAGTGTGGAGTAGTGGTTAGGGCTCTGGACTCTTGACCGGAGGGTTGTGGGTTCAATCCCCAGTGGGGGACACTGCTGTTGTACCCTTGAGCAAGGTACTTTACCTAGATTGCTCCAGTAAAAACCCAACTGTAAAAATGGGTAATTGTATGTAAAATAATGTGATATCTGTATAATGTCAAATAATGTATAATGTGATATCTTGTAACAATTGTAAGTCGCCCTGGATAAGGGCGTCTGCTAAGAAATAAATAATAATAATAATAATAAATGCATGGGTAAACCATGAGGGAAAACTGCAAAACTACCATACAGATTTACTGTGGTAAACTTTTAATATGGTTCCCATTAATGTTTTAAAAGGTATAGCTTAAGTTTTGTTGTTTTAAGTAAAAGACAACATGGAGTAAAAGGCAACATGCACACAATTATATATTTTCTTCATTGTTCCTTCCTTCCTTGCTTCTATAAAAATGGCTGATCTAGCCTGTGTTACAGATGTCTAGGGCAGATAACTAGAACTGAAGAGCAGCTCCAGAACAGCCCCATCTTGCTCGTTTGGTTGTTAGTAGCTTATTGATCCCAGAATCTCATCAAGCAGCTTTTTGAAGGATCCCAGGGTGTCAGCTTCAACAACATTACTGGGGAGTTGGTTCCAGACCCTCACAATTCTCTGTGTAAAAAAGTGCATCCTATTTTCTGTTCTGAATGCCCCTTTATCTAATCTCCATTTGTGACCCCTGGTCCTTGTTTCTTTTTTCAGTTTGAAAAAGTCCCCTGGGTCGACATTGTCTATACCTTTTAGGATTTTGAATGTTTGAATCAGATCACTGCGTAGTCTTCTTTGTTCAACACTGAATAGATTCAATTCTTTTAGCCTGTCTGCATACGACATGCCTTTTAAACCCGGGATAATTCTGGTTGCACTTCTTTGCACTCTTTCTAGAGCAACAATATCCTTTTTGTAACGAGGTGAACAGAACTGAACACAATATTCTAGGTGAGGTCTTACTAATGCATTGTAAAGTTTTAACATTACTTCCCTTGATTTAAATTCAACAGTTCTCACAATATATCCGAGAATCTTATTGGCCTTTTTTTATAGCTTCCCCACATTGTCTAGATGAAGACATTTCTGAGTCAACATAAACTCCTTTTTCATAGTTCCATTCTTCAATTTCAGTATCTCCCATGTGATATTTATAATGCATTTTTATTGCCTGCCTTACACTTTTCTCTATTAAATGTAATTTGCCATGTGTCTGCCCAGTTCTGAATGCTGTCTAGATCATTTTGAATGACCTTTCCTGCTGCAGCAGTGTTTGCCACTCCTCCTATTTTTGTGTCGTCTGCAAATTTAACAAGTTTGCTTACTATACCAGAATCTAAATCATTAATGTAGATTAGGAATAGCAGAGGACCTAATACTGATCCCTGTAGTACACCACTGGTTACCTTGCTCCATTTTGAGGTTTCTCCTGTAATCAGTACTTTCTGTTTTCTACATGTTAACCACTCCCTAACCCACTCAATAAGATTTCAAACTCCATCAAACAATAAAGGAGGGTAAATGTAAAAAAACACATTAAAATCACACTAAGCTACTTACAGGGAGTAAGGGATGAAAGAGAGAGCGAGACTGTAAAGCACAGAGAGCTATGGTAAAAAGCATGGGGGGGGGACTGCAAAAAATTACTGTGGTAAACCTTTATAAGACATCAGTGAAACAAAAAAATAATTTTGCCAAGTATGTAAACACATTATATAAAGGTCACCACAATCTACTTCCAAAAGGGCACCAACACAACAGGGTGGGGTGTCAGTGTGGGATTTGCTCGCACTGATTCAAGATAACATATTTGTACAGCTATAGACTTTAGCCAATGAGAAGTTTCATCAAATGTATGGATGCCTCCAATGTATGCAAAACAGAAATAGTGGTTCAGAACAGTCCCTCCTGAAACTAAGCTCACAGCAGCAGGTACCTGGGTTTGCAGCTCTCTCACTCTGCTCTCCCTCGGCACTGCCTTCCTGCCTTGCATCACTGGCTCTGGCCTGGATCCTCAGATCCATCTCCCTCTTTCGGTCATGAGCTCTCGCAAAATCCTAGAGTCAATGAAATGGACACAATGTTAATTCAAATCTTAAAAGTAGGCATCATTCCAGGTGCTGTAGATCCCTTGACCAGATTAGATGGCATCTTTTACACAGCACAGCGGTTTACCTCACACCTGAATACTCTTCATCTAAAACGTCCTGCTTTTACTGAAATACTACAATAAGTATGTATGTACCATACATCAACAGTATGTAGAGAATAGTAAGAATCAGCAATGGTTGAAAATAAATAAATAAATAAATAAATAAATGGAACCACAACAGCTGTGTTGCGTCTTGACACTACATTTAACCAATCAGAGAGTTAAAAGGGCTACCCTCAAACAATAATCAGTTATAAATGTGTAGTTCCATCTACTGGCTCAGGCACTCACATTAGATGCTAAATCACCTAATTCTGCAAGTTGTTGCTTAATAACAGGAATAGCTGCTACAGGATCTGCCACGGGGGCTCCCGAGTGGCGCATCCAGTAAAGGCGCTCCACGTGGAGTGCAGGATGCGCTCTATAGCCTGGACGTCGCGAGCTCGAGTCCAGGCTATTCCACAGCTGACCGTGGACGGGAGCTCCTAGGGGGCAGCGCACAATTGGCTGAGGGGAGGGAGGGTTAGGTCGGCCAGGGTGTCCTCGGCTCACCACGCACCAGCGACCCCTGTAGTCCGGCCGGGCGCCTGCGGGCTTGCCTGTAAGCTGCCCGAGAGCTGCGTTGTCCTCCGACGCTGTAGCTCTTGGGTGGCTGCACGGTGAGTCCGCAGTGTGAAAAAAAGCGGTCGGCTGACGGCACACGCTTCGGAGGACAGCGTATGTTCGTCTGAGCTTAATTGTATTGACATTATGACATTATGAGCAGTTCGTCTGAGCTTAAAAAATAATTGGCCATTCTAAATTGGGAGAAAATAATAAAAATAATTGGCAACGACTAAATTTATAAAAAAAAAAAAAAAAAAATGAATATCTGCCACAGGATGAGGAATATCATTTACTAACATTTCATTCACACCACGATCACGATACACAAGTTGAAGTTGATGCCGGGACGGGACAACTAAACAAATCAGTTATTTGAACACATTTTTGTGCTTCAGCTTGTAGAATCTTCTGCTTTTTTTCTCTAATTTCCTCGGCTCCAACTTTTCGTTTATTTGACTTCTCAATCTTTCTAACAGGGAGTGCAGACCTACTAATTTTGACGACTTTGTTGTTTTTTTCTTTTCAATATGTCAAAACATTGGCTCAGGATTAGGGAGGAGCCGCGAATGAGTGTGTGTGTGTGTGTGTATCACGGTGTTTTTTAAATAAAGTTGCTGAAAGGGAAGTCCCCTCAATTTGTATTTAATTACATTATTTTAGGTGAGTTCTTAATGTAGTAAGTCATTTGAAGTCTTTTGTATTCGATTAATCTACAAGCACACAATAGCGAAAGCAAAAAAAAAAATGTATGCTTACTTTTTTTTTTTTTCCCTCAAGATCACCAGCCCCTCTGGCATTGGCCAGAAGGCCAGTCCGGGCCTGACTGCCTCCACTACATTCGCAGGGGAATAATAAAGCCTCACCTTGCTGAAGTTCCTGTTGTGTGGGTGGTAGTGGTGACTGGGAAAGCCCATACGTGGGGTCTTCATGGAGACTCCCATGGGAGCTGGTCCTAGAAGAGAGGGTCCTGCCCCAGCTGGGAAGAACTGCTGGAACTGCTGGAACTGCTGGTACTGCTGACCGTTGATGGCAAAACCGCGCAGGTTTCCTGGAAAATAGGGCACAGAGGACAGGTGAGCAGGGCTGGTAAAATAGTGCACTGCACCAAGCGTAGGTTCAACAGGAGTCACTGAGGTTCGGAAAGTCATAATGTCAATACAATTAATCTAAAAACTATTTTGTATATTTTTATTATTATTATTTATTTCTTAGCAGACGCCCTTATCCAGGGCGACTTACAATTGTTACAAGATATCACATTATACATTATTTCACATTATACAGATATAACAATTTTTTTTTTTTTTTTTACATACAATTACCCATTTATACAGTTGGGTTTTTACTGGAGCAATCTAGGTAAAGTACCTTGCTCAAGGGTACAACAGCAGTGTCCCCCACTAGGGATTGAACCCACAACCTTCCGGTCAAGAGTCCAGAGCCCTAACCACTACTCCACACTGCTGCCCCGTATTGATGCTTTTAACCAGCTTCACAAGCTCAAAGATTCCTGTATTCTAGGCAGACAACTAATAAGAATTATCCACCACAAACACATTCATGCTAAATATATATATTTTTTAAAACTGATGTGCAAAATCATTTTTAGACAAATCCAACATTTTAAAAAGTCCTGTGTAAAATGTGCTTCATGTGGAAATATCATTGTTTTTATAATGCTACATTTGTGGACTGTTTAAGTTATTAATGTATGTGTGCATGACATGTACTCTACCAGCGAATTATGAGCTGGCAGACTGAGGGAAGAGACTAGAGGCGAGTCTTCAATCCACAACAGCTACCCTTAGCTTGCCAGTTTAGTAGAATTCTACAAGGGAAGTAATGTTAAAACTTCACATTGCTGCTCTAGAAAGAGTGCAAAGAAGAACAAACAGAATTATCCCGGGTTTAAAAGGCATGTCATATGCAGACAGGCTTAAAGAATTGAATCTATATTCTTGAACAAAGAAGACTACGCAGCACTCTGATTCAAGCATTCAAAATTCTAAAAGGTATTGACAATGTTGCCCCAAGGGACTTTTTCGACCTGAAAAAAGAAACAAGGACCAGGGGTCACAAATGGAGATTAAGGGGCATTCAGAACAGAAAATAGGAGGCACTGTTTTTTACACAGAGAATTGTGAAGGTCTGGAACCAACTCCCCTGTAATGTTGTTGAAGCTGACACCCTGGGATCCTTTAAGAAGCTGCTTGATGAGATTCTGGGATCAATAAGCTACTAACAACCAAACGAGCAAGATGGGCTGAATGGCCTCCTCTCATTTGTAAACTTTATGTTTTTTTTTTTTTAATTTAGTCATTGCCAATTATTTTTTTATTATTTTCTCCCAATTTAGAATGGCCAATTATTTTTTAAGCTCAGCTCACCGCTACCACCCCTGCGCTGACTCGGGAGGGTGAAGACGAACACACACTGTCCTCCGAAGGGTGTGGCGTCAGCCGACCGCTTTTTTTCACACTGCAGACTCACCATGCAGCCACCCAATAGCTACAGCGTCGGAGGACAACGCAGCTCTCGGGCAGCTTACAGGCAAGCCCGCAGGCGCCTGGCCAGACTACAGGGGTCGCTGGTGTGCGGTGAGCCGAGGACACCCTGGCCGACCTAACCCTCCCTTCCCCCGGGCGACGCTCGGCCAATTGTGCGCCGCCCCCTGGGGGCTCCCGTCCACGGTCAGCTGTGGAATAGCCTGGACTCGAATTCGCAACGTCCAGACTATAGAGTGCATCCTGCACTCCACGTGGAGCGCCTTTACTGGATGCGCCACTCGGGAACCCCCAACTTTCTTATGTTCTTATGTATTACTGCGTTTTTTTGTTTAGTTTTTTTTTTTTACCCTTTCATAACGCTGATGAATCGATGCATCAGCTTTTTTGGAGAACGATATATCGATTGTGAAAAATTAAGCATTGCCCCAGCCTTACTTTGCAGTACAACAGATACTAACGAGCAATAATATCACTCCAGCCAGAGTAAAATTGCAGCAGAGAGAATTATAATTTCTAGAGTGAGAACAGAATGCAACCCTACACACATATGCAAAAACAGTGAAAAACTTAAATGTAACAATTTCCAAACTGGAAAACGATAATAAAGAGAAAGCAGAATACTTCTTTTTTCTATAAATCATACAGGTGTTCTACTTTTTCAAGCTTTTGTAAACGACTACAACTGATAAAAAATAAAGTACATCAAAGCGTGTAATAGAAAGCCTCGTCAGGGGTTCTCAAACTCAACCCTGGGGCCCCCTGTGTCTGCTGGTTTTCATTCCAACCCTTTGCTGTGTGACATTTTCTTCTTGTTGTAAGCAAATATTGTTGGCTATTGTTATCGGATTTTAGCCTCGTCTTGCAGTCATAACCCAGAAGCTCTGCCTGCATGTTCCTTTCGTAGCACACAAAAGAATAATAGTTTTTTTTTTGCTATGATCGCCTGGTCTGAATTAATAGGCTTTGGCACACACAATAACTTTTTTGTCTTGTTTTACACTTATTGTTCAAGTACCTGAAAGCTTTGCACGCCCCCATGTCGCACGCTATGGGTTTTCACCGCTGTATCCCATAAACTCTTGCGCGCAACTTTTGGCCTATCAGGGAAATCAACGACTTGACATCACGTCGTTGCCTGAAAGGCTCTAATATGTCAGCTCCCTCAAGTGTTACTTGACCCAGAAAGTGGACAAAGAAATTGAAAACATCGCTAAACGTGTGACTTGTTGACCAAATCAGTGCAGCAAGAAGCATTTACTGGACATACGAAGCACAAAAGGAGCTTTCTTATTTTTGGGTACAGGTACCCTTTAAGTCCAGAAGGTGAAGATGGAAATCTGCAGCAAAGCCTGTTCTCCAAATCATCATTTGAGCAGTTTGTGCACTCTTGCCTGCCAACTGAACATCTACAAATCAGCCATCATCGTCCATCAGAGTCTGTCAGATCTGCTGTCTTGCTCTTAACAGATCACTTATCACAAACTAATTGAGTGACAACCCATTTACACATTACTCTGAGCTACATAACACAGGCATTTAAAATGTGTACAGGGATAAATAGATATTTTATAAAAATAAAACTTTTACTGTATAGATGTGGTTGAGCAGACTAGGATCCTTATATACATTAACAAGGCAGATGGACAGTACCTTGCATCTGCTGCATCAGCAGGGCACCCTGAAGCATGGGGTTAGTGCTGAGAAAGGCTGCCTGACTGGCAGAGCAGAGGTTCATCATGCGGGGGGGTGGAGGCTGACGCGGTGGCTGCATCGGCCTGAGAGAGACAAACCAGAAAGAAAGAATTAGAGAACCATCGACGCCAGAGCTAAGTCCTGGGAGAAAATCCAAACTAAACAACTTTACTGCCCGCTGCACCTGCCCCACTACCCTTGTACTGTGTTAAATTGTAACTATTAAATGTCTGGGGTCAAAAGACACAACCCCCCCCCACCCAAAAAAAAAATATATAATAAAAAAATAATAAAAACAAAAAAATTAAGTGAAACACAAAAAAAAACACAATTATAGTTTTATGTGTACATGTTCTGTGGGAACCTCTGTAAATACACCCAAAACAGAATATGTGGCTTAAGGCCACTACACACCGGACGCAATGCGACAAGCATCACTACAAAAAAAATAAAACATGTATTTCTTACATGAATAGTGTTTTTTACACTTGTGTGAAAGGTAGTGTCACAGAAAATGTAACATTTTAATCGCAGGACAAATTGCACTGCGTCCGGTGTGTGGAGACTTTAAAGGCTGCTACCCACCAGACGTGATGCGACAAGCAAATCTGTGGCACGATGTGACAAAATTAACAGAACCTATACTTTTGATAAGTATCTTTCACACCACAGGCGACACCAGGGCAACTGGAGCGATGCAAAATAAATAACATTGAATTTTTTTGCGATGTGTCCTGCGACAACTAGAGAGTTAAGCAATCAGAGAACATCTTCAATCACATCGGGTCTGGTGTGTGGCAGCCTTTAAGCTGGGGACACACTGCCCGATGCGATCAACAGTGACGCAATTTTTCAGTAGTGTGTTATGCTTTGCGATGCGATTTTACAGGATCGGCCAATCAATTTCAATCGGCTCACAAAGTTATTTTGCGATGCGATTCCCTCGCATTGGGGCAGTGTGTCATACCCACTCGCAAGGCTCCAGCAACCAATGAGTTCACCACGTTCAGTCACATGACTGGAGACAGACACACATGTATTGTCTCTCTATTAATATTAAACACACACACACACACACACACACACACACTGTTTTCCATTGGTTTGTATATGATGTATACTATGATAACTATTAGACTAAATATTTACAGAATACAGTACTTAAACAGGTGCTATAACCATGACTTATTTATTATTAATAGTGTTTTATTAAATTATACCAAATAACATTTTTATTTAAAATGAATGGAAAACATAATACATGTTTTCATGATAAGCATTTGTTCGACACAGTATGTTCCCGATATTGTAAATAAAAACGTGATTAGGTATAATTTAATTAAAACACTATTAATATTAAATGAATCATGGTTGTAGCAGCATTTTTTAAGTATTGTGTAAATATTTTGTCTACTAGTTAAAAAGTACAATGCTTATGGGGCTGTCAGGGCTTGTTTTCAAAATATATAGGCACAGACATTATATACAAACCAACGGAATACCTTGTGTGTGTATGTATGTATGGTGTGGGTGTGGGTGTGGGTGTGGGTGTGAGAGAGAGAGAGAGAGAGAGAGAGAGAGAGAGAGAGAGAATACATGCATGTCTCCAGTCACATGTGGGTTTAACGATCACGCCGCCTTGTAAATAGTATTGTCATTGACTTGTCCCATTACCATTGTACTGTATGCATCCAGTGCAGGTCAAACATCAGAAAAAACACGAATTGTGCATCCCTTCCTGCGATTTCAATCGGGCAGTGTGTGTTGCCCGCTCACAGAGGTGTTTTTTGCTACGCGACCTCTGCCAGAGAGATGAGACCATCGCATTGGGAAACGTGTCTCCGGCTTTAATCTTACTTCAAAATCGGCCAGTCATATTGAATGAATGTGTGGTGGATGCTGTACGTGACTAGAGAGAGGCAGGTTAATTAGTGATCCAAAGGATAAATGAGAAAGACGTCCGTCTTACCGAATGATTCATTTTAACACAAATAGAAAAAATAATCTGAGGCTGGATTTGTAGCTCTTTCTTACCGGCCTCCTTGGTGGTGATGTTGGTGATGCGGTGGTGGCGGTTGTTGCTGTTGGAATAGATGCTGGAGCTGCCGCAGATGCTGCTGGTGATGGTTAAACATCTTTGTCTCGGTGTGCCAAGTTTTCCTTTGAAAAATATTAAAATGACACGTTTACAGTATGTTATCCACAATAAAACTGAACATGCAATGCATGTTAGGTACCTTAAATTCTTACTTTTTAAAACGTTTAATTTATTTTACAATTAACCACACATAACTCAAGCCGGCTCCTTTATTTACACTGTGTAGCACAATCGTTTGTTGAATGGCACTTTCTATTCGCCAAACGAACACCCATTTCACAGCAGGCCTACAACAGCTCAGTAATATCTGATGTCAGGTCTTATTAAAACAGCACACAAATGACAAACAGCGTTGATTTAAAAAGGAATACGATGTCCCGTATGTGGTAAATCATATACACTTCTTACTTTATTTGTTTTTCATGCTTTAATTTTAAACTCGATTAAAGTACATGCATTTACAAGCGCTAAGCTAGGTTAGGTAGCTTGCATTTCTCACGCATCGTTATGCATTATATTTCTTTTAAATTAACCTACGGCTGTGTCTCTCTTGTTGGTATTTTGTTCCTCAGGCTGCGACTTTGTTTGTAGCTAAAAATACTGTAAAGACAACGTTTTCTTAAGTGCTACAAACTTGCACACTGCCACCGGGAGGACTGGAGGAGTATCGAAGGCCTCTGGCCAGATGCAGTACATGAATTTCGTGACGCCGGTTCATACTTCTGTCAGCTATAATAAAAGCGACGTTGATTCACCCGCCCTCTCACCCAACAGAGAAGCTGAAAGGGAGACACTTTAGAACGACAGGTGAACGACAGGTGAAAGGCAGGGGCGCCATTTCAGATTTCAGTATGGGCTTGTTTTTGTTTGTTCTCTTGTTTTGTGTTTGTGGTTGTGATTATTTCCGTTATTTTTTATAAATCATATGATAACAAAATTACCATCACAGGACAAACAGGCAAGTTTTAATGCTAAGCAATGTGCACCTGTGGTGTGCAGACCCACTACCAAATAAAGGCTTATTTTGAAGCTCTGAGCTTTGAGTTCTGAACACACAGGAGATAATATTCTGTAATAGGCTAAGATATTACTGATCCCACAGCCTTGATGTATCGAGTCTTAACACAGATATCAGTCACACAGTTTGATACATTATGCACTATTCTTAATAGAGATAAATCATTTTGTTTTGTAAAATAAAATCTACTCACCCCTGCAATGATTGTTTTTGTAAACTTCTTATGTTCCAAATTAAAGCATTTGTGTTCATCCATGACTCACCCCTCCCATTAGGTAAGTAATGTAATTTGTTTTTAAATGTATTCTTTTTGTATACTGTTGGCTGTAAAAATAAATAAGCAACTACTGTATTAGTGTTGTTGATATTGCCTTGTAATGCATGTTTTACTTCTCAGTACTAACTATTCTGCAGTAACACAGGGCAGTGGGGTCCTGAAGTAATTTGTATTGGTTGAAGGGTGTCACAGTACCGCGGAGATTGAGAAGCGCTGCTGTAGAGACTGTTTGTTGCCTGGTTTAAAAAGTTCTCCTGTTTTTTTTTCATATAAGATTTGAGTTCATTAGGCTACAATACAGTTTATATTAGATTATTAAATTTATAAATAATTCTCTGAAATGGAAGTTTTGGAAATTATTTTTCTAAAACAAAAAGAAAACAATTACGGTTGCAAAAATGTAAATAATCAGATTGTTTAAGACCTATTTTTTCTTTTTAGTTTTGTATTATTTTTTTCTTTCAAAAAACAAACAAAAAATGGGGAAGCTTAACACTTAGCCCATGCTATATCTCTCCCAGCTAGCAGAGGGAAAAAGGGGGGCTGCAGAGCGTGGGCTTGATTGGTTGAGCCGGACAGCAAATGAGAAGAGGGTATATAAGAGACCGGCGAGAGTCTGTAGCGAAAGCGAGAGAGAGCATAAGGGTTTATTATTTTTGGTGACCGTGATTTCCGGCCCAAACAGGAATTCTCTGTTGGTATTGCAATAAATCTTGAATTCGAGAATTCACCACTGTCTCCCTGCTTCATAAAACTGGTCAAAACAAAGTTACATTGATGTACAGAAGCAGCATTATGGAGAACAAAGAATCAGGATGACAGAGTCTGGGGCCTGGAGATCTGCCACGCACGCAGAGGATCAGTGCGTCATCAGCGTCGATAGCGACAGCGAAGATGGAGCTGCGGAGGAAGCGTCACGGTGGGGTAGAAGTGGGGCAGAGCACAGGGCACTGAACATCCATGGAGCCAAACATGTCAAGGAGGAAGTGACATCACCACGGGCGCAATGGCGACAACAGCTGCAGGATCAAAACAAAGGGGCCTGCATCAACAACTCCACCTATGATGGTAAGGCCGACTGGCAAATGTTCCTAATTCAGTTTGAATTGATGGCAAAAGTAGAAGCATGGACAGATAAGGAAAAAGTCTTAGGCATTATCACCAGCCTAACCGGAGAGGCCTTACCATACCTCTGGTTTATTGGTGTAGCTCACTGTGACAGCTATGAAAGCATGTTGACACAATTGAGTGAGGGGGTAACGGAGCGAGTGTGAGTGACGGGATGCAGGCGGCAGGCCGAAGTATGGTAAAAGCAGGCTGTTATGACGTGACATCGCCATGGGAGGCATACCACATACCAGGCCAAGTTAAAGATGGCGACGCTCACCAATGTCTGGAGCCCGACTGAAGCTGGGAGAGGGTGGCCGGCCTCTCTCCTGAAGCCACTGACAGCAGAGTCCACACAGACTGGCCGTGGTAGTCGGGATAATCAAAGAAGGGGGCTTCTATCATGTTCCAGTCCAGATTGAGGGGGTCCCCTGCACGGGTGGGCAACTTGCCTCCGAACCGGGACATTGCACTTACAAAGGGACCCAGCCCTGGCCTTGACCTACCCGGAGAGGCCAGCCTTCCTGCTGGGGCAGCTGGGCTGCGACCACGACCCTTTTGCTCATCAGGACCAGACCGCTAGGAGAGGGGAACCAGTGAGCCAGCCATACCCTCTGTTACACCACCATGGCCCATGCCACTCCATGCCGGGCCAAGGGACCTCAGCCCTCCCCTGGGCCCCACCTCAACCCCACCCCACATGTCGACCTGTTCCTATCCAGTTTTAAATAACTTTAGTATAACAGAGGCAGAAGTGTTAAAGGGACTAGGAGCTCTTAAAATAAACAAATCCCCTGGGCCGGATGAGATCCTCCCAATAGTACTCAAAGAAATGAAAGAAGTTATTTACAAACCGCTAACCAAGGTCATGCAACAGTCTCTTGACACAGTGGTTGTACCGACAGACTGGAAAATTGCAAATGTAATACCGATCCACAAAAAGGGAGACAAAACCGAACCAGGGAACTACAGACCAATAAGCCTGACTTCTATTATATGTAAACTTATGGAAACTATAATAAGATCCAAAATAGAAAATTTCCTATTTGGTAACAATATCCTGGGAGACAGTCCCTGCTTAATTTTTTTTTCGAGGATGCAACATGGACAATGGATAATTGCAAAGCATACGACATGGTTTATTTAGATTTCCAGAAAGCTTTTGACAAAGTCCCGCATAAAAGATTAATTCTCAAAGTAGGGATTCAAGGAAATGCATGCACATGGATTAGGGAGTGGTTAACATGTAGAAAACAGAAAGTACTGATTAGAGGAGAAACCTCAAAATGGAGCGAGGTAACCAGTGGTGTACCACAGGGATCAGTATTAGGTCCTCTGCTATTCCTAATCTACATTAATGATTTAGATTCTGGTATAGTGAGCAAACTTGTTAAATTTGCAGACGACACAAAAATAGGAGGAGTGGCAAACACTGCTGCAGCAGCAAAGGTCATTCAAAATGATCTAGACAGCATTCAGAACTGGGCAGACACATAGAAAATGACATTTAATAGAGAAAAGTGTAAAGTACTGCACGCAGGCAATAAAAATGTGCATTATGAATATCATATGGGAGATACTGAAATTGAAGAAGGAATCTATGAAAAAGACCTAGGAGTTTATGTTGACTCAGAAATGTCTTCATCTAGACAATGTGGGGAAGCTATAAAAAAGGCCAACAAGATGCTTGGATATATAGTGAAAAGTGTTGAATTTAAATCAAGGGAAGTAATGTTAAAACTTTACAATGCATTAGTAAGACCTCGTCTAGAATATTGTGTTCAGTTCTGGTCACCTCGTTACAAAAAGGATATTGCTGCTCTAGAAAGAGTGCAAAGAAGAGCGACCAGAATTATCCTGGGTTTAAAAGGCATGTCATATGCAGACAGGCTAAAATAATTGAATCTACTCAGTCTTGAACAAAGAAGACTACGCAGTGATCTGATTCAAGCATTCAAAATCCTAAAAGGTATAGACAATGTCGACCCAGCAGACTTTTTTGACCTGAAAAAAGAAATAAGGACCAGGGTTCACAAATGGAGATTAGATAAAGGGGCATTCAGAACAGAAAATAGGAGGCACTTTTTTACACAGAGAATTGTGAGGGTCTGGAACCAACTCCCCAGTAATGTTGTTGAAGCTGACACCCTGGGATCCTTCAAGAAGCTGCTTGATGAGATTCTGGGATCAATAAGCTACTAACAACCAAACGAGCAAGATGGGCTGAATGGCCTCCTCTCGTTTGTAAACTTTCTTATGTTCTTATGTTCAATGTGCTAGTTGGGCACCACCAACCGTCAGGCCGGGCTAGGGGACCTCAGCCCTCTCCTGGGCCCCACCATTGACCCCCTCACCTACCCCCGCCCCCAGGGGCAACGCAGCCTTCCGACGGGCCCAGTGCCAGAGAGAGGACTTCAACCCACGCAGCCCTCCATGCCAGCCCAGGGGACCTCAGCCCTTCACTGGGTCCCCAGCTGCCAGGGACGGGACCCTCCTCTTCCAAGCCCCCATCAGTACCGAAGATGACTGTGCCAGCCCCCACCTTGCCTGCCCCAACCCCAGGTCTTATGGAGGACCCCACTGTTGCCACGGTGACCGCAGTCTGGCGTCAGAATTGTGAGGGGAAATAGGCCCAGCTGTGGGAGCGTCGGCCGGACACACCTGGTCCAGCATTCCATCGACATGGGGGAAGCCGGACCATCAAGCTGCGGCCATGCCGCCATCTGCTGGCCCGCCAGGAGGCTACAGAGGAGGTGCTGAAAGTGATACGGAAGGCCGGAATCACTGAGCCCTCAGACAGCCCCTGGACGTCCCCAGCGGTCATGGTTGCGAAGAAAGATGGCAAGTGGCGCTTCTGTGTCGACTACAGGTGCCTGAATGATGTGACGGAGAAGGACTCCTATCCCCTCCCCCGCGTCAACAAGTCCCTGGACCTGTTGGCCGGGTCGAAGTGGTTCTCCTCCCTTGACTAAGGAGTGGCTACTGGCAGATGGCCCTATCCCCAGCTGCCCGACCCAAGACTGCCTTCTCCACTGGCCGAGGGCTCTGGCAGTTCACCGTGATGCCCCCGCAATGTTCAAATGGCTCATGGAAAAAGTGCTGATCGGCAGGGCCGCCGTCAGGGGGGGACAACCCTGACAGTTGTCCTTAATTTCTAGAAATATTGTATTAATTTGTATGCCAAGAAGTTTTGCTTTTAAATAATACCATTAGATTTAAATATTGTCGTTGTCATCGTCGCCCCCCCCCCCTTTTGAAAATAAGGTTTGCTCAAAACAGTTTAGCTCATGAGTGCGCAACAGCTATCACGTGCCATCATTACTTACACGTTATGCTCGTGCTCACTCAGTGCTTAAAATTACATTAGATTTAAACATGTACCACCATAAATCTGGCTCGCAAAAGAGAAAAGAGAAAAAGGAGAAAGAAAAAAAAGGATCAGAGCTGAGAAGCAAGTACCCTATTTCAAGGTATTTCGTAAATAAAAAGAAAGGCAACGTGCTTTCAGAGGAAGAAGAACGTGAAGATGAGCCAGAGCCTGGGCCTAGTACCACCTACCACGCGGACATAAACACGATGGAATCTGACACTGCTCAATCAATGGCACCGCAAGAAAAAGAAAAATACTCATCCCCAGACCATCCCCATACAACAGCGACTGACCTGTTTTACACAGATGACCCAGGTATGTGGCCAGAGAGAATAACTGATATTGAGAGGCAAAATATCGTCAGGTGTTGTAAAACAAGCCAGGCTGACCTTATGGAATTAGCTAAATATATGCCATTAGATTCTGATGGTCAGTCATTCCCCGAGTATCTTCTGTATTCAAAATCGCCAAATGGCCGGGAGAAGGTAAAGAGAGATTGGTTAGCATTGAGTAAGATTAAAGGAGCCGTATTTTGCATCCCTTGTTTGCTGTTTTCTAATGAGCTGGAAAAAAAATCGTCTAGTGCACGTGTAGAAAAGAAGTGTTCAATGCAGCAACTGGAAAGTGGCGCAAATTATACGACAAACTTCCCGAGCATGAGAGGAGTGGGCAGCACCAGCATTGTTACTGGAAATGGAGAAACATGCAGCAGACTTTGCAAGGTAGAGGGATCGATAGCCAGCTTCAGAAGAAAATACAATCACAGGTAGAGAAGAACAGAGCTTTACTAGAGAGACTTTTGGATGTAACGTTGTTTCTAGCATCTAGAAATTTGTCATTTCGAGGAAGCAGTTCCACAATTAACGATGTTCACAATGGAAATTTCTTGGGTGTGCTTGAACTAATATCGCACTATGACCCCGTCATGCATGATCACTTACAAAAGGTAAAACAAAGTCAAGAAAAGGGAGAGAAAATGCAAGCTCATTATCTATCCTGGGAAAGTCAGAACGAATTTATTGAATTATGTGGTCAGCATGTTTTTAACACGATTGTGACAGAGAGGCGTGAATCTATTTATTTTTCTGCAATATGTGACGCTACTCCAGACATCTCCCGTACAGAACAAAATGTACTTATCCTAAGATATGTGCATAATGATAAAGAAGCCGCAGAATGAAAAATTAATGAACATTTTATTGAGTTTATTGATTTTGCAAAAAAGAGTGGGCAGGAAATTGCAGAAATGCTGCTACAAGTATTGCAAAAACATGACATTGACATCGCTGATTACAGAGGACAAGGTTTTGACAACGGAGCCAATATGTCCAGAAAAGTAAGGGGTGTACAAGCTCGTATCAGTGAAAAAAACTCACTTGCTACATACTCTCCTTTTGCTTCTCATTCACTGAATCTGGCTGGAGTGCATGCTGTTGAAACGTGCCCCGAAATAGCTACTTTTTTTGGCTGTATAAATCGTCTATACGTTCTTTTTAGTGGCAGTCCAGAAAGATGGGCTGTTTTAAAAGAAAAAACAAGTTCTCTACATCGTTTGAGCGAAACCAGGTGGAGTGCTCGAATCGAAGCAATTCGCCCTGTTGCAAAACACCTTCCCAGCATTATTGCAAGTCTAGATAGCATCATTGAATCTAGCAAACTGTCAAATGAAGCTATGTCCGAAGCAAAAGGTCTGAAAAGCTACTTCTAGTCTTTCACTGCAATTGTGCTTGCCACGTTCTGGGTTAAAGTTCTACAGAGTTTTGAAGAGAGAAACTTGCTTCTTCAATCTGCGGGGATTTCGTTAGACACAGAAGCAGCCAACATAAACGATCTACAAAAGGAGATGATGTTTTTGAGAAACAAGTGGAATGCCATTCTTTCTGAGGCTAAAATAGTAGCAAGTCAAATGGACATAACCCCTGTATTTAATTACGAATTAAACCGGCAAAGAAAGCGCAAGCGATTTCACGACGAAACTGCAAACGATGTTACAAGTGAAAGTGCAGAGACTACATTTCGCAATACAGTGTATTATGTGGCAATGGACAGCATCATCAGTCAGTTAAGCAGTCGATTTCAGTCCGTTAGGGCTATCTGTGATGACTTTGCGGCAATTCTGAAGTTTAGGAGCATGAGTGCTGAAGACATCAATATGTCATGTGCAAAGCTAGTCAGTAAGTATTCACAGGATCTGACAAACGGTTTGGTTAGTGAAGTTCACCATCTGAATAAAATCTATTGCGCCACATTTGAAAACAATTTAAGGCCTTTGGGCCTTCTGAATGCAATATACCAAATGAAACTGCAAAGTATTTTTGGGGAAATTTGCATCGCCATAAGGATTTTCTGCACACTACCCGTGACGGTTGCTGAGGGAGAAAGAGCATTCAGCAAACTCAAAATTATCAAAAATTATCTCCGATCAACTATGTGTCAGGACCGATTAAACAACTTGGCCATTCTGTCAATCGAATGCGAACTTGCTGGCAAAATTGACTTCAAAGACATCATTCAGGACTTTGCAAATAAGAAGGCATGGCGGTGTGTTCTGTAATTGACAAGGCAGGAGAAAGGACAAATATACAGGTAGGAATAGTTAATTATTTTTATTCATGCATGAGACTGTTACTTTTTGTGGCATTGCAACATAGGTTATAAAATAAATGAAAATAAATGCTTCAGAAGTTAAATTACAATTAAATTATGTCCACTCGCGCACGGTGCACTAGTTGAATTGAGAGGGGGGCCCTCTCGTAGGACTTGTCCCGGGCCCCATAATTCCTGGCTGCAGCCCTGCTGATCGGCATGCCCCCCCACAGAGTGCCTGGTCTACTTGGATGACCTGCTGGTCCATGGGAAGACCTTCCAGGCGGCCATGGCCTCCCTGTGAGGCAGGGCGGAAGCTACACCCTGAAAAGAGCCAGTTCTTCCGCAAGGTTACCTTCGAGTTGGAAAGGACGGCATCAGTACTGAGCCCTGCAAGTTCACAGCAGTCAGAGACTGGCCCATCCCCATCAACCCCTGCCAGCTGAGAGGCTTCCTTGGAGGCTTGGAAGCTTGTGCAGGGCTTTGCCACCATCGCTGCCCCCCTACACTGCCTCCTGCATAAAGGTGAGCCCTTTGAGTGGACCCCAGAACAGCGAGAGGCATTAGACAGCCTGAAGAGAGCCCTGTGTCAGTCCCCTGTGTTGGCACCCCCAGACCCCCACTCCAACTTCTTGCTGAAAACTGACGCAAGCAACAAGGGGATTGGAGCTGTCCTTTCACAGCCTGGGTCAGACTGTGCATGTAGTCGCATACTACAGCCGATCGCTCAGCAAGACCGAACGGCGGTACTGTGTGATGCGACGGGAGCTGCTGGCAGTGGTCGAGTCGGTCTGCCACTTCCGCCACTACCTCTGTGAGCTCCCATTGCGGATGGACCACGCAGCCCTGCAGTGGCTCCTGACCTTCAGGGAGTCGGAGGGACAGGTCGCCTGCTGGATAGAACAGCTACAAACGTTTAACTGTGACATCCAGCATCGGCCAGGGGAGAAGTACGCTAATGCAGATGCTAATGCAGATGCCCTGTCCTGACGACCTCTGTGCCCAGGAGGACTGCAACAGGAGAGAAAGTGCTTCACACGAAGAAAAAATAAATACATACATATATCTAATAAAACATATATCTAAATAAAAAATCTCGAGACACATGAACATGTATTTGGATACTATCTCAAGACATGCCTTTAGTTATATTTTAACAATACTGTACTATAAATTATCTAAGGTTTTACCACTAAATCCTTCCATATCACCATCAAAACTACATTCACATTTAAGTGTAATCAAACATTACACTGAGCATATGAATATATACTGAGCATCAAAAGAAACTTTTCACTTATATTTGAGCATCAAAAGAAACTTATCATTTATATTTGGATAGCATTCACTAGATGTGATCGAAAAAAGACAAACTCTGTTTTAGAGCAGGTGGTCATGGGGAACATTGCCGGATTCTCCTGCCTGTGCAAGCCTTGGAATATATTCTGTTTTACGCTACCTGTGCACACTTTGGAATTTAATCTGTTTTTCGCTGCCCCGTGCAATTGAATCGTAAATACGTGACTTCCCAGTCAGCGTGATAATTAGAAACTCAAGTGTAGTGCGATTTACCTCTTGTTGAGGTCGTATTTTTGTTTTGGTTTAATCCTGTTGAGTTATTTGCTTTCTACGTTATTTACTGTTTGCTACTCCGCTATTAGTAGGCGTCACCCACTGGAGAATAGGGTGCTTGTTGCTGCATCGATACGGCAGCCTGTACTGGATTACTAGTAGGGTTTGTAAACGAAGAGAAATAGACCCGGGACTGGTTAGGGTCATGTTCATGTCTCTTGAGTTAGTGAAATAGCAAACGGCAAGACGCTGGGAAAAGTACACAAAGAACCAGAGACTCAGACACGGGACTGTGATTTTGTAAAGTGTTTATTTACTGCTTGGAACTGGTTTATCAAGACCCAACCGTTCCTGGGGAGGGGGCGCCAGTACCCCGCTATTCTGCTAAAGAAGACAACATTGCTCGGTGGAGGTTCTGGATTATTTCAGTGGTAGGAACCTTTATTATTTGTTTATTTAGCAGACGCCTTTATCCAAGGCGACTTACATTACAGAGACTAGGGTGTGTGAACTATGCATCAGCTGCAGAGTCACTTACAACTACGTCTCACCCGAAAGACGGAGCACAAGGAGGTTAAGTGACTTGCTCAGGGTCACACAATGAGTCAGTGGCTGAGGTGGGATTTGAACCGGTGACCTCTTGGTTACAAGCCCTTTTCTTTAACCACTGGACCACACAGCAAACCTTGCCACGCTCTCCTCCTCCCACACGGTTGTGCCGTTGGCTCACTCCAACAAAAGGGGACCCGTTATCTCTTTGTCTGTGTTCCAGGCAATTACCATCAGAAGGAGCTTACACCGTGCTTAACCGTGTTACCAGCTCACTCCACCCGAGGGATCCCACACCATGCTTACCTGTGTTACTGGCTCACTCCACCAGAGGGAGCCTATAGCCGGCTTACCTGTGTTACCGGCTCATTCCACCAGAGGGAGCCCATCAACTGTTTACCTGTGTTCCCAGCTCACTCCACCAGAGGGAGCCCGCACTCTATTTTACCTGTGTTCCAGCTCACTCCACCAGAGGGAGCCAAACAGCTACTTACCTGTGTTCCAGGCTTACTCCACGCGGAGAAGACATTCTTCATTGCTTGCCTGTGTTCCCGGACCCAGACGTTCTGCAGACAGAGCCTGTGGCCGCTTGTCATTGTGAAATAGCATAGAGAGGGGAGAAGAAGTGAGTTAGTTAGTGGCCCGTACAGGGCACAGTATGCATTGTTTAAGTATATCTTGTATAAATATTGTAAATAAAGTTACGCACCTGAACACGCAGCGAGTCCAATTCTGTCCATCAGGAAGAAAACGACGGTGTACAGTAGCACCACACTACCAGTCCTTTCACATTATACAGTCTCGCCAGGTTTGAAATCGGTGGTTGTGAGCACCCAAGACGGCGAGCCACAGTACGCTGCCCTAGTCCAGCCTCCAACATGCCGATTGCACGAAGGCGCTGCTCACTTGACAGACGTGGCATATTGGTTTTTTCTGTCATTTTCGTTATTGCTTTTATTCAAGCTTGCAATTCAACAGCTGAAATCACTCCATATCCAGCGTCCATCATTTTATATACCTTATTTTTTTTTTAATACCTTTGTTCCGTGAAGTTGGAATGTTGACAGTATTGTTGTGTTGGCAGAGATTCAGTCCAATTGTTACACATTGATGTTTTCGTGTAGCTTTTCCTTTCAAGAGACTTTTTAAGATGTTTTCATTTTCAGAGTGAGAGTTCTTTTCTTTTAGAGAGTTTCAGCAATAGAGAGAGACTGTTTTCCCATGATGCAAGCATTTAAATGAACTCGGAAAATGGGTAGCGCAATCAGATTATCGAATCTCAGAAGAGTTCTCATTAGCATATTTCTCATATTTAGTTAATTGATTGACTCTTTTAAATCCAAGCAGTATTACATCATAACTTCACTCCCATCTCCATTCAGACAAGGCATCGTAAATCTTAGAAAAAGCATTCAGTAACTTTTAAAAACTTTTCCCAAGTTATGAACTTTTCCTCATGTTGGACAGAACTAATTGTCCCTTTTATCCCAGGCCATTCTCTTTGCTTCATGTTCTTACAGGTGGCAACAGTCAAAATGAGCTATTATGGAGAAAGAGCCTGTCACTATGTTTATATGGAATTCATTGCCTAAAACTTTTTCTGTTTTCAATCATGCTGTTTGTATAATTTCAGATAGTTCTGGAAACCTGGTATTATTTCAACAGGTTTATTTTCATGATTATTTTCTTCTTAGTGTAAAGCACTGTCATGAATAATGCAATATAAAACCAATGTTGTTGAAAACATACCATGCTTATTTATATTCCAATACACGACACTAGTTTTCTAGGTTATCAGAACATAGCTAATGTTGATCTACTTAAACATGATTTCTAGCTTGTCATCGGTTACAACAGAATATAAGAAAATGTATGAATGAGAGTCCATTCAGCCCATCATCTGGTTCCTAGACGCTGCCTGATCTCAAACCTTTGTAAAGCTGGGTCTTAAAGGATCCCAGTGATTCAGCTTCAGGAACATGGTTAGGTAACCCATTCCATACCCCCACCACTCTCTGTGTGTTGGTTATGGTTAACTTTGTCAACTCCTTTTAAAATGTCAATACTTTAGTCAAGTTCCCCCTGTACCTGCTTGTGGGAGGGTGTGGGAATTCCCTGGACACAGGAGACAGAAAGTTTCTTTGAAACACCTCTGGGGTACACCATTTTATTTATTGTAGTAGAAGGCGCTCTTAGGCCGTGGCCCTAAATACCGACACTGGTAAATGGGGTAGCATGCAATGATTACCAACAATGGTCTGTGGGTTTTTTTTTTTTTTTACAGTCCCGATTGCACTTGCAGGTGCTGAAAATAATAGACCAAAACCAGAAGGCGAAAGCAAAAAGGAAAATAAAACACAGCAACCAAACTACAAATAAAAGGTGCTGCTCCTTGCAGCGTCCTGCAGCCTCCGCTCTCCGGTACGGCTCGGGTTTCAGAGATACTTTGCTGGTCCCTCACTAACACTCACAGGTTTTGCCCAGACTTTCCCCAGCTAAACTAATAACGTCCCACTAGGGGTACGTAGAAACAAAGACACTGATTCTGTGCAGCGGCTGTCTTCTTCCGCCGGGCTTCTCTCTTTCTCTAGACACTGACGTTCTGTTATGATTTGTAATCTAGTTCATCAAACAGAGCCGCTGTGGTTTCTCCTAGAAAGGGCAAGAGTGAGGGAACAGCAAAACATCACTTTTATTGGTTGAGCGCCCCCCCCCCCCCCCCCCAAGACCCGCCTCTCGACCACTCAGAGAGAGAGAGACGACACACTCACCCAACCTCTCTGTGTCATTGCCATGATTGACAGGTGGATCCCACGGGGCTCCCGACCCCCCCGCCCCCCTCGCCTTGCAGGATCATGCATGCGTCAGATAGTCAGCACAGACCCCGCCCTGCTACACTGCTAATGAAGGATAGATCCATTCACTAACTATTGTAGCGCTTTTCACTTAATTCCTGTAAATGGAAAAACCCTGTCTCTGTTTTTTTTTTTACCTTGTATCGTTTTGTAATGTCCATACTTTTACAATGCTATGCATTGATTATGTTTTAGCATACATTACTTGTTCTGATTGCTTTTGAATTCAGGACTCCACACAGAGGGAACAGGGAAGCCATATGACAGATTTCAAAGTGTTTAAATTAAACTCAGGTGCCCAATCTTCACTCAAGGAAACAATATGATGGATTTCAAGGTGTTTAAATTAAACCTTGTTATAACATGGTTCAAGCTACTGCATATGATTAAAATGTACCATAATGATTAGGGAAATCAGTATTGTAATATACTGCCATCACAGCTAAAACATTCCAAACTGTATTAGATTAATACAGATTAATAACTATAAATAATTTATAAACGCCTGCATTTACTTACTGCAAGGGTAGTTTTTGTCAACAGACCTTATTTTGATGGAGGGCTCCACCTAAAACTACAACTCCCAGAATTCTTTAAAGACTTTGGTGCATGCGTACTCCTACTTGGACGCCTCCTGGTGGCCAATGGCTTGGCTGTGCATTTACATCTATATCTGACAAGTACGGAGATCATCCCCATCCTAGGGAGAGAGATAGCAGAACCGTAGTAGAGGGGGAGGCAAGAAGCTGCATTTTACCGTGAGAGGATACTGTCAAAATATAATAAATGAAGGTGCACACAAAAATCAAATAATCGTCGGCGCAAATCATTATAACAACCAGAGAAAAACGTAGAACAGAAGAAAGACGTTTTGCAAGGGATTTTCCGATTGTTTCAGCACACACTGACAAAGAATACGCTATTTTACAAAGATGGGTAACCGAGGGATGGAAGATCTAATTCCCCTGGTAAATAAACTCCAGGATGCCTTTTCTGCAATCGGACAAAACGCCAATCTGGATCTCCCCCAGATTGCGGTGGTTGGGGGTCAAAGTGCTGGCAAAAGCTCCGTCCTGGAGAACTTCGTTGGGAAGTAAGTCATTGTGTTTATTTATTTTAATAACATTTTCACAAAGCAACAACCTTCCATTGTTTTTTTTTTTTAACTTACAAATAATAATTTAAAAATAGCATTTGGAAATTATTAATAATAGAGGAAATAACATTAACGTTATGGGCTAATCTTGTTTTTATCATAGGAATTATGATCATAAAAACATAGCAGCAATGCTATTCGTGCAGAGATTAGTGCATAAACAATGTATGTTGTCATAGGCATCTCCATTTTTGTAAATAATATGGATAATTAAATCACAAATATATAAGTGTTTTCTGTTTGTGATTTTTATGTTACATGAAACTGAATTTGACATTGGAATTATTTAGCTAGAAATTGGTCTGCTTATTGAGGGTTTTTTTTTTTTTTTTTTTTTAAACACACTACCTCGTAACTGATTCAAAATCTGACTCTGAGTGTTCGGTTAGTATTTAAATATATTCTCTTAGAATGACACTAGGTTATATAGCTTTGAAAATGGGAGCACGTAAACGCCGATGCTGATTACCCGTATCTTTGATGCCCTGCATTTTATATCCTACACTGCCGCCAAACAAAACAAATCCTTGTTTGTCCCCGATCCAAGACAATCACAGGGATACCGTTTTCCATCTCAGGTACCCCCCGAGTCATGCACATATATACAGTATTCCATTTTTGGATCAGCGCTTGTTTTTTACTTAAACCCCGAAGCGTAAGCAGGATCATTTGGAACTGTGTATGTGAGCAGGTGGTCTAAATAATAATGGTCAAAATTAAGTCAACATGGTGTATTGTATATATGTTTGTCTTAAAGTAGTCACTCAGAATTGCACTGCAAATTGTATTTATGCTATTCAGCATTTCTGTATGTCTTTATATAAATGTCTCTATACGGCTCCTTCCTGCAGGAAAAAATGTATGCAGAATTGGTTATGAGAAAAATGATGAGTAAACAACATGATGCAAGGTTTGCCTCTGCTATATACACAACTCTAACCTATTTAATATATAGCTGCCATTTTGTTATGTAATAGCAGACAGCTATTCGATTCCTTGTCCAGCTCTGACCTTCAGTGAACGGCAAGATGCGTAACAGTTACCGTCGCGCTCTTGTTTAAAACGCGAATTGAAATAGATTGTGTTTGTACATTTTCAGAAGCTGATTGCGGCAGACTGGCTGGTGTTTATTTTTGGTATTATAACCGTAATGTCTCTGCGTTCAGCGCGCTGTAACCTTGTGTGCAGGAGAGAGGCATGTTCCTGGCACGGTCACAGTGGACGTACCTTGCTGCAGCATCACAGACTGCGTTGCTCTCTGCCCGACTCACAGACGGTAACTGTGTGTGTGAGGCAGGAAATTGTTCCTCAGTGATTTCCAGCTCCTCCAGGGACATGAGAATCTACTGCTATACTGGAAAAGCACCAACAAACAGAGTCTGCTGTAAACCCTCTATCATTGTGTATATAACACACTGAGAGTCTGCTGTAAACCCTCTATCATTGTGTATATAACACACTGAGAGTCTGCTGTAAACCCTCTTGTGTATATAACACACACACCTGTTATTGAACTGCAGTATCCAGGCTTTGACAATGCCACTTGAGCCTTTATGTACAATTTAACATTAACACTAGATTGTACCTTTTCTGATCTTTCCAAAAAACTCAGTCACAGCATGTGTCACTGGCAACACAATTTTAAAGTTACATTAAAACCCACTAAGATAAGAAAGCCATTTTATAAAACAGTCCTAGCTTCCCTGACAAATGAAGGCAGAACATTCCATAATTTCGAAGCTCTACAAAAAAAACCCTGCCTCCTCCCGTGTTGCTTTAGTTGACCCTAGAAATAACCAGCAGCCCCACATCTTGTGATCTCAGAGTGCGGTTTGGAAGATACAGGGTTAGTAACTCTTTTTCACAGTCTAAAAATAGGTGTTAAAAGATATTTCATGATTAAACATACTATGTATTAAATGGATCATTTTCTCTTGAGTTATTCTACAACAAATGTACCTTAATATTTAAACACATACCTGAAAAACAGGAAATGCTAAATTGTAGAATATTTCATTTTTTATGTCCACCTTTTAAAGACATTCTACTTTCACCATCAGTGAATTATCAAACAAAATAAAAATAACAACAGACACGTGAAATGTCCCCTTTCTGTACAGGACAGAGCGCATTTAGCAGAATTATTTCCGATCTTTGATGCTGCAGGTGTCTTTTTAGTTAAAGCAAGCTAAACCAGCTGACAGGTTAATAAATTCAGTGTAACTAGTAGAGTGTCACTAAGGCAAACGTTTGTAAGTGATAAAAAACAGTGTCAGTCATGGATGATTGTATGTATGTTTTAGCAATCGAAGGCATGAAAAGCTGCGCTCAGCAGTAGCATTAGACATCAGGTGCATAAATTAGGCTATCGCAACAGCGTACGCCATCGTTACTACTTCCAACTGAAGCCCGACTTAAAAGTAAATTCCACGCCAAGTGCAGCAAAGCAAAACCATCCCTGGTGTAGACCGAGGCGCAGCAGAGAAGGGAAATAGCCATAGTTTCACATGTTGGCTTTCGCATTCTATAAGCAAAAATGTCAAAATACGTACACTGCTGTCTCTATGTAAAGAGAACAAGGACATTCTTAATTCTAAGCTTAACACGACAGTCATATTTAGTCAGAAGGATAAATGGTGGTTGGCTATTATCTATCCTTTGCTGATCCCTTGGAAAGTATATATAGTGACCCATCCATCTTTTAAGGGCAAGTACCTTGCGAGGGATTGCGCTACAAGCAGTCGTTCTGTCCACATGGATAGGGATCGTCCTACAAGCAGTCGCTCTGTCCACATGGATAGGGATCGCCCTACAAGCAGTAGCTCTGTCCACATGGATAGGGATCGCCCTACAAGCAGTCGCTCTGTCCACATGGATAGGGATCGCCCTACAAGCAGTCGCTCTGTCCACATGGATAGGGATCGCCCTACAAGCAGTAGCTCTGTCCACATGGATAGGGATCGCCCTACAAGCAGTCGTTCTGTCCACATGGATAGGGATCGTCCTACAAGCAGTCGCTCTGTCCACATGGATAGGGATCGTCCTACAAGCAGTCGCTTTGTCCACATGGATGATGTCTCGTAGCAGCTTGTGAAAACATCCACTTGCTAAAATGCGTAATCCTATGAGTGCCTGTAATTCAGCAGATAAGGCAGCATTCCTTTGGTTCATATATTGAAGGTTATCCCATATTTCATCTATAAGATGAAGGAGGTTCTGTCTTGGTAATCGATAGCGCTCCAGATCATCAAACATATCCAATGGTTTAACTCTGTCCTGTATGATTCTTTCACGACGCATTGCACGGTGATACTGTAAATCATCACACCAATGTACTTTCCACCCATCTTTGGCTTTTGCTGAACTAAATGTTATTTTACACTATTCGAAGCTGATTTGCTTTTAAATGTAACTTTCTGTCTGTATCCCCTATGTTATTTGCCTGTCTATGTCAGCCTTACACCTACCCGCTAGCAGGCGTACAGTTACGACCCCTTTATGACCTGAATAAGTCTTACGTCTGCTTGGTGCACTCTGCAAAAAAATTGCACCCATCACTTATGCCGTCGTAACACTTACAGGGAGATCGTGTAACTAACCTGCTTGATTTTTTTGAGGATGCAACATCGACAATGGATAATTGCAAAGCATATGACATGGTTTATTTAGATTTCCAGAAAGCTTTTGACAAAGTCCTGCATAAAAGATTAATTCTCAAACTGAACGCAGTAGGGATTCAAGGAAATGCATGCACATGGATTAGGGAGTGGTTAACATGTAGAAAACAGAAAGTATTGATTAGAGGAGAAACCTCAAAATGGAGCGAGGTAACCAGTGATATACCACAGGGATCAGTATTAGGTACTCTGCTATTCCTAATCTACATTAATGATTTAGATTCTGGTATAGTAAGCAAACTTGTTAAATTTGCAGATGACACAAAAATAGGAGGAGTGGCAAACACTGATGCAGCAGCAAAGGTCATTCAAAATGATCTAGACAGCATTCAGAACTGGGCAGACACATGGCAAATGACATGTAATAGAGAAAAGTGTAAGGTACAGCATGCAGGCAATAAAAATGTACATTATGAATACCATATGGGAGATACTGAAATTGAAGAAGGAATCTATGAAAAAGACCTAGGAGTTTATGTTGACTCAGAAATGTCTTCATCTAGACAATGTGGGGAAGCTATAAAAAAGGCCAACAAGATGCTTGGATATATAGTGAAAAGTGTTGAATTTAAATCAAGGGAAGTAATGTTAAAACTTTCCAATGCATTAGTAAGACCTTATCTAGAATACTGTGTTCAGTTTTGGTCACCTCGCTACAAAAAGGATATTGCTGCTCTAGAAAGAGTGCAAAGAAGAGCAACCAGAATTATCCCGGGTTTAAAAGGCATGTCATATGCAGACAGGCTAAAAGAACTGACTCTATTCAGTCTTGAACAAAGAAGACTACACAGTGATCTGATTCAATGTCACCCTTACGTTTACACATATCTATGCTTATTCAGTTGTGATGAAATGTGGTTATGATGTTTCAGCATTGGTCATTTACACTAGAGTGCCAGAGCTCTGGACTGTCTGCCGGTATCTGTCTGTTTATCTGTCTGTATGTTTAGGTATAAAGAAAATATACCAGTTTTTTTTTTTTTAATATATTCTGCTCTTACATGTTAACTGTTTTTACGTCTTGTTTTTTCTTTGCTTTTGGAAACGTATGTACGATATTCTGCCCCTGTCTCTTAGAAAACAAAATGAATGTGCTGTGGCACCGGTCAGCATCTCAGATCAATATCCTGAATGAGGCGGCCCACCTGGCTGGTCCATCTGGTAGTTTGGGGGAGGGACTTGCAGACAGCACCATCTGTCCTGGGTGGGGCGGGGGAGAGACTGCAGGTGTGAGCAGAGACTCTTGAAATGGAAAAGGATGTCTTCATACTAAATGATTACTTAGAGTAATCACTATGAATTATTACACTGCATTTTTTTTAAATGGTAGAATAATAAAGCTATTCATATTGGCTCTGTCTAATTGAAATGTTATGATTTCTCTCAAGAAAGTGTTTTTCCACAATCAAATAAATATGGCAGGCCTTTGTTTCATTTTCCATCATGTGTAAATATTTACTGAAAATTGATTTATTGGGAAGATCAAGTCATTTCCGATAATGTAACATTTTTTAATATTAAATTCTAGTTTTGAAAATGAGAACCAAGTACCACAGGAATAACACCTGGATATCTTATGTACTTCAGCCATGTTGCTTCATGTGGATTTGGTTACCAGTATTCATTCCACGTTCCTTGGTAATAAGTGATGTTGATCACATGTATAAGGCATGTGTTACTCGCCTACCAGGGGATTGTGTTATTTCAGGCATGAATGCATGCCTATACACGTGATCAACGTCAACATTTTATATCACAGAAGTTAATCTAAGAAACAGTATCAAATCATCACATTAATGAAAACAAAATCATTCAATATTTGAGCAACATAACTCAGGACCACTCCATAAAATAGTAAGGGTAGGGAAATGTACAAAATATATTCAATTATATTTTAAGTTACTTGATTTTTTAAGACCTATTTTGAAAGAAACCAACTCTCCATGATAGTAGAAGGAGGGAACATGTAATAAAGCACAGTGAAAGCATGGTAAATCATAGGTAAGTATTGAAAAAGCCCAGCGAGGGATGGTATAGCATATGAACCCTTTCAGGGTTAATATCTTCGCGCCATATGTTAACACATGCTGTTGACAATCACGTTGGATCACAGGACTCCTAGGTCCCAGTCTGGAGTAGTGGTTAGGGCTCTGGACTCTTGACCAGAGGGTCGTGTGTTCAATCCCAGGTGGGGACACTGCTGCTGTACCCTTGAGCAAGGTACTTTACCTAGATTGCTCCAGTAAAAACCCAACTGTATAAATGGGTAATTGTATGTAAAAAAAATGAAATAATGGGATATCTTGTAATAATTGTAAATTGCCCTAGATAAGGGTGTCTGCTAAGAAATTATTAATAATATACTCAATAAAGGAGTTGCTTTTTGAATTATATAACTTAATTTCAACAAAAATAATTCAGGACTGAAAAGGTTAAAAAATGACAAATGGTAAACTATGGTAAATGCATAGAATAACTAGGGGATGCAGAAACTGTAGACTATATGGGCTGGAACAGCTTCTGTTAAATATCTTTAAACAAGTGCTGTGAATACTATCTCATACGAGCAGCTCATATGCTTCATCTGTCTGGGTCTTGCTCATTCCAGAGGTCTTCTTTTTAGATGAGGAGCTGTTTTGTGTTCCTTTACATTGGTGCCAAAGCACTTGCTGTAACAGTGCAGTTAATCCACAATCAGCCCAGCTGTGACTCTGAGGGGAGGGGATCCCCAGGAACCCTGAATGACCCCAAACACTGAGGTCAGGGAGGGCTGTTGTGTCACATTATTGATCTAGAACACAATAAAAACGGTTGTCCTCAATGGGACCAGGTGGTATTGTAAAGTCAATCTGTCTGATAATCAGATTATTATAGTCAAATTGTTCATGTGACATTCCCAATGAAGAACCTCCCAAAATAATTAAAATACAACCCATTATTAATGTTAAAGTACTTTACTGGAAACACCTAAGGACTGGTTAGTGCCTTTTCTATGACAAAAGGGCAGAAGAGCATTCATTCCTAGCATTGTAAATTGGAGCCAGGTGCAGGGTATTTAAAGGAAGCAGCCAGGCTGCTCAGGGCTGCTGTGTGGAGAGCACCTCTTGATAGTGTGCTCAAGCGTATAAAGAAAAAGGTACCGTGTAAAGCCTATTCGTGTTATTTGTTTAAAAACTATGTGTTTTGTTTTTGTTTGATTTTTGTTTATCAGGTAAACAGCTTAGCTGTCCTGTTTTATAGTTTAGGTTCCTATTTGTGTTTTAGTTAGTGCTCAAAACAAGAGCTAGGTGTTCATTTGTGTTGTAAATAAAAGTGTACAACCGTGCTAATACTGCAGTTCCTGTTCCAACGTCTTTAAAGGGGCAACGAACCCGAGTGGAAGCAGCTCGGTTACTATATGTGTGTATGTATGTATGTATGTATGTATGTATGTATGTATATTATATATATATTATGGTTCATTGACTTCTGTTTTGTTTTGGAGTTCCTGTTGTTCTGTGGTTGAATTTCTTTGTACTCATTTCTCTCTTGTACTTGCAGTGACAACCAGAAAATGCAGTTTGTTAATATATATTTTTGCACGTACAGACGTATTAACATGAACAATGCAAGGATTTATTTCTCGCAACAAAATGTCTATTACCATGGTGTGGCAGGATGGCTTGTGTGGTGACCAGGAAGACAGACACACAGGACTGGGGTATGGAAATTTTAGGTTTCACTTTAGGTTTCTTTCCTGTTCCGTCTCTGAACACACCAACCTCAATCAGCCAAAGCTGCGGGTTTATATACATGTGACCGTCTCCAAATTAGTAATAAATTAATCAAATCTGGAGACGGTCACATTCTGCAGAAGTTTTGGATATGGAAGTTTAACCCCATCCATGCTGCAAAACAATTAACAATAAATAAACATGTTTTTACACATATAAACAATACATTTGAATAATAAGAATACAAAACATACAATACACACAGGGGTGTACCATGTCACACATGGGAACATAGAATATGAAAGCAAAAATGTGGTCCAATATCTGCACGCCAAACAGACTAGAAGTGCTGATTTTGGACCATATCTGAACACATTGGATTGTGTTATTGAGCTTATAAAAAATGGCACTGCATTTTATAGGCCTGCAGAAAGCAATTGAAAAAGAAAAAAAATCAATTTGGCACACAGGTAATCTAAGACCCTTGGTACAATAGCCTTGCTACTATTACAGAGTATTTCACCTCAAAAGGATCGTCCGTGATTGATTTAGATTTTTTTTTTGTGGTGACCTTTTTACACTGAAAACGAAGCCCTGAATCAGTTGTTTCCATGACAACAGGCCTGTTGAGCAGGATGCGAAGGCAGAACGGCAATCAGACCCCTTTCTGTTCTTATTCTCTCAAAGCTCCACTCTGGTAGTTGATCACTTCAGGTTACTTGAGCAGCTTCCGGCACCAGGAAAGGAAATCAGTGATAGAGAGGTAAAGGGGGGGGGGGGGGGTGTGTGTGCTGTACTCTAGATGGAATGAAGTAGTACAAAGTGAAGCCAAGTAAAATGGCATTGCTACCCCACCCCTCCCAAAGTGAATTGGTTGTCAAATGAACTAGGGAATGTTTCAAAGAGTTCCAAGCTGATCTGATGATACGCAACTTGTTAAATTTGACACAAAAATAGGAGGAGTGGCAAACACCGTTGCAGCAGCAAATGTCATTCAAAATGATCTAGACAGCATTGAGAACTGGGCAGACACATGGCAAATGACATTTAATAGAGAAAAGTGTAAGGTACTGCACACAGGCAATAAAAATGTGCATTATAAATATCATATGGGAGATACTGAAATTGAAGAAGGGAACTATGAAAAAGATGTTGAAATGTTTATGTTGACTCAGAAATGTCTTCATCTAGGCAATGTGGGGAAGCTATAAAAAAGGCCAACAAGATGCTCGGATATACTGTGAGAAGTGTTGAATTTAAAATCAAGGGAAGTAATGTTAAAACTTTACAATGCATTAGTAAGACCTCATCTAGAATTTTGTGTTCAGTTCTGGTCACATTGCTACAAAAAGGATATTGCTGCTCTAGAAAGAGTGTGAAGAAGAGCGACCAGCATTATTCCGGGTTCAAAAGGCATTGCATATGCAGACAGGCTAAAATAATTGAATCTATTCAGTCTTGAACAAAGAAGACTACGCAGCGATCTGATTCAAGCATTCAAATTTCTAAAAGGTATTGACAATGTCAACCCAAGGGACTTTTTTACCTGAAAAAAGAAACAAGGACCAGGGGTCACAAATGGAGATTAGATAAAGGGGCATTCAGAACAGAGAATAGGAGGCACTTTTTTACACAGAGAATTGAGAGAGTCTGGAACCAACTCCCCAGTAATGTTGTTGAAGCTGACACCCTGGGATCCTTCAAGAAGCTGCTTGATGAGATTCTGGGATCAATAAGCTAGTAACAACCAAACGAACAAGATGGTCCGAATGGCCTCCTCTCGTTTGTAAACTTTATGTTCTTATCTGTGCAGGATGTAATACCTCTTAACCATTGAGATTGCTCCTGCTTTCCATTTTATAATACATGTATATGTTCAACAGCAGGCAAGAACATTTTCAATTAAAAACCGACACACTTTGCACAAATGAACCCAGGTTTTTAGCGCATTTAGAACATATACACCCTCCCACTCTCTTCATTTCCCCTCTCCCTCCACAATGTGGTTCACTTCATTGCAGGCAGTAAGCACACATACTACATGGTGTTAAGCAAATATGATGAATGCAGGACAAAAAGAGATCTTTTAAAAAGGAATCATCTTTCTGCTGATAATTACTGCCGTGCTGAATGATGAAGAGGATTCAGACTGTGCTGAATATCCCCACATCCTTTATTATCAACTAGGTGGTGGTTTTATTCCTGAGGATGAAAGCTTAACTCACACATGCTTTTGTTGAGCTGTATGAAATCAACCCAATTGTCAGTCCGCTTACTGGAGTTAAACATCACTATCTGTGGCTGGGCACATACCAACTACTAAGAGAATGTCTCAAACACTGTAAAACAGTGTAGGAGGAATACATGAATCAGTTACTACATTGTGTGTAGACTCTCATTGTATAGGAGAGTCAACTCATGCAGTTTGGGTGAGAGGACTGCAAAGGGAAGCGGAGTGGTTCTGGCTGCTCAAACTGTGCAAGATGGCACAAGAAGCGAGGGGTCAGCATTATCTGTGACAGCAGCTCTTCACCCTACACATTACACTGTGTTACATACACAGACTCACCTTGCCACCCTGGATACAGTCCCTCCCGTTACTCCCTGTGACAAGGTGGCTGGGTGGACAGAGACTCGGAGACAGGAAAACTGCAGTTTAAGCACTGCTGCGCATTTTTAATAAACACAAAATAAAAAGGTTTAACAAAACAAGTCAAGAACACAAGAAACAGAAACAAAATAACCAGCTCAAGGGCCAAAACAAAATACAAAAACCATAGGCTGGGCATTCGCCTTCACTACCTTAAGAAAACAATTAACAAAAGACAACAGACAGACCTTCCATGTGGTCTCCCCTCTCCCAGGCAATCTCTCTTATGGAGCTGTGTAGCTCCCTTATATAGCATGTGGCAGGATTGATTGAAAATGAATCATTCAATCAACGCCTAGCCACATTTTCACATGTATCTGACAGGGATAGGAATTAACCCTAATCCTGCCAACCACCACCACAAACACACCCAAAACAACCAGGGCTGGAATCTTAACTTCCAGCCCTGCCATATCTAACAAACACTTTTTCATATAATATTTACACATATACATTTATTTACCCGTGCAGGGCTTCTGCCCTGCCACACACCCCAAACCACTTCCTGTCACTTCCCCAAACTTACCAACTTCCTCTATTTAAAAAGCCTCCCAACCGTTTGTTCAAATCAAAAGGGTTATTCAAATTAAGAACAAACAGTAGGAGGTTATTGTCTTTTATTTGAAAATTGGAACATCTTAGATTGCAGGCGTAATCCTTGTTGAGGGCTACTGTTATTGTTCTAGGAATTTGGAATGCTTTCAAAGAAAGAAAAATTAAAAAGTAAAGCGGGCTATTTCCTTAACATTTCCTTTGCAATTGAATTGAATTCCAAGTTCCTATTGTTCTAATAGAACCTCTAAAGTCATTTTTGCAGAATGAAGGCAATGTGCAGTGTGTGTCCAACAAACACAATTAAAAACTACAGAAAAGCAGCAATGCAGAAGCTTTATTTATTCAATTCACTTAATAATTATTAATAAAAAATGTTTACTAAAATATAGCTAACTAAAACATTGGAAACACTTAATTATTGTTTCTCATATGGGCTGAGGTATGTATCCATGTATTATAAAATCTTTGAATGGCAGTGAGGTTGTAATAGTAAAGCAGCTGAAGTGCAGTGCAATGCAGTATAACGTTAGGTTACTTACCGTAACCCTGGTTCCCTGAAAGAGAAGACGACCACCAGCATACTTATGGGATATGCCTGCCTTAGGTAGGTATTCAGTGAGCTCTTTATATCAGAGCTGCCGATAGGCCCCTTCCTGGGGCGACGTTCTCGGTCCCGCCTACCGAGGGATTAAACAGTCAACCCACGGAAGCCATTTTGTCTTGCGTCGAACCCATGAGGGTGACCGCTGCGACCTCGCTGGTTGGTGGTCATCTTCTCTTTCAGGAACCAGGGTTACGGTAAGTAACCTAACGTTGCTTTTCAATTTGAAGATGACCACCAACATACTTCTGGGAAAGTATACAAGAGCAGTGGCGAGGGAGAAGGAACGGCAGCAGATGAAGGATGCATCAGAACCGCATAACCCAAGGTTAGCAGTGCGAGCTTGCAACCTCGAGGAGGCAAGCCGGGTGGGGGCAAACTGGCATTTTCATATGCAGTCGAGACTGTGTCCACAATCCAGTGCGACAGCCGCTGCTTCGAGAGGGGCTGTCCTAGGGTCCATATACCATGACAGACAAAAAGCTGGTCAGAATGACTTGGAGTTCTTGTCCTATCCACATAACACCTCAATGCCCGCACCGGGCAGAGGAAGTTCATCTCCTATCCTCCCACGAAGAAAACTGAGGTGGATGGAAAGACTCCAGTTCCACAGACTGGTTCATGTGGAAGTCTGTGATCACCTTAGGGAGGAAAGCAGGTTTTATACGTAGTGACACCCTGCTGCCTTCGTCCCAAATATGCATTCAGGAGCTGTCCCGCTTTGCGGAGATGATTGCCAAGAGGAAGGCTGTCTTCATAGACAGATACTTATGGCAAACTGTATGGCGTGTATGGGCTCAAACGGGGCCTTTGTGAGAGCCTCCAGTACAATATCAAGGCTCCATTCGGGGAGAACGACCCTCCTTGGAGGGCGTAATTGCCGAGCACCCTTGAGAAAACGGGCAGCCAAGAAATGTGCACCCCGAGATGCAGAATCAACGGGGGCATGGCACACAGAAATGGCCGCCAAATACACCTTCAATGTAGAAAGTGACCTACCAGCATTGAGCAGTTCTTGCAGAAACTGCAAGATAACTGTCATAGGGCAAGAGACTGGGTCATGACCCTTAGTCAGACACCAGTTCTGAAAATATCTCCACTTTTAGGCGTATAACGACCTAGTGGAGCCTGCCCTAGCATTCTGCAACGTGTCCACAACTGGGTCAGATAGCCCTAGGGATGACCAGCGATACATGGGGTAATTGACAATGGTTAAAAGGGTGTGCGTGTGTGTGTTACACTGAGTGTGATGGTAGGAGTTAGGTTGGAGAGTAAGAGAGTGAACGAGAAAAAATATTATTATTATTGTGAGAACTGGTCAACGACGTATTGGAAAGGTATTTGGATTACGATTTGGTTTTGGAGATGAGGTAACAGGCTTAGCCTGCCCCGTCATTAGTTAGGGAACCATTTGTTTAGTTAGGACTTGAGACCAGGTTAAGTTTTGTTTTCTTTATTTTCTTTTCAGTGTTTAAAAATAATAAACACACGCTACAGTGTTTTCTTACATCTGGTTGTCAAGTGTCTGTTTGAGGAAAAACCTGTGACAAGAAGGCAAATCATCACAGCATTGCGGCTATCCAATCATGTTAACCTGCAGTCATATGATGCGGGATGCGTCATGTGGTTTTCTTGGTGCGTGCGCCTGTGTGCCGGGTTTTACTGGCGAAGTGTCATGATGGCTGGTTTTGTTGACGAGCCTGTCACTAAAAAGCAAAAAAGGATTTCACTTACATTTCGCAGACCTGTTTAAACATTAAATACACCAAAGATTTCAGAGCACTATAAAAGCCTGAAAATAGTGATACTTGCTTTCTTACTAAAACAGAGCGCTGTCATTTGTTAAAAGGCAAGCATGCAACATCCCCCAGAAGTTATCGACATCTCTGTCTGGTGTGGATTTGCCCATACATTGAGACTGCACTGGCCCTCGCGACTGAGAACAGATCAACCAGTTGTCGAGATAGTTTATTACTCTGATCCCCTGCAGCCGCAGGAGAGCCAGGATAGCGTCCACGCACTTTGAGAACGTACGAGGAGCTAGGGAGAGGCCGAATGGCAGCACAGCAAACTCGTAAACGCTTCCCTGAAAAGAGAAGCAGAGATACTTTCTGTGCTGTGGACGAATGGGAATGTGAAAGTACACGTCCCGTAAGTCCACGGTGGGGAACCGTCGCCCGGCCATACGGACTGGAGGATGTGACGGTGCGTCAGCATTTGGAACCTCCTTTCTTTTAAGAACCCGAGTAGTACTCCTCTCCGTGGGAGGTGGGGTCTCCGAGACGAATGGCTCGCTTGCACAGCAAAGTGGCCACTTCCTTCTGAAGTACCGAGGCCTGGAGAGGGTCTGTCACGAAAGTATTCATGATACCTCGAAAGGGAGGAGGTCCCAAGCAGAACCGTTTTGCACGGTGGCAAGCACCCAGGAGTCTGAGGTGCAAGCGCGCCAGTACTGCAGCTGTTGTGCCAAAAAGGGGGTCTAAGGCCGCCAGCCTTTAGGGGCCCTGCTCGGGCTGCCGAGGCTGAGGCAGGGCAGTTTCGGGTGGCTGTTTAGGGCGCTGGCCCTGAAAACTCCTCCTGTGATGCTGGTGTGTGGACTGGCCACGTCCTGCATTCCCTCTGCCTGCCAGTTGGGCCCAGTTGCTTGCTGCTGATGTGCCCTGTAGACGATGCCTTAGGTCACCCAGCAGAGCCGTGGGGACTGGAACTGTTCTAGTGACAGTGCACGTCTGAGGAGCTCGCCAGCGGCTCGATCTGCCCCACACAGAGGTGCGGGGAAGGAGCAACGCGGCCACCTGCTGGGACGCCTCGCATTCCCGGTGGGATCTCTGTAGGATCCCATCCACAGCTGGCCCAAAGGTATGTCCTGGGGATATAGGCACATCAAGCGGTGTGGCCTTCCACACCAGGAACTCTGGCTTGTGACAGCCACAGCTGTCTATGAGCCACGATCAAGCTAGCCAGGCTCCGGCCAAGAGCTTGTCCTTGGAGACTGGAGATCTGCAGCAGTGTGCTGGACAGGAGACTCCGTGGCCACCGGCTCGGGAAGCGGGGCCTCACGCAGTACATCATCCATGTAAGCAGTAAGCACACTCATTGTGTTAGACAGGCAGGTTGCCTGCGCCTCTGCTGCATACGCCTGCTTGAGATGCGTTTCCGTCACCTTACATTGAGGGTTCGGACATGCCGGGTCTCTAGCCAATCTACCCACTGGCGGGGCCTTAACTACGGCTGCGATGGTGGAATCGTCTGCGTCCGGAACACAGACCGGCCTTAAGGTCCATAATGTCCCTTGCCTGCTTGGAACGCTTCACCCTTCTCGCTTGCGGCGATGGGGAGAGACTGCGGGCGACCTGCGCATCGGGGATGCCTAGCAGGGGGTCCTGGGACAGGTCATCCCACAGGTCACATCCCTCTCAAGCGCCAAGGTGGCATGTTGAACGCCCACAGAGGGTATGCTTGTCCTCTTGTGGGATATTGGCGTTGCAGGCCATGCAGTGGTTGAACCCCGACTTGCCTGACATGGGCCTGGTGTTTTGCATTGGCCATGTACTAAACACCACTTGCACTGAGTACCGTGCAGTGCTGTGAACTGATGCTGAGGTGCTGGCCACCGTGTGCTGTATGTACTGAGCACTTGAGCACCAAGATACTTAAGTATCAAGGGCTATGTGTGCGCCGCGGTACCGAAGCACCAGGGGGGCCGCTACACAAATGCGCCTACCCTAACCTTGCAGTCACACACACCTGGTCAGCTCATAGCGTGTACCAGGGGGACACAAGGCCGAAGCAGTGGTGGGCGAGTTGAAGTAGACAGCAAAACATGGTAGAAAGATAGTATAGGGGAGAGCACACTGTTTACAAGGCCTGACTCACCGAGGTGGGCAGACATACACAGCCGGCAGGGTCTACTCGGCAGCGGGGATACGGCAAGACCTAGCCCCATGGAGGAACTGTGTACTCTCAGAAAGAAGCATTCGTGCTGAAAGCTGGCTCGCCGCAAGGGAAATACAATCGACTCGATTAGACTTGAGAAGCTCTTTTCTATCAAAACGCTCAGCTCAAAACAGAGGTCTTACCGTACCGTCTTGAGAAGGAAAAAGAGAAATGGCTTCCTTTGGATGAGAGTTTTATCCCCTCGGTGGGTGGGACCGAGTGCATTATCCCAGGAAGGGGCCTATCGGCAGCTCTGGTATAGAGAGCTCAGCGATACCTACCCAATGGGCAGGCATCTCCCATATGTAATGTCATTGGTTGTTGTCTTCGAATTGAAAGGGAACTAGATTTTAGCAACCTGAATCAAAATAATGCAGGACTGCCTGTGTCCCACCTGCTATGCACAGTGCAGCAGGTCACAGAAAAACAAGTAGAGACGCACTGATAGGCTGATTAAAACATCACTGTCATCTGAACAGTAAACAAGAAAGTTAACCGCTTAAGTATTTTAAAAAAAAAATTATATTTCTCTAAGTTTTTGTTTTTGCCTAAGTGCAATGCCCCCAGGAAGGCGAAGGAATAAAAAAAAGCCTATCTACAGAAGAAAGATACGTAGTTTGCGTCGCTTGCCTTGTGCAGAAGTTCACAGGGTTTCTTTCCTCCCCGCGCCAACTGAAAGGGTCCCGATTTTTCACTCTTGGTATCTGGTCACCCTAATTAATACAGAGTTAAAGAGTGATAATTTAGATCATTTAAAAGTGGTCCCTGTGCTTTCTCAGAGACTGAATCCTTGACTCACTGTCTGTCTTTCAAAGAGACTGAATTATTAATTTGTGTGGTGCCCCTTTGTATATTTTTATGATTCATAGTATTATTATTGTTTGTGGCGTAGGCGAAAAGCGTCCGCCATTATTTGTTATTGTTTTATTGTGATTTTAGAAATACGTGAATGCGTGACTGTCAGCTAGTAATTATTGAATTGGCTGACAGTCACGCATCTTTAGTAAACCTGTGCAGAACGTGACCGAGGGGTTAACAAGATCATTAATAGTTAGTTAATCCCTCGGTCACCACTATAAGAACCTGCAGCTTTGACTGCACGGTGGAGAGTGTCAGAGGCAGAACGAGACAGGAGTGAAATGACCTGCCTTGGTAACTAAACAATTGCTAGTAGTATTATATATATATATATATATATATATATATATATATATATATATATATATATATATATATATATATATATATACCTACCTACTTGTTTACATCCGTTCTGTTATCTGTTTGTTTGGCCCTTGTGCCCTTTTGTTTTTGTGTTTGTGTTTAAACTGTTTGTTAGTAATATTTAATAAAAGCTGAGTGCCGTAGCGTCTCAGTTTCACTCAGCAGTACTGCCTTGTTTTGGATTCATTTCCTGGTCTGACGTCACCCTTGCAGCCATCTCTTTCACAATTAGTCATTTAGCAGACTGGCAGGGCAAAATACCTGCTTATGGAAATAAGTGTAGGGTTGGCAGGTACCATTGTGTTGTGTTGGACTTATTCTCTTCATCCATGATATTTTGATATTTCGTATATCTGCATGCAAACGACTTTGCTTTGTGTGTAGCTATAGGCAACAATTCCAGAAATCAACGTCATGTCACATCACCATGCCATGATTACAACACAGTGCACTGAAGCTAGTAGTGGTTTGAACACTTCTTTGTGCAACAAAATACACCATCACAACAATAGGAGGACACAAGTATTTGGAAACATATTTTCTGTTGATATAAGTCTATATTCACTTTCAGTTCACCACAGGTACCCACTAAGAAATGTATGTTAGTGAATAATACAAAATAATTTATGAACTAGTTATTTTCACATTTGTGAAATTCATATTGTAAAACTATTTAAGTTTCAGAGCATTTTTATTTTTTTAAGTTTACTTTTTATGTTGTTTTTATCAATAATGGAATACAATAGTTTCAGGTCTGCAGGTGCCCATTTAATTTCTTTAAAAAATATATTTACATTGATAGCTGAGTACTGTATATGATACAAAGAGTTTAAAACAATTACGAAAAAAAGAACCACGGCCTCATTTCATTTGACCTTTCTTCTTTAAAAAATATCGAAATAAGCTGCCTTAGAGGCAGGATAAATCTCATTTTAATTTGGTGACCCCTTATTTTTATTTCTGTGTTAAATGTATTATAAAGAAGTGTATTTTATCCTGCAAAGTTTAAGAACAAAACTGAGGCAATGGAGTACTCATATTTAATATTAATGCTATCTGTTGCATAGGTGTGATAGCTATATAATGTATTTTATTAGTTTAATAGAAGAAAAACAACACGTTGATAAAAATACGTTTTTCCTTCAGCAAGAGAGGCAAATGTCAGGGCTCATATTACTGCGGGGCGGGGTTTCTCCATATAGTTTTATTTCCACATTTCCTTTTCAACATGTTTTAAGCTGCCAGGTATCACTGAAAACAGAAAGGAACCTGTTAAAAATGTGTTAATTGTATGATGACATTTCCTGCCTTGTCTATGCAGTTCTTCAGTACCAATCAATGATACGTTTTTCAGTACCAATGATAATGAGAAAGCATCTCTGCACATTTTACATAGGCTTATGCTTATATTAAGGAAGATTAACTAGTATTCCTTTCGTAAGTAAAGAAGTGACAACATTTCATTTGATCAGAAAAGGAACACAATGTAATCTTATTACAGCTTGATCCATGTATCAGCCTGTACTGCTGACTCAAAAAATAAACTCCAGCCAAGATCAGCAAAGATATTAGCCTTCATAAAATGCGTAGTTAATTTAGATTGTCAGAAGACGCTTTCTCATGATTGATTGGTACTGAAAAATTGAATAGGTATGAAATTTCATCAAGCAATTAAGAAGTTTAACAGGTTCCTTTCCATTTTAAGTGATGTCCGTTACAGCATGTTAAAGGGGGAATTTGGAAATACAGCTATTCGGAGAAACTTAAAGGGCTTGCCTACGTGGATTACTATTTACCAGACAATAACTACTTCAGAAGGGAATCCCTGTCTGTGCAATCATCAGGGCAGTTTCTAAACAAAACTCAGAAAAGCTGATAGTGGACTTTATTATTTGCACACAGTCAGATGATAGGATATTTAACACATTTCATCACCTTTAGTAGTAATAGTTTAATAGCAGAAAGTGGCTGAAAAAAATCATAGTATCTATTATTCATGGCACACTAATGATTCAAGCAGAAACGCAATTAAAAAAAAATATACAGAACAAATACCATATCATATTAAATGGTAAGAAATTAAATATTTTGAAAAAATAGGTTCTATGAAGTAACCATTTAATAAATAGAAATATTGAGATATGTAATATTTTCATACAGGAAGGGCCTGGTTTGTAGATTGGAGGATAGAGAGAGCTAGATGGAAGGTAGAAATCAAAGAGAGAAGATTATTATTATTATTATTATTATTATTATTATTATTATTATTATTATTATTATTATTATTATTATTTGTTTATTTATCAGACACCTTTATCCAAGATGACTTACAGAGACTAGGGTGTGTGAACTATGCATCAACTGCAGAGTCAGTTACAACAACGTCTCACCCAAAAGACAGAGCACAAGGAGGTTAAGTGACTTGCTCAGGGTCACACAGTGAGTCAGTGACTTAGCCGGGATTTGAACCGGGGACCGTCTGGTTACAAGCCCTTTTCTTTAACCGGGATTTGAACCGGGGACTGCCTGGTTACAAGCCCTTTTCTTTAACTGGGATTTGAACCGGGGACTGCCTGGTTACAAGCCCTTTTCTTTAACTGGGATTTGAACCGGGGACCGCCTGGTTACAAGCCCTTTTCTTTTACCGGGATTTGAACCGGGGACCGCCTGGTTACAAGCCCTTTTCAAGTTACAGTGTACATTTTAAAGAGTTGTCTCATTAGCTAGGCTAAATGTTAAAATGTTTCAGCCTTGGCTTTTGGGTGATGCTCTTGATGAACTATCAATGAAAACACATTTTAAACTTACTGTATATCAATAGAATATAATGTAAATAGAAAATGTGTTTTCTGGTGACCTAGTATCAGCTGCTTTCTGACTTTTTCTTTGTGCTTCAAATGAGACCAATTTGAAATCTGATTTATTTGTAGACCATTTTAGGGCTGGCATAGATGTTCTGCTGCTTCATAAATCTCATTTTAATATCACAGAATTCATTTAGAAATGAGCCCCACCTACAATTTGCCCATGCACATAATTAAGGCTTGACACGCCTTAAAATGCATGGCTAATGAGCGGCGGAGCGCATTGCACGGCGGAGCGCATTTTTGCGGTGCTAACACGGCCTTAACTTGCCAAGTGTGTCATGATACATACGGGGCAATTTTAAGGCCAGCGTAAACTCGGCGCTATGGCCTTAATGCCATCGCAGTTTCTTGATTTCATGACCTTTGTGTGGGGGAGAGGGGCTTAGGTGTGTGTAACTGTGTGTAAAACTGTGTGTAACTGTGTGAACTTTATAGTGAAGGCGAATGCCCAGTCTGCATTATTTTGTTTTTTGTGAACATTTTATTTTATTTGTTCTTGTGTTTTGTGTTTGTGTTATAAATGTGTGCAACAGTGCTTCACTGCAGCTTCTTGACTGTGAGTCTCTAATACCTGCCGGTAACAGCTTAGGCCGTGACGTTACCCTGTCACACAGACTTTTTTATCCAAAGCGACTTACAGGGACTAAGGGTTTAACTATGCATCAACAACGGCTGCAGAGTCACTTACAATAGGACCACGGTTTTCCGTCTCATCCGAAGGACGGAGCACAAGGAGGTTAAGTGACTTGCTCAGGGTCACACACAGCGAGTCAGTGGCTGGGCGGGGATTTGAACCGGGGACCTCCTGGTATCAAGCCCTTTTATTTATTTAAGTGGTTAAATAAAATAATCCTTGACTCCCTGTCTAATGTCTTTCTCAGAGACTGAATCCTTGACTCCCTGTCTAATGTCTTTCTCAGAGACTGAATCCTTGACTCCCTGTCAAATGTCTTTCTCAGAGACTGAATCCTTGACTCCCTGTCTAATGTCTTTCTCAGAGACTGAATCCTTGACTCCCTGTCTAATGTCTTTCTCAGAGACTGAATCCTTGACTCCCTGTCTAATGTCTTTGTCCTCTTGTTCTGCAGGGACTTCCTTCCCCGTGGATCTGGCATCGTCACCCGACGTCCTCTTGTTCTGCAGCTCATTAACTGTCCCACAGGTAAATCTTATTGAAAAAACAAAATTGTTAGCTAGATGGAATGGAATTTAAATCGGACTCTCCAATCCAAAAGAAATAATACATAACATTAGCAACTACATACAGTTCGCAAGGACACTGTCTGTTGTGTGCGCTGTTTATCAATCACCCTTTATATTGTGAGGCACTGCTGGTACAGATTAGACCCCTTTCTCTAGAACCGCACTGCAGAAGAGCCAGACTGGACTGCAGGTGTGTTTATAGAGTTTAGCTTTTTAACTTGTGTTTATCACACAGCACTGCCTATGTGATCTGGGCTATGACACCAATGTAACGAAATGGAGGCTGAGCGTGTACTGGCGTCAATGCATATTGCTAACGAGCTCCTAACTACTATGTAGTCTGCACTTGTGTTCATAAAGCTTTAGACTAGGGCTGTCCAAATACATTTTTGGAGTAATTACAACCTCTTAAAAATGCATACATTTCACAACAAAAAACCTCCCTTTCCCTCATCTTTACAATTGAGTACTAATCAATGGCAATTCACTTTTGTAACGAGGGATTTAAAAGCTACTTGGAACAGAATTTTCCTTTCACCCAGGGCTGACATTTTTATTGCTGACATTTTTATTTTATTTTATCGACTGGGAATAGAAGCTTGTATCCGAGCCGGGAATGGTTCGTTTCGACGCTTAGATAACTGACTCGCAGACGTCTCTTTTCCTATCAGCAGGAGTCCTGAACACAGAGCTTTCTTTGACGTTCGTTTATTGCAGGGTACAGAATCTTCTTGCAGTCAAGAGGTATAAGCTTAATGCCATCCTTTCTTATGAGCCATGTGAGACTCAGAAACCAGGTCAGACCAACTCTGAAACCAATTAAGAACCAATTCAAAGTTCTTGCTGCAAGTTGCCAGTTCTTATAGGATTTTCGCACAAAGACCTATAAATTTCCCCTACAACTGTCTTCTGTTGTTTTTGGACTATAATTGACTCACCCTGCATGGGATGACTTCATTATCTAATTTATGACTTCCCTCGGTCGTCTCCAACTTTTGCTTCCTCAATAAATCCTTATCTCGGGCCCCGATCTAATTATTATCTTGTAGAGACCCTCAGTGTTAGGTTCAGCTAAAGTCCCCTGATTCTTGGCTCATTAACCCCCCTCCTCCTTTGTGTAGGATGTTTCAGCAATTTCTCTAGCCAAAAGTCCACACGCTGTGCTGCATCCTGCGTGTTCAAGAATGAATCCAAAAGATTAGTTCAGATATGTACTTATATCAAAAATAGTTATTAGTTCCAGGCAATTGTGCCTACAAATGGGGCTGGAGGAGGTGGTTTTTATCTTGGGTTCAGCAGCCCTGGAGTTCTCTTCTGTGAAGAGCCCGGTGTGGTTTGAGAATGTACTTTGAACACTTTGCTTATATACCGATTAATGCTGTGCAGCAATTCAGTTTTTTTCCAAGTTTTATAACTAGATCTGTCTTTTATATTACTGATTTATTCCAAATTGTACTGAAACTCCAGCATTATTTGGGACTAGTTATAGAGAGTATGATTGTCTTGGCATATGTGGACTTGCCTGTGTGTCCCTCCATACATGTGAATGCCATGCTTACACTGTTACATATATCAGAGAACTGTTAATCCAGTTGACACGAAATGTGGCCATGAGTTACTTCTTTTCAACTCATCTGTTGACATATGGTGATTTTTGTGGTATCTGATAGCCTGATATCTCTAATGTATACATTTATATCTGCTGACTTTCTAATAAGTTTCTAATAAGTTTTCCCTTTCTATAACTTTCCAGTGCTTCTCCTTGTCTTCTTTATGTGCAAGGCATGATTACTTTGCATCTACTAGAGGAACCACGCTGTACAAGAGAGCACATCTAGACCAGTATCATGTGTTCAGGGTTAATCTCTCCCATCCTTCCTGACAGAATATGCGGAGTTCCTGCACTGTAAAGGGAAGAAGTTTGTTGATTTTGAGGAGGTCCGGATGGAGATTGAGGCAGAGACTGACCGCATCACTGGGAGCAACAAAGGGATCTCCTCCATCCCCATCAATCTGCGGGTCTCCTCACCCCACGGTAGGCTGTTTACCGAAATTATGTCCAAATAAAAAATGAAAAGGTTGAGGTCCACCTGGTAAAGCACGGCAGTGTGGTGTGCAGGGTGTACAGTCAGGAGAGCGCAGGGGTCCCGAGTGTCTTACCTGGTAAAGCACGGCAGTGTGGTGTGCAAGGTGAGGCTACAGTCAGGGGAGTGCAGGTTTGCGTCCTGGCTGTGTGAAGTCACCGCTCATCAATGGGGATTCCGGAGTGAACTGTCCTTTGTCCCCCAGAAGCTGGCAGCTCACTGACATCTGTTGTTGAGTTCTTGGGCGTAAAAGAGGCAACTGGCTTGGTCGTGGGATCGGAGGACAACCCACTGAACCTTAGTGCTGTGTGGGGAATTTGCTGCGGTGAGGGGAAAAAATAATTGGACATTCTAAATTGGGGAGAAAATTAGGGGTAAAATAATTGGGCACACTAAATAAAAAAATAAAAAAATGAAAGGGTCTATAGATTAGTCTATGAAAAGTTTGGAGATAAAAAAATCATGTCAATTTTGTATTTATTTATTTTTTAATTATTCACTGTAACATACAGAAAGGCATAGTACATTCCTGTCAATAGGTGGCACTGCTAGAACACAAACATACATAGAAGTTAGTTTAAATTGCTGTATGATATCACAAAATATTTAGTAATTTTAATCCTTATTACATTGAGGTCTGTGTGGAATGGAATTAACTTCTACATTTACTCTTTGAAGGGTAAACAATTTTTCAAACTGATTTCTTAAAGATTTAAAAGGCCACTGAGAGGACGAGTGGATTTGATCAAAACATTTCCAGCTGCAGCCTGACCAAACTGAAAAAAATACTTTCTAAAATATAAACTCTGCCTGAGAATATTTTTTTTATTTCAACTCTAACTAGTTAACTTTTTTTTCTGCAACTAGTTACAATTAACTTGTAACTGTAACAGATTCCTTTTTGAAAGTACCTTCCCCAACACTGTGATAGAGAACTTTGGAGTAAGGTGTACCACGTGGTTCTGGATCTCTAGGATAACACAAAAACAAGCACTTTGTCAGGAAGCCATAGTGCGTGCCAGTGGCCAGTAGCATTAAACACCTTAAGTTACCTTTCCCCTTAGTTTTCTGCTTTAGTATGTAAAATTTAAGGATGTTGCAGAAATGCAGCTTAACCCTAAGTCTATACCCAAGTTAAGGGAAAATGTGTCATTAAGTGTTATACTTAAACTTTATAATTAATGTGTTTTATACAACCAGCCCCTGACTCTCAGAATCCTCATGTATTCAGTGTGTGGATTTCACGTGTCTGTCTGTTGTCCTCTCTCCCCTAGTCCTGAACCTGACCCTAGTGGATCTCCCTGGGATGACAAAGGTGCCGGTGGGCGACCAGCCGGCCGACATTGAGCACCAGATCAGGGATATGATCATGCAGTTCGTCACCAAGGAAAACTGCCTCTGCCTCGCTGTGTCTCCCGCCAACTCGGATCTTGCCAACTCGGATGCTCTCAAGATTGCCAAAGAAGTTGACCCACAAGGTATGAGGGGAGAGGAGCTGGGACAGATGGGGTGTGTGTATGGGGAGAAGAATTCATTAGGAGAGTGGGAGAGGAGGAGGGGGAGGGAAGAGGCATTGGGAGAGGGGAGAGGGGGAAGAGGCATTGGGAGAGGGGGAGAGGAGGGGGAAGAGGCATTGGGAGAGGGGTAGAGGAAAGGGGAAGGCATTGGGAGAGGGGGAGAGGAGGGGGAAGAGGCATTGGGAGAGGGAGAGGAGGGAGGAAGAGGCATTGGGAGAGGGGGAGAGGAGGGGGGAAGAGGCATTGGGAGAGGGGGAGAGGAGGGGGGAAGAGGCATTGGGATAGGTGACAATGACAGAAAAACAGAGGGAGAGTGCTAAAGAAGGGAAAAGTAATACACAGAGGAGTGAGACGGTGAGAAAATTAGAGAAGGGAGAGAGGATGTGGGAGAATATTTTAATAAAAATGTTTTTAACGGTTACTTGAAATTGTATAATGTGTTGAATACCAAATAATGGAACTGTTAATTGCAATACAATTTACAATATATATAAATATAATTTGGAACAATTCATGAGGTACTACTAGAAAATGGGAGGTGATGCAATATCAATGGCACTGGTGCAATAGGTGAAGGTGTCTAACTGGAGCTGTGTGTCGTGTGTGCGTGTGTGTGTGTGTGTGCGTGTGTGCGTGTGTGCGTGTGCGTGCGTACGTGCGTGTGTGTGTGTGTCGATTACAGGTCAGCGCACCATTGGTGTCATCACCAAACTGGATCTGATGGACGAGGGCACAGATGCTCGAGACATCCTGGAGAACAAGCTGCTCCCACTGCGAAGAGGTAGGTCCGGGACTCCCAGTCCCCACGTCTCCCCTGATCGGCGGGATTGCAGTTTACCAGACAATTAACCCTCTTCAAACAGGGGTTTTGTTATTAAAAACCTGAAAGTAACTCGACTACTATCATAAAGTTTGGAAAACAAGAAGCTCAACAGCGAAACAAAATGTTGTGAAGTCAGTCTCCAGACACATACTGTTATAGAGGACCTTCTCAGGTGTCACCTATTACAGCATGGTTTAGTGTGCACCATGTTGACATTCTCCAAGGATGAACAGATTCGCAGGTGTCACCTATTACAGCATGGTTTAGTATGCACCATGTTGACATTCTCCAAGGATGAACAGACGCAGTAAATGTGTTCCAGTTCCCAATTTTTGTTGTTCACCAACTCGCAACCAGTAATATTCAGTGTACAGTATTCAGCTGCCTTCAAGACTAAACTCCATTGCAGTGGATTGTTCATTAAAATGTCGTTGATTTTGCACCAGAAACTACCCCCCCACACACACACATTTTGCATTTCGATCCATACGATATCCCCACATTTGGGTTCCTTTTTCTCAGTGGAAGAGTGTGGAATGGTGGCAGTCAGTAAAGCTCTGATGAATGGAGGTCCCTGGATTACTGTGGTACTCAAGGGCTGGGTGAGCCTGACTGTGCTGTCTCCTGTCAGGGTACATTGGCGTGGTGAACCGCAGTCAGAAGGACATTGATGGGAGAAAGGATATCCAGGCGGCACTGTCAGCGGAGAGGAAGTTCTTCCTGTCCCACCCAAGTTACCGACACATGGCCGATCGCATGGGCACCCCTTATCTTCAGAAAGTGCTCAACCAGGTAAAATGACTGAACAGCAATATCAATTCAGTCCTGCAGTTTTGCTGTAGTATTGCTTCATTGTACTAATGCAGTCATGACATTATCTCCCAGTTGTATACTTTATAAGCAGGGGTTGGCACCATATCGAGTGTGAGGGACATTTAAAAAAATTATCCCTTTTGCTCAAACTGGCTGCCATTTTGCTTGCAGATCTGCATTGTTTTGCTGCATTTTTCACTTTCTGATCTTGAGAAACCATGTGATAATGTGACCTTTCAACTCCGTTGACTGCACCTGTTTCATGGTATAGTATAGTATAGAAGCAGACTGAGTCATTTCAATTAAGGGAGTCTGTAATAAGGGTTCTGTGCTCCTCCCCCCCACAGCAACTGACCAATCATATTCGGGACACGCTGCCCGGACTGCGCAACAAGCTGCAGAGCCAGCTGCTGTCCATCGAGAAGGAAGTGGAGGAGTACAAGAACTTCCTCCCAGATGACCCCTCGCGCAAGACCAAGGCACTGCTGCAGTGAGTCCACACTGCTCTCTGGGGCTGCTTCATTCACTCAAAACACCCTTCAAAACAATGAGCTTTCAATCTGGTTTCAGAGGTGTAGCTATATGAGTTTTCAAAATGTTTTACATCATGAAAATTTTTTTTGCTTAATAACAGAGCTTAAATGAATCATTTATAACCCTGTAGGCTATCATGGATGTACAACAACATTTTCTTTGGTGTGGGGCTGATGTTTTAGCCAAATAGAGAAACTTCTTTTCTAAGTCATGAGGGGTCATTCAGAAGTCAGTAAATAGGATAAAGGGTTTGTTAACTGGAGTATGCCCTGTATGTTATTGCTGCTTGTGTTTCTCTCTGTATCCCAGGATGGTGCAGCAGTTTGCGGTGGATTTTGAGAAGAGAATCGAGGGATCAGGAGATCAGATCGACACCTATGAGCTTTCAGGGGGAGCCCGGATCAACCGCATCTTCCATGAGCGATTCCCCTTTGAGCTGGTCAAGGTATGACATCATATACTGAGTTTCCACATCCCAAACCCGAGCTGGAAACCCTTCTCAATGGACACACTCCAAGGATTTCTTCTGTTGCCTGTAGAAGAAGCAGATTTACTCAGATCTCAGAAACAAGAATGGCCAGCATTGAGCAGAAAGACTCTTAGTTAGAACATAAGAAAGAACATAAGAAAGTTTACAAACGAGAGGAGGCCATTCAGCACATCTTGCTTGTTTGGTTGTTAGTAGCTCATTGATCCCAGAATCTCATCAAGCAGCTTCTTGAAGGATCCCAGGGTGTCAGCTTCAACAACATTACTGGGGAGTTGGTTCCAGACCCTCACAATTCTCTGTGTAAAAAGTGCCTCCTATTTACTGTTCTGAATGCCCCTTTATCTAATCTTCATTTGTGACCCCTGGTCCTTGTTTCTTTTTTCAGGTCAAAAAAGTCCCCTGGGTCGACATTGTCTATACCTTTTAGGATTTTGAATGCTTGAATCAGATCACCGCGTAGTCTTCTTTGTTCAAGACTGAATAGATTCAATTATTTTAGCCTGTCTGCATACGACATGCCTTTTTTGGGGCTGGTAGTCAAAGATATTAGTCACACATGTTTTCTCATTTTAAGCATGGGTTTCCGAAAATTGATTTATAAATGATCCTTTGTTTTATGTACAGAGTTTGCAATTTCATATTTGTATTGCAGGTTTGAATGATCTTATGTTATAGTTCAAACTGATTTTTAATTCATTTCAGATCTGTAAGTACAGATTGGTGCCTCGCTGCAAGTGAAAACCTTTACACGCAGCTCAACGCAAGCATAGAGATGCATGGCGATGGAAATGTAGCAAGCTTTTTAACTGCCTTTGAATCAAAGCTGTCCATTGAGATTGATAATTAAAGCTCCCAAATTTCTAGGATGTGCTCTAATTGAAATACATTATCAAAAACTCCTCATTGAAACAATGGTCTAATTCTTAGTTTTATTGAACATCTTATAATTGTGTTTTTAAAGTGGTGATCTTTAAGCTTGTTGGAAAAGGGTTAAGGCTGCTTACCTGCTTGCCAGTTCAGATCTCTGACTGTGGGCACGGTGCTGAGTGTGGGCACGGTGCTGGCTGTGGGCACGGTGCTGGCTGTGGGCACGGTGCTGACTGTGGGCACGGTGCTGGCTGTGGGCACGGTGCTGACTGTGGGCACGGTGCTGACTGTGGGCACGGTGCTGAGTGTGGGCACGGTGCTGAGTGTGGGCACGGTGCTGTGTGGGCATGGTGCTGGCTGTTGCCATGGTGCTGAGTGTGGGCACGGTGCTGAGTGTGGGCAAGGTGCTGACTGTGGGCACGGTGCTGACTGTGGGCACGGTGCTGAGTGTGGACACGGTGCTGGCTGTGGGCACGGTGCTGGCTGTGGGCACGGTGCTGAGTGTGGGCACGGTGCTGAGTGTGGGCACGGTGCTGGCTGTGGGCACGATGCTGAGTGTGGGCACGGTGCTGGCTGTGGGCACGGTGCTGACTGTGGGCACGGTGCTGACTGTGGGCACGGTGCTGAGTGTGGGCACGGTGCTGGCTGTGGACACAGTACTGGCTGTGGGCACGGTGCTGACTGTGGGCACGGTGCTGAGTGTGGGCACGGTGCTGGCTGTGGACACAGTACTGGCTGTGGGCACGGTGGATCAGATTGCTGCTCTGGATCAGTTTGGTATCAGATCTGAGACGTGGGTGCAGGGCAGTGGATTTCCCTGATAGCTTGTGTTTCTCTTTTGTTTCAGATGGAGTTTAATGAGAAGGAGCTGCGCAGGGAGATCAGCTACGCCATTAAGAACATCCACGGTATCAGGCACGTACCCCAGGCTTCTTGGTCTCTCCCTGCCCCTCCTTGTCTTTCTGTCAGGCTGTGAAACAGTTCCCAAGGCTTTGTCACCAACTAGAGGGCCACGTAGATAAAACTAATACAAGCTGGCCTCCAGCCTCCTTCTGAGCATTGTTGTGCCTGGTCAGTACTTGTATGGGATGCCTCTAAGGAACACCAGGTGTAGTGATGTTTATAGCTCAGTAGGGGGCACCCTCTATTCCCTAACCCTGCATGTTTATTTGTTATTTTTAACCTTATGATTAAAATATTTAAAAAAGTAGATGACCATGCCCTTCATGCGCATGTACGTTTGTAATGCCTCTCTATATAACCCCAGACTCTGATACTCACTATGCTAAACAATGTCCAAACCAAGCTTCTGTACAATTAAATGAGCACTCCTCTAGATATGTATACAAATGCAAGATAGACAGACAGGACGCTCCATATTCAGACGTTCATCCGGAAGTCCGTCTCCAAGCAGGAATAACAACAACAACAACAACAACAACAACAACAACAACAACAGCAACAATAATAATTGTATCACAGTATATGGCTTGCATCTATTTTCGGTGAATATTGAAAAAGCAAAAGGTTTCAAAGATCTCATAAACGACCAAACAGTTATTTTATTTTTTGGTAAAACCAGGGGAAAGCTTGGACAGGTTTTACTGTACAAAGTAATATACAATAATAAATATACAAATTTACGTATTCAAATATTTCCATTCATTGGAAAATTGACCTTGCCTTTAGTCAGTTATCAAGCAGAAATACACACTTTAAACTTTATAAAAATAAAGGCTACCATGTTGAATAAAAATGGGGTTATCATGAATTGGTGATTATATTATTCCAATTAAATATGAAATATTCTTATATTCAATTGATTCTAATACTTATTATAAAACCCTATTGTAAAGTCTTTCCTTAATACTGTGACATGCTGGTGGTGGATCAGCGTGGTGTCCCTCCTGTCTCAGGGCCGTCTCTGAGATTAGCGGGGCTCCTCTAGCCCTACAGAGCTCAATTCCAGAGAGTCATAGTGACATCACTGACAGTCAGGCCCGGTCCTAGGGATTAGTGACAGGGATCAGCACAGTAACTATTAAACACTCTATAGTGCTGAATACAAAAGCCCTAAGAACCTGAAATTCAATGATACATGTTTTGACTAGAAGTATTTTTTAGTGTCTTCAAAATAAACTTTGAAAAAGTCTTCTAGTGACGTTTGTCATTGAATTCAGTTTTCTTTTAGTATTACTACAATTGCTTGTTTCTCTGGCTCCATTTACAGCTAGGTGTTTGTGTCTTTGTTGGCCATGAATATTAAATATTGCAATTAATATTGCAATTTTCTCCCAATTTGGAATGTCCAATTATTATTCAACCTGGCTCACCGCTGCAATCGCTGAACTAACTCGGGAGAGACGAAGACGAGCACTCGCGTCTTCTGAAACGAGTGCCGGCAGCCGTCCGCTTTTTTTCGCTCTGCAAGCCCAGTACAGTACAATGCATTTGCCTTGAAATGTGTTCAATTTAAAAAAAGAAAATTACAGATTACTTTTTCAATGAGTAGCTTTTTTATTGTGTTTATTTTTTTTGGTGGCCCCTACAATAATATGAATTTTCAAGTTTATAACTGATTTGATATTCTAATTAAGTGATTTATTATTTCTTGGCTTATGACATTATGTTCTTGGATAGTACATAATGCCATACCCAAGTCTCTAATTACCAACTATCTCTGTAACAGTTCAGCCATTCGCATGGAATAATGCCATGACTATTGAAACATTTCTGGCAATTGTGGGGTGGTGGAATAGACACAGATTATCAGACAGCCCTCTATAAACCTCCACTTTGAAACACTGTGTATACAACTACAGTAAACCATGTCATTATGGTTCTTCACCTGCTTTTACCAGCCAGTTGACCTAGAATACAATGTGTTTAAATGCAAATGGAACAGGGCAGAGGCTGGGCAAGAACCAGAGACCTCACACACCACAAATGAGAGTTATAGAACTTTTAACCTCATCACTCCAAGAGAGCATCTTCACCTCTGTGCAAGAGAGCGTTTTCACCACTATGCAAGAGAGCATCTTCACCACTGTGCAAGAGAACGTCTTCACCACTGTGCAAGAGAACGTCTTCACCACTGTGCAAGAGAAGAGAACGTCTTCACCACTGTGCAAGAGAACATCTTCACCACTGTGCAAGAGAACGTCTTCACCACTGTGCAAGAGAGCATCTTCACCACTGTGCAAGAGAACGTCTTCACCACTGTGCAAGAGAAGAGAACGTCTTCATCACTGTGCAAGAGCATCTTCACCACTGTGCAAGAGAACGTCTTCACCACTGTGCAAGAGAGCATCTTCACCACTGTGCAAGACAACGTCTTCACCACTGTGCAAGAGAAGAGAATGTCTTCATCACTGTGCAAGAGAACGTCTTCACCACTGTGCAAGAGAGCATCTTCACCACTGTGCAAGAGAACGTCTTCACCACTGTGCAAGAGAAGAGAACGTCTTCATCACTGTGCAAGAGAGCATATTCACCACTGTGCAAGAGAACGTCTTCACCACTGTGCAAGAGAAGAGAACGTCTTCATCACTGTGCAAGAGAGCATCTTCACCACTGTGCAAGAGAAAAGAACGTCTTCACCACTGTGCAAGAGAGCATCTTCACCACTGTGCAAGAGAAGAGAACGTCTTCACCACTGTGCAAGAGAAGAGAACGTCTTCATCACTGTGCAAGAGAGCATCTTCACCACTGTGCAAGAGAAGAGAACGTCTTCACCACTGTGCAGGAGAAGAGAACGTCTTCATCACTGTGCAAGAGAGCATCTTCACCACTGTGCAAGAGAAGAGAACGTCTTCATCACTGTGCAAGAGAGCATCTTCACCACTGTGCAAGAGAACGTCTTCACCACTGTGCAAGAGAGCGTCTTCACCACTGTGCAAGAGAAGAGAGCGTCTTCATCACTGCGCAAGAGAAGAGAGCGTCTTCATCACTGTGCAAGAGAGCTGGGCTTGTTTCTGGTGATGCAATTTGCCAATAAAGTGATATTCATGGTCATCACTGCATGTCCCTTTATAAAGGTACGCAGTGCCTCTAACATGGATACACATTATGGTACAGCAGTAGAAGATGCAGCAAGTCTTTAAACCTCTGCAGAGGTTTCATCTGTGTTGGGTCTTAGGCCCCAGTGCTCCCCCTTGTGGGTGACTTTGTTTTACACCTAAATCCCCCTACCTCACCCTCTTTCGTCAATGCTATAAAATGATATTAAAATGCAATACAAAGTTAAGAAATGAGAAATAAGTGGTTCTACTTTAAAAGTATACTATATAAATGCCATTTTAGTATTTATTAAGCTATGACTCTGCATACAAGACAGTACGTAGTACAATTTTAAAATCAATTGGAGAATTGGTTTGAGTCAGTGTGGTATATGTTAGTATTCTAGCTGTACCTTTACCTAACATAAATCATCGTCCAAAGATGAAAGACTTACATGTTATTACTTTAAAAAAAAACAATGAATTAATGACCCATATAAAAATATCATTGTAATTTCGATTATAGGAATAGAGCAGTAACAGGGAGTTAGGAGTTTATCTTCTGTAGCACTTGAGGGTACGTGAAGCGTGATGAGGAGAAACAGTCCCTGCTGATTTTGCCTCTCAGAGCCAATGCGACATTCCCTGTAGAATCCCCAGTGAAGACTGGTGACTTCACACAGCCAGAATGCAATCTGTAGCGTGTTCTTCAATGTTTTAACCTTTTAGGCTAGTGTTAAAAGCTGTATATGTTTCCTTAAACATTTGATCTAAGAGATTGATCTAAGGAAAGTCTTTCTTGGATATCAGCTTTTTAATATAAGTTTAAATACCCCCCCAAGTTACAACAGAACCAGTGAATGACGTTAATAACCTCCAGCTGCTGCAGGAACATGCCTGTTTACTTCACAGAGTGACAGCATGGCAAAGGGCTTCAAAATAACTTATACTGTTGCCTACAGCTGAAACTACTTATAGATAACATAAGCACACTACACAGATCTAGTTTCTAATGAACGCACAGAAGATTAATTCAGACAGAACCTTCAAAGTTTAAGAAATTGAACTGTAAAAATTAACTGTAATCGTCTACAAGAAGTCTTGGTCAACGTTACTTTAAAATGTTAAACATTTGCCAAAGTAAAACAGGTAACACATTACCATAACACAGCACGGCACAATCATGCAGATAGCCCTCATAGCCTCCAAATCAAAATTCCTCCATTCTGATTACAGTTTTTTTGTTTCTTTATTTAATACAATTATGATGGCCATTATTCTTACATCAGGTAAGTCCATAGGTGCCAAACGTTCCTCATCAGCTAGAATTCTTTAAAATAGGGTGGGAATGTCCCTCGTTTTTTGTTTAGCATTATAATGGAGTGAATAGGGGATTTTTATAACCAAAAACCCAGTAAAATGTTCTCTTTGATGGCAGCAGGGATTCTACATGAATATTTTGTTTTTGATTGAAACTCCATGATTTCATACAAATACAATCCTCACTTTGCACTACCATGGAGATACTATACCATTGTCAAGACATAACAATTACTTTTTTATTAAACTCTATATTTAAGTCTTTGTATAATTATCTAAATTCCCAGAATTCTTGAGGAAATGTACCCCTACCGTGGAAGACTAGTTTTTGTGACGTTGAAGACAATGCCAGATTATAATTTAAATGACTACTAACCAGCCCTTGGATATTTCAGTAGCCTAATAAAGTGAAGAGTAGCGGAAGACTATTTAAATATGATTTAAAGTATAAAGATTTCCTCTTGATATCCTTGTCCTTGGTGAGTGCAATTACAATGCATTGCAAAGTGCTGCCATTTACACATTGACTTCCACTGTTTTGTGTTGTTTTTCTGTTTTCATGTTTTGAAGTAACATCTTTCTTTTCCCCGGCCCTCCCTCCTGGCGATCCTAGAACCGGCCTCTTCACTCCAGACATGGCCTTTGAGACCATTGTGAAAAAACAGATTAAGAAGATAAAAGAGCCTTGCCAGAAATGTGTGGACATGGTCATTTCTGAGCTAGTCGATACCGTTAGGCAGTGTACCAAGAAGGTAACCCCCCGCGTACACACCCTGTCTCCATCTGGAGTGCATGGGAGAGCGGCATGGCCTGTGTGTGCTGCCACAGGGACCATGTGAAAACTCATTGCTTCACCTTAAGAGACGGGGACTGGACACTGCACTGATGTGGACTATAAAATAAGCAGTTGTTCAAAGATGCAGTGTGTGTGTTCTGTGGTTTTTAAAGCCAAACACATGAAAAGATATTCCTCACTGAGCTTTTAGTGTTACCCCTGCTACTAGTGTAGAAGGGAGGTGTAGGTCAACTCCAAATTGAAGAGGAAGGCAGCCACATTACCAGCCACTGTCCAGTCTCCATCTCCAGGAAGGACCACTGCTGCACCCCCAACGGGCAGCCCAGTGGGCTAGAACCGGTCTGTGTTACAAACAGGATCAATAGCCCATTGGCTTTCTTTGTTTTTGAGTGTACAGCACATATCTCTGGGCTCCCTGCTGTTGACATCCAAAATAGGGGGAGCACAGGGTCACGATTTAAAGAAGGGGTAACCTGTGCCTCCCATTGAATGGCTTTTGGAGAAACCAATGTCTCACTTGCCTTTTTTTCTTTGTGCTGTCTTTCCCTCTCCGTCTCTTCCCCTCTCTCTTTCTATCTTTCCTCCCTCTATTGACACTGTGCTTCCCCCTTTCCTCTCTCTCTCTCTCTTCTGTGCCGCTCTATCTTTCTGCCTGACTCCCCCTGCAGGACGGGACTCTTTACCCCAGACTTGGCCTTTGAAGCCATAGTGAAAAAGCAGATCCAAAAGCTGAAGGAACCCAGCTTGAAGTGTATAGATATGGTAGTGAGCGAGCTCACATCTACCATCCGAAAGTGTAGTGAAAAGGTAACGACAAGGATGGGAGCCCTGTGCGTCCCTCTTAGGGTAGGGATAGACCAATTGCAGGGCATTCAGAGAGGGGGCACTCATTACCCCCACCCCAGAGACACAGACAACAGACCTGCAGCCAGGATGTCCCTTTAAAAGTTTCCCATAGGAAAAGAATAGTGTGGTATAGGATAGCGAAAGCATAGGTAAGCACTGTAAAGCACAGAGAGAGAGGTATGGTACAGAGAGGTATGGTAAAGATATTAAAAAACATGGCAAACCAGGGTAAGCTATGCTCAGTGCATAGTATAACCAGAGAAAAAGCATTGGAAACTACAACATTACCATTGTAAACTTTTATAAGGGGTCCCACACATCACAGCTAGGGATTAGCATAAAAGTACCAGTTTAACATCCGTTATAAATATGCTTGGATTACCACTTTGTAACTGTTTAATAGTAGCTGCCTTGCTCTTGTGATTGGCTCTTAATTTTACATTTTTTATGTATTGCCTTTATAAAAAAAACTTATAAGCAATGTTTAGTATCTAAGCAAGTAAAATACATTTACAACAAAATCATAATAATAAGTATATTCTTAATGTGTCTGTCTTTAGATCTATCTATTGATCTGTCGTCCGTCTGTCTGTCTGTCTATCTATCTATCCTCGTATCTGTCTGTCTAACTCTAGTCTTTTACCATTTCTATCTCCCTTCATCTGTTGCGTTATCAGTGGTCTATTCAATACTTATTTGTCAGATGAGAGACATATTGCATGAAATTATTTCATTTGTTTTCTTCCTGCTAAGACACACCAATAACACACCTGATTATTACTGGTAATGGGCTACATTCTCAAAGCTATTTATTTCAATATGTCATAGCCACATTTTTCAGGAAAAATACTCCCAGTAATGTTAACAAACTAGAAAAAACAACTAAGACACTTAAATTAAGAAAATGTATGAACTTGAGGTCATCATTTGGCTAATCATTTGGCTCGTCCAGTTCCTAGCGGCTGATTGATCTCAAAATGTTGTCAAATTGAATCAACAACAGGACAAGGAACCCATACCATCCCCACGCCACCCTAATTCAGGGGCTTGTAAGTAGGTTGTTTCTTGTTAGTTATTTGTTGTGCTAATGGCAATTGGGAATTACCAGCTTTGAGAATCTAGCCCAGTCTTTCTGATTAGTAATATTTTGAGCCAATCATGAGTGACGAGGGCAGGATTCACAGTTTTCAGCAATGAAACGATGTCCTTTTACACATTGCTTCTCATCTACATCACCAAAGCAAAAGCCAGAACTTAGAATTGTGAATTATGCTAACTTTACTTTCTTGAGCCAACCACCCATTGTTGTGGTGCACATTAACCCCTAATGGAACAAAATAGTCCGGGCATGACTGTAGACAGCTATAGGTGCTTGATGCAAGGGGTCCTCACAGCCTAGCACCAGTGACCCTGAAGGTGACCCTTCACAGTGGAGTCGGTAGTGGCAGACGAGTCCACAGTTTTGAATGGGTCAGCTGTTGATGTTTGGAAGGATCCTTCAATGTGCTGTTGAAATAAACATGGCAGCCTTTTTTAAACCTTTAAAACTTTGCTCTCCATAGATAAAAAAGATGAACAATTATACCACAATTTTCCCTTAAAATACCTGAAACTGGTTTAGCTTTAACGGATGCTGATTGGCATTTATTTAGGACGACCTAATAAATATGAATTCTGTGACACCAGCAGTTAAAATGGGTCTTCATATGAGGAGAATTCACTTGTGGTTTAGTCATCTCGGCCAGTGTGAAGCTCAGAAAGCATCTACCCATGTTGGTACAGTATATACTGCCCTTCTGAAGATGGTGCATTTACTTGGCAATCTCACATTAAAGAATCATGAAATACAGAAAACAGTGATTTGGTGAAGGGCCCTTATACTGGAACATACAGGACTTGTACAACTTACTGTCTAATAGTGAATTCACCAAATTATGAATGACTTGATTTACAACATAGGATACAAATCGAGTGCCACTGTTGCATGGAGAGGGTGCAGGTTCCCATATTCCTAAGCTACAGCGCAGTGATGATGATTTCATGTTCTGTAGCTCAGACCCCAACTGAGAAGCAAGCCCAGGGGATTACAGTTCAAACACAGCTGCTATTGGTCTATCCCTACCACAAACTTATCTTTACTTGTCATTTTACTTTACTGTTTCTTTTAAAACCAACAAATATACTCAAACCCTTAAGCATTTTATTTTGCAGTTACTAAACATGCAGTTTTCTTTTGCTAAACATTTTTTTGTTCTTTTTTTTTTTTACCCATTTATGTCCATATCTATTTAGTAACGTTCTGGGAGGGGGGATTAGTTTATCTCACGACTAACAGAGGCATTTTATACACTATTGCTTCTTCACTGGGTAAAAGGGGTCATGTGATATCCTGTGGATTTTGATGAGATTAGTACTGAGTACGGCATTTGGCTACTGCTCATTATTTAGGTACAAGGTGACAGCACAAGAGAAGGGAGTCTTTAGACTAGTTGCTTACCTTAATTAAGGACATGTAGACTCTTCCTGGTACACTTTTACTTCTTGTGACAACCTCATCTACTTAAAACCTTGGTTAGCACTCCTTTAAGGTGCAGTGTGACAGTGCTGGAGAGCTGAGAATGGAGTATTTAGACTTGTGCTCATTATTAAGGTGCAGGGTAATGACAGTGCTGGAGAGCTGAGAATGGAGTGTTTAGACTTGTGCTCATTATTAAGGTGCAGGGTAATGACAGCGCTGGGGAGCTGAGAATGGAGTGTTTAGACTAGCGCTCATTTTAAGTTGCAGTGCTGGGGAGCGGGGGATGGAGTAGTTAGTACTTATTTTTAAAGTGCAAAGTGACAGTGCTGGAAAGCTGTTTTAGTGTTAATTGCAGTATTACAGTATCTTATCCATGTATATCTCATTGCTGTTTAGATACTTACAGTAGCTACTCCAGCCCCCTAACTCTTCCCAGAAGAAGTAGAAAAGATCCTGACTCCTTGGGTGGCTGGAGTTTGGGTGTGGGCACCTATTTATTTATTTATTATGAATCTGAAATCCACAGGAGATCACATGTCCAGAAGTTCTGTCCCGTCCCATCCTGTCTCCTGTCTCCATGTTGGTCTCTCCTCTCCTGTGCCTGCCTGCCTGCCTGCCTGCCTTTCTGTCTATACGATTTATTCAGATTTTAACCTAATAACCTGGTACCTTTTTGATTTGTGCATGAAAAGCATTGGTGTGCAAGGCTGTGGCTACATTACACTGGCTGCTGGATGTTTAATGAATGATCTGCACTGAAGCTGCAATGCCTTCGTTCAGCACTTTAGCTTTGGTTTGGCTTTGATTAGACTGAAGGAGAGAGAACTAAAACTGTATTTGTTTTACTATTGGCAACATTATCATTGGTCCTATCACAGATTTGTTAAGCACAGTACAATAGGTGTAGTTTAAACCACTGCTTTTTGATATATCACTTCCTGTGCTAAAGGTCAACTCCATGGTCTGGCCACACTCTTGTAGCCGTGGGAGTGAAGCTGACACAGGAAGTGATTCGGTATCAGGAAGCTGTAGTTTGGTAATTCGTTATTAGTATAACAGCAATAAACAAAGAACAAAAAATATTTAACACAGAAATCAGGGTAATAGTGATAATTGCTAATGCTTATGAGAATCAAGATATTATGGAAGTGTCACTTTGCAGGTATCATGACTGCAGGAGTGTTACAATAGCTGTAAGACCCCACAATGCATGTTATTGATATGAGAGAGGTGTTATTTATATAATAGCTGTAAGACCCCACAATACATGTTATTGATGAGAGAGAGGTGTTATGTATATAATAGCTGTAAGACCCCACAATGCATGTTATTGATGAGTGAGAGGTGTTGTTTATATAATAGCTGTAAGACCCCACAATGTATGTTATTGATGAGAGAGAGGTGTTATTTATATAATAGCTGTAAGACCCCACAATGCATGTTATTGATGAGAGAGAGGTGTATTTATATAATAGCTGTAAGACCCCACAATGCATGTTATTGATGAGAGAGAGGTGTTATTTATATAATAGCTGTAAGACCCCACAATGCATGTTATTGATGAGAGAGAGGTGTTATTTATATAATAGCTGTAAGACCCCACAATACATGTTATTGATGAGAGAGAGGTGTTATTTATATAATAGCTGTAAGACCCCACAATGCATGTTATTGATGAGAGAGAGGTGTTATTTATATAATAGCTGTAAGACCCCACAATGCATGTTATTGATGAGAGAGAGGTGTTATTTATATAATAGCTGTAAGACCCCACAATGCATGTTATTGATGAGAGAGCGGTGTTATTTATATAATAGCTGTAAGACCCCACAATGCATGTTATTGATATGAGAGCAGTGTTATTTATATAATAGCTGTAAGACCCCACAATGCATGTTATTGATGAGAGAGAGGTGTTATTTATATAATATCTGTAAGACCCCACAATGCATGTTATTGATATGAGAGAGGTGTTATTTATATAATAGCTGTAAGACCCCACAATGCATGTTATTGATGAGAGAGAGGTGTTATTTATATAATAGCTGTAAGACCCCACAATGCATGTTATTGATGAGAGAGAGGTGTTGTTTAAAAGCATTATAAAAGTGCTGCATATATAGTGGCTGCTGGACGAAGGGCCCAATTTATTACCTTTGACGTGGAAGAAAATGTTTTTGGGAAAGAGAGAGAGCAAGTGTAGAAAATGTACAAATGCTGTCGGATTTCCCCAAAACATAATTTCCCATCTAAAGATAATTGAATTAGAAATTGGTTGTTGTATTTCTTCTATGAAAATGCTGCAGTAAACCTCAAAGTGTGGTTAAATTGCATGCTTTAGCAGAGTACAATCCAGGTCAGAAATGTTAGAGCACACAATTCAAGAGTGAGATTTCAGAAAGGGTTTATGAGATGTCATTGTGATTGCTCATGTGTCTTTACTATGCTAAAAGGGTAAAGTGTACATGCAACACAATGTGTTTTTAGACGTACTTTTCATAGATCCTTAGGAGTTAAAGCACAATTAAAAGCACTTCCATGAGTTCATACTGGTCAGTGGAGGCATTGCAGCTTTCAGCATTTCGCATGCTATAACAATTTGATGCTGTGTTTGCCAATCTGGGTTTACTATCTCTGTCTAAATGTTCCACTAATATACTACATGTATTTAGATTGCTGAACGTGTTAGGCATACCTTCGGCATTAACATGTTAACCCCACTAATCAGAACCCTTAATACATATCTTGGTGCCTCTGGATAGATAACCATCAGATATTTGCAAAACATTTGAATGAGCAAAATCTTACCCCTGTTTTTGGTCAAATTAAGAACAAATGTCTCACCCATTGGTTCGCACAAGTGGTAAAAATATATTATTTGGGATAGCACTGCATGAGATCAGTTACTGTGTAAGTGAGTTTGTCTCAAGTGCCACAATGTGATGGTAATTATCCCTGCTGAGCAGAGCTCAAGCAATACAGAACAATGGTGACAGGGGCCAGTGTTCTGTCTGGCTTTGAGCACCAGTAGTCAGCCAGTGTTCTGTCTTGCTTTGAGCACCAGTAGTCAGCCAGTGATTGTGCTCCTGGCTCTCCTGGTTTTCCACGGGTCTGTCCTTCTCTTTCTTTCAGCTGGGGCAGTACCCCCACCTTCGAGAAGAGATGGAGCGCATTGTCACCACGCACATCCGAGACCGCGAGAGCAGAACCAAAAACCAGGTGAGTCACCCAGCCCCACCAGGAGGTCTGGATAACTGTGTGGCTGAGGGACTGAGAGGGAGGAGGCAGTGTGATCTAGTGGTTAGAGCTGAGGGACTGGGAGGGAGGCAGTGTGGTCTAGTAGTTAGAGCTGAGAGACTGGGAGGGAGGCAGTGTGGACTAGTGGTTAGAACTGAGGGACAGGAAGGGAGGCAGTGTAGTCTAGTAGTTAGAGCTGAGAGACTGGGAGGGAGGCAGTGTGGGCTAGTGGTTAGAGCTGAGGGACTGGGAGGGAGGCAGTGTGGGCTAGTGGTTTATAGATCCCATTGCAAACTCAAAATTTGAGACCTTAAAAACTCAGGAAGAAAATTCATGTAGATATCTCCAAGTTAAAAAAATATTTAAAAAAAAGTTTATTGCTGATTTTTGATGATAATGAAAAGACACAGAAAAGGAGGCCAAGACGAAGTTCACTATCCACGCATTACTACCGCTGACCTGGAGAAGCCAATACAAAAATACATGATTGGCATTTTTAAATGCTTGGTCACTAACAGGCTATCAGTGCGGTTTATGTCAGCACTGTTTACAGAGCGATTGAGACCAGCACAGAAGCTAACATAACGCAATTGATTACTCTTGACCAGCTGAATTACGCACTGAATCATAGAATTATTGTAACAGACTGTTTACATTTTCAAGCCAAACTGTTTTTAAGACACAACACCAGCTACCCAAGCATTTTTCTTTTTTTCGTTTCATGAAGTTGTTGACTTGTCTCTTGTTTTTTTCAGCAGAGGTTTTGCCTCTTGTAATTCTAGCCACTTGTCTACTCTCATGCCTCCGAAAAGATCAAATGTGACGAAAGGAATGCCACTTATTTTTAAAAACTTTAAAAGACCTCTCACAACAATGAATGTGTGCATGCACTGCGAGCTTAATATGTTCTGTATTGATAATGTATTAATTGAACTGTGCTTCTGCAGAAATAAGTTCTGCCGTGCATTGTACTATTTAACTACGTGGTAAAAAATCCTCAACAGCCAATCAGCGTGCAGCATCCAAACATTCAGCTTTATAAATAAAGATTATAGTTGGAGATTCATAACTCCGACTGTACTGGTACCTCATGGATGTAACTTCACAGATTATTAATTCACATAAATCAATTGGTGCTGTAATTATCCATTTAAAAATAAAACAACACATTTTATTCCTCTCAGTAAATTTGTGTTAATGAAAAAGAAACTAGAACTTTGCTCACAGAAAAAGACCCACACTTTGCATAAAACAAAGAAATGTAAGTCTATGGTTATTCTTAATATTATAGTGATTTTTTTATGTGCTCATTTTACAGTAAGCTATACTGTTATTGTGTGGTCCGCTGAGATAAAAAACAAAAATCAAGCAGTCTGCGAACAAGAAAGATTGAACACCACTGGTCTAGTGGTTCGAGCTGAGAGTCTTGAAGGGATGTGGTATAAGCCAGTGGTAAAATCTGAAGGACTGGGAGAGAGGCAGTGTGTTCTAGTTGTTAGAGATCAGGGACTGGGTATTGTTGCGTTGTGTTTAGAGCTACACTTCAAGTGAAAGTGGTTTAATATTAAGGGCAATAAAGCAGCGCCCTCTGTCCTGTGTTTTCTGCCTTGGGTTATAATAACGCTGTCTGTCTGTTGTTGCTAGGTGATGTTGCTGATAGATATTGAACTGGCTTACATGAACACAAACCATGAGGATTTCATTGGATTTGCCAAGTAAGAGCATTTATTTAAGTATGTACTAATTCATTATTTCTCAATATTACATTCTAATAAATACACTGATCTAACTGATCTTTAAAAAATGAGTGTCAACCCTCCTAATACAATCTAGCAAAACAAAATCTAAACAAAGTGTTTCAGTTCTTAATGGCAATAATACACCAGTTTACAACCCGTACCTAGCTACTACTTCACCGATCCCTTATTATTCAACGATAACTTTTCATTTCCAATACATGTATATTTTTATTTATACTTAAATAAGAATTTGAGTTTTCAGTGTTTTTGTCTGTTTTATTCATGCTCAGTGCCCAACAGAGGAGCAGCCAGATGAGCAAGAAGAAGGCAGCCGGCAATCAGGTGAGTAGGAGTTGAGTAGATCGCCCCCTACAGGCTTGGAAACTGCAAAGCCGTGAATCCCTGAGGCAGAAGTCTTTCTAAATCTGCCCTCTCTGGGTCACACTGGGCCATACTGATCTGAGGATGTCACAGCATATAATTATCAATCTGAACTACTTCCCTGTGCACAGGGGGGTATTTTATAAGCTCAATAACTGTTGCATAATTTATTGTGCCCTGTTGTGTATTATGGCTTTCTTATTAAGTTAATGAACCTGGAGACCCAGCCTGGGTCGCCTCATGGGGTGAACTAGCACCAGACAACTGTCCACCCTAACCCTGTGGGAGCGCAAAAGCCAATGCAGGCCTTCTGTCCTAAGTGGGCCCTCAGCCAAGATTCAAGCAGGAAGCTCAGTGGCATGGCTCACTCCAAACCGCAGTGCGTTTACTTGGTGATTCACTGGGACGCCGATGCCGTTATACTTACTGTTAAAAGGTGCCACCGTTTATTACAATTTCCTGCTTTATCTGATGTATTCTCTACCAAACCGCAGGGTTACTTTGAAACACCCTTGATTTGCATTCAAAGGCCAGCAAGACTGATCTTCTACTGCTTCGTTCTTTTGCTTTTTCTAATAACTCTCTTACCCCTTCTCTTTGCTTTGCTGCTGTTGCCATGGCAACCCCCTGCAGGATGAAATCATGGTGAGTAGGCGGAGCTTGTGCAGTGTGTGTGTGTGTGTGTGTGTGTGTGTGTGTGTGTGTGTGTGTGTGTGTGTGTGGATTGTTTCAGTGCTCTGTCACTAATCTAGTTGAGAGGCTGCTTTGAGTCCTTGATAACTTTCTCCCTTTCCTCTTTCATAATGTTGAAGCATTGTTGAAAATGATTGACACTAGTCAGGAAGTGAACTTCTTTCTTCACTCAGTTATAGTAGTAAAGTGCTTTGAAGCTGTGACAGTTGCAGCCTTGTCTTGGTTCTGTTCAAAATAATACAATGGTGTATTATTACAGCTACCACTTGATTACCCAAACCCTGTATTATCCAAACACGTGTCATACAGTGTGGTATAAAGATATTTAATGCCACTTACATAATCTAAAACTCTGGAATATCACAACAAAATCAATACCAGACATGATCATATAGTGTCTCCCTTCTTGCCAGCGTGAATTCCAGAACTTTTAAATTTTATTTTGGAAAATCAATAATCACAAACAACAATCTGCAAAACAATTAAAAACAAAACATTAATATCGTACTACATATCATATACACACGTATTGCACAATAACACAAAGCAAATTAAATATACTTGCTGAAGCGGTTTTTATTTTAGCCAACGAAGTGTTTGTGTGTGGCAGCAATGCACTAGCAAAAGCCACAAGGCAGTGACATCATCTCCCTAGCAACAAGCCTCCTGTGTTGGGAATGGATTCTTTCAATGCAGCGGGTTTGTGCATTTGAGAAAGGAGAGGAAGACTCATGAAATTAATTGGAGACTGACGATGATGAGAAGCAATTACCCTCCGCTGTACGTATTAAAATGGTGTGCTGCTTTTTATACTGGACCCCCAGTAAAACGAGGGAGTGGTTGTATAGTATTTGTTAGCCTATTTGTTTTTCTATGGGTCTCTCGCTATATCGCGGCCCGCGATATACTGGACACTGACACCCACGATATATCGAGTGGGTGGTGTATATCAGAAAAATATGTGTTTAGCACTCTCTTTTAGTGTTCCTCGTGAAATATCACTGCAGGATGTGCGATCGCCTTCCAGCCAAGGGGATATGCAGCAATTTTATATTACACAGTTTATCTCACCGATTTTATATTACACAGTTTATCTCACCGATTTTATATCTCACAGATTTCTTTGCATTACAATTTATCAACCATATGGTATAATATATTATCTTACATGGTGGTACTTGAACCCAGCAGCCCCGACATTCCTTACTCATAACTCCAGCCTAATGTACACAATGCCACAACACTGCATTAGTGCAAATCCCAAACCTCTACAACTTGTCTTAAAACAGCTCCCTTAGGGATTCCCAACGCCCCCTGCTATATGCAAGTCGCTGCAGCCATGCATCATATTGATTTATTAATGAATGCTTTGATTCATGTGTTATTTACATTTTTTACTCACCAGCCGAGCGGACCTATAGGTTTCAGATATGCAGAGGTAATTGAAAATAAATCTTATTTGAGCTTATTTGAAAATAAAAGTTTCATGTATTAAAGCTTTGTGAATAAACCCATATTATTTAATTTCAGTGAAATATATTTTAAAAAGGGCTGAAGTATATTGCAATTTATCAGTGATGTATTCTGTTTCTTTTATCAGTGGAATGCTGGGTTACAGTGATAGAAATGTTATACACAATTTTCAATTCACCATTTTCTCCCAGTATTGTTCAAATGTGCCATTTTAGGGTTGAATTGAAATAGGAACCATTCTGCACAGTTCTCTGTGTCACTTAGTTCAGTGTATGCTGTAGCTCCCTGTGGCAAAGTGGTTGATTGGGTACAGGTGCCGAAGTGATGCAATGCGTGAATGAAACAGACAGAGATGATTGTAATCCTGTTTGGAAAGGGTTTTGTTATTTTGTTTTACAGGTCTGGCGACCAAACAATAATGTGTACTGCACGGGGTAAATAACAATAGGTTTGTAGTCCACCCCACAATAATACAAACACGGTCACCAGTCCTGGGTGTGTGCAGTAGTGCTCCTGGTGGGTGATAAAAGTTTATTTTGTGACAGTGGTGAAGTGTTGTTCTGGCTTTGTGCTGGCCCAAGGCGACAGCTCCAGAAACATGTTAGCTGTCTGGTGATTCAAAAACAAGAGAGTTACTAACAGACAGAACAAACAGACACTCACGAAACTGCTACGGTCTCTGGGGTCTCTCACAGTCCTTCTAGGTTAAAATACAAAACCAACATGAAGGAACAGATTGCGATTCTCCGCCCCCTTTTATGCAAATAGTAAACGAGTGCAACCGTCTCTCCAGTCTGCGGCTGCCACGTCGTTTCCCTTCCGGGTCAATGCGTTCTTGCAACGGAGTCTCGCCTTCATCCAGACTGGCCGACTTCCCGACCCGGGGAAAGAACTGTCAGACCAGTCCGTCCAAAGAACTCTGTTCTCGCTGCTTAGCACCCTCACAGGTCGGGAGGGAGCTTTACAACCAAGAATCATTGTATTTCTGTCACACTCCCCCATATAACGCCCTCCTGTGGTCCAAATTAACATTACACCTTTTTACCATTTCCCATGAAGAAAGTCAACATTTAATACGTCAGTCCTAGGAAAAGCAGTGATTGCCACTCCAAGTCGAGACAATACGTGAAGCATCTTGGATTTTGAGTTCATATAAAGAAACTAAATACAAAACATTGACATTTGACATTTCAATTATTATGTTTTTTTTTTTTTCTGAAGAAATAGTTGTTTTTAATAAATATATATTTATTATATAGGAAAATTTCTAAAACTACTGCCTGGTTATTTTACTGGCCAGAAATGGTTTTAGATGTGATTTACCGTCACAGATTGTTTCAGAGAGATTGTATCTAACCAGTTGTCAGAGGTAATGTAAATTAGCTCTGTCCCCTACTTAAGATGTCAGTGGCACACACCCTCTGTTGACACCGTCACGTTATGGCTATAGTAGTCCCTCTCTAAACCAGACATGTAGGGAGACAGAAATATTGAGTTGTGAGGTGTGAGATCTGGGTGTTAATACATTTTAAAATTCACAAATCATCTAGTCTGGTGCTAAGTTCACTTTTATTTTTTTTCTCTAAAGAATTTGATTGTCGATGTTACAAAGTAAGGTATTGAGACTATGTCCCATAGTCCAGAAACTCCAAAAAGTGGGACTTATCAAGGACTTGTACTGATGGCTTTGATTGCAATCAGAAGCATCAGGTGAAGCTGATTTGGGGTGTCAGAAAACACCTCTTTGTACAAGTGGTCCTTACAGTCATAGCTGCACCCACTGACAAATCCAAACATTATTATTAATTTCTTAGCAGACGTCCTTATCCACGGTGACTTACAATTTTTACAAGATATCACATTATTTTTACATACAATTACCCATTTATACAGTTGGGTTTTTACTGGAGCAATCTAGGTAAAGTACCTTGCTCAAGGGTACAGCAGCAGTGTCCCCACCTGGGATTGAACCCACGACCCTCCACTCAAGAGTCCGAGCCCTAACCACTACTCCACACTGCTGCCCATACAATGCAATGCAGTGCAGTTATTAACTACACTGATTTTGCTTGTACGGTGCTTCCTTGTTATAGCTGGTCCTTCAGTTATAAGGCAGTATGGTAATGGTTTCCATTTGCCCAATACTGCTATTACACTAGCACTTGCACTGGCTCCCGACTACAGCATTCTAGAGGGAACAATATATTATTATTATTTATTATTATTTATTTCTTAGCAGACGCCCTTATCCAGGGCGACTTACAATTGTTACAAGATATCACATTATACATTATTTCACATTATACAGATATCACATTATTTTATTTTTTTACATACAATTACCCATTTATACAGTTGGGTTTTTACTGGAGCAATCTAGGTAAAGTACCTTGCTCAAGGGTACAACAGCAGTGTCCCCCACTGGGGATTGAACCCACAACCCTCCGGTCAAGAGTCCAGAGCCCTAACCACTACTCCACACTGCTGCCCCTATAATATACCACAGATATGGCCAAATGTTTTGCATCACCCTATAGAATTAACTAATTCTGTTGAATAATGTTACATAAAAAAATGTGGCATTTTTAAATCTTAACTTGAACTACTATTATGGCTTCCGGTAGACTTTTGCAATATGATTTTGTAGTTTCTGTTATTACATCATGTTAAATAAAATATCTAAATTATGTTTAGATTTTTAATTTTTTTAATTTTTATTATATCTCAATCCTAAAATTCTAGGTGTTGGAAAACATTTGACTATAGCTGTACATTTTGACTACACTTTCCTTTTATATGAGAACATCAATGAAGAAAAGCAATTGGGGGTGGAAGGGGGTGGTCAGACAAGTATACCACCTAGAGACAGTGAAGAATGTGTTCTTTGTTTTCCTCAGGGTCACATGTGCTTGCTTTCCAGACACAAATGAAACGCCCTTCCAAACCCAACCCTTTGATTTCCCCCTGATCTGAACCAGGATTCTCACTCCCCCATACACAGAGGGGCTGGCAGCAGCTTTCTTCATCTGTCTTGCATGTTTGCAAAGATCAGAGATGTGTTTAATTGTATGTATAAGCAGTGGTTTACCTGTGTGTAGCAAAGATGCCAGTTCCTGCCCTTACAAAAGTCTGCTGCGTTATACTATAGTAAAAGCATAGCTGAAGTAAAGACACATAGCTTGTTTGACCATGATAAAACACTGTCAGATAAGGGAAAAAGCTGCTTTTTCTTAGGATGAATCAAAGCAGACTTAAAGGTTAACGTATTTACTAGCACTGTCAGACAGATGCTTGCAAAAAGCAAGACAGATGACCAAAACAAACTGACCTCACTAGACATGGAGGGATTTGTAAACTATATTACTGTCTCTCTACATTCTGTTCTGAGGAAAAAATGTCCACCCTGACCTGCAAGCAACTGCTTCCTGGTCCAGCCGTTTTCAACCAACAGATTAGAGACAGGGAGAATATTAGATGTGAAATGGAGGTCACTGATATTGAGGAGTGGGTGAGCTGTGTCTTGTGTCTCAATATGTCTAATGTCTCTTGTCCTCTGCAGGTGATCAGGAAAGGCTGGCTTACCATTAACAACATTGGCATCATGAAGGGAGGTGCCAAGGAGTACTGGTTTGTGCTGACGGCCGAGACTCTATCCTGGTACAAGGATGATGAGGTCAGTGCATATCTAGCAGATCTAAATTACGGTTGTGTTTTCTTTATGTGGCAACATTTGTTTTTCATCTACTGTACATTTGCATTTATGCATGCTTACAGAATTCATGTGCATTAAAGAGGTTGTCTACAGCTATGGCCAAAAATTTTGCCTCACCCTATAGAATTCACTCATTTTGCTTCAAAAAGTCGAATGAAACCTGCTGTATAATGTTACTTTAACATATTGAATTACATACCGCTTTGTAGTTTTCCATATACTTAACGGAAAACTGACAAATTGAAAAATGTGACATTTAGAAATGTAACTATACTACTATTATGGCTTCCGGTAGACTTTTGCAATATCATTTTGCAGTTTATTTGATTACATTATGTTAAATAAAAGATCTAAATTATGTTAATATAGTTTTTGTAAAATTATGTCTCAGTCCTAAAGTTCTAAGGGATGCAAAACGTTTGGCCATAGCTGACAATACATGACTCTTAGTAGGAGAGCTATGGGATCAGACATCCCCACAGCAATTATCTTCCTGCTAGCCAAGAAGAAATGACCCATTCACCCAACAGCATCTTTCAAGATTTTGGGTTGTTTGAAAACAGACTTTAATTCGTGTAGTTTTGTAAACTTCACGTAAGTGGAAGGTTGATGTCATTCTGAGAAGCTGTGGAAATTGTGCAGCTTTCCAGTTTGAAGTTTCTCTTATGCGGCAATCAAACAATTCCTGAAATGTAAGACTCTGTAAAATGTGAAGGACGATATAACACAGGGATGTTTTAGCTTTTGAGAGGGAACTGAAGTTACCATTTCCATGAACCATACTTTTACTGAAATAAAACAAGTGGCTGAAACCACACGCCTGTTAGAAGCACAGATACAGCAGATGGGAAGAAAACGTGTACAGTAATTTGTAATTTATTAATTCGAGCACGTCGAGCGGATATTTACGTATTCAGAAGCATATAAATGTATGCAAGCCCTTTTTGCTGTTGTGGGTAAGGTAGGCTAGATTGCTTTTAAATTTTAGAATAATACATCGTCTCAAGATGCACAATAAATGCTCATATATCTTTTTATTTATTTCGTTTTTATTTCTTTTTTTATTTTCCTATATTATGTGCAAAAAAAAACACTATGAAAAAAAGAATGACATTTTTTTCTGCACGTCACTCAAACAGTGGCTGAAGAAAATATACCCTACAGTTGAAAAACATTCCAATGTTAAAATAAAATAAAGATATCCAAAAACATTAACAATTAATATTGCAGCTAAATATGTTTGTATGGGATATTTTTCATACAAATCCTACAAACTGTAACTCGCAGTCACTCAACAAAGGAGCATTTGTAAAACAGAATTTGTAGAATCGAGTAGTGTATAAACAAACCTGTCTAACCCGGCACCACATGGGACAGAAAAGTGTGCCAGATAACACAGTGTGCTGGTTTGTAGAGGTAGCAACTGTAAAATCTAATACTGTACCTAGTAAAAGGTATAAATGCTACAAATGATTTGAACTCTTTGAAAAACTAGATTACAGTACATGCAGTAGGAGCACTGTCCTGGTATATCCTGTCATTCCAGGACTGGATTACAGTACATGCAGTAGGAGCACTGTCCTGGTTTACCCTGTCATTCCAGGATTGGATTCATTTTAATTTTACTCTCCATTATGTAAACAAGTATTTTACTACAGATGTACCAACATGGGACATGTGTGCATTTATGCAATTTACTTGATTACAAAGAAAAATCACGGGACTTGATGCCAGACTGTAACAGTCAAGACTTACAATTCCGTAATCGTCAGGTTTCGGATTGTAGAGGGTATCCACCATTGTTTTCAGTAGGGATTTGGTCGTGGCCCCAAAATAATGCCGATACAGAATGCTGGTATGTGCAGGGGAGGAAAAACTGTGTGTTTGGTTACTGTCTCTTTAAAAAATAAAAATGCAATAAAAAAAAAAAAATCAATGGATTTTGTCAAAAGTGTTGTGTCGTTTACACAAGTATAGTCAATAGTTGTGTTTGGTGTACTTTGTGCGCCTTTTTTGTATTTCATTTGTATGTTGTGTTATTGTTTTTTAAATGTGAATTTGTAAGCATGCTCTATAAGAGCAACTTCTAAGTTGTCTTTAAAAAAGGACCTGTGTTACCTAGTGCAGGTTCTACAACCCTTGAATGAATGGGTTTTTATACCATGTTAAAATGACACAGCCCCTACAGTTCTGGGCTGTATTTGAGCGGCATTGTGAATTTTTGTTTTAGTACCAACATTTATCCCAAGGTGGCAAACAGCATTTAGATTTAATCTGCCCTCAAGTGCAGTACCAGATATTATTATTATTATAATTATTATTATTATTATTTGTTTATTTAGCAGATGCCTTTTTCAAAGGCGACATATAGAGACTAGGGTGTGTGAACTATGCATCAGCTGCAGAGTCACTTACAACAACGTCTCCCCCGAAAGATGAAGCACAAGGAGGTTAAGTGACTTGCTCAGGGTCACACAGTGAGTCAGTGAGCTGGGATTTGAACCGGGGACCTCCTGGTTACAAGACCTTTTCTTTAACCACTAAAACACATGTTTGCTACAATATCTATTTATTTCATAATGGCACATTAGAGACCTATGTAGCAAATGAAAGTGCATGGAATGTAAGATTTATGAACTTTTGTGGTCAGCTACAACCACGTAGGGATATTAACAGCATCCGATTTAAATACCATCGCTATTTAGCCCTAAATCTATATTAATACCACCACTGTTTAACGCTATTTATCCTGCTTATGTTTTTCCCTCGCCTTGCTGCTTTACATGCCCCTATTCAATCTAATACAGCTGACAATACAGGGAAGAGGTCATCAATAAAGCAGCTTTACAAGCTGTACGGCTCAAGATCGCTGCTGTTTGATACTTAAAGCAGACCACCTACTCTTCAGATAACATGAAAGAATTTAGTAAAAGACAAACATTTAAAATATTAACAACTGGCGTAGTCTTCGAAGACATTTTAAAGACAACTAGAAGACTTTTATTTGTCTTATACCCTAGTATTGAAATCAATCTATTGTCTTAGCTCTTATTATTATTATTATTGTTATTATTATTATTATTATTATTATTATTATTATTATTATTATTATTTATTTCTTAGCAGACGCCCTTATCCAGGGCGACTTACAAGATATCACATTATTTTTACATACAATTACCCATTTATACAGTTGGGTTTTTACTGGAGCAATCTGGGTAAAGTACCTTGCTCAAGGGTACAGCAGCAGTGTCCCCCACTGGGGATTGAACCCACAACCCTCTGGTCAAAAGTCCAGAGCCCTAACCATTGGCAACATGAGCACTGGTCCCCTAATCTTTGTGAGGACTACTATTTTGACCTGTGATAGTTTTGTACTTTCATTTGAGCGTATACAGATACAAGATAGGGTCTGGGAATTGGCATCTATGTCCGGATGGCAGGAATTAACAAGCCCGGACGCCAATGTGCGGTTTTAAGTGAAACGCAAAAGAAACACCAAGCTTCCTTTAATATTTTCTTTGACATACATTAGTTGCTTAAAGGATGCCCACTATCTTATTAGAAATGTACTGTTCAGTAGTGATCTTTACATTCTACAACGAACATATCCATGTGATGTAAACAGTCTAATTGAGTTGTTGCAGTCATGTGACCCCAGCGGTCAAAACAACCATACACAATAATGAAAACTCTACTCATCTACATGTAAGTTTAAGCTACTTATTGATTTGTACTGCGATCTGGTGGTATTGTGTTAAACTGTATTACAGTATAATGTAGTTTTGATAGACCAACGCTGACTGAGAAATATGTCTGGGTTTGGAAAAGGTGGCAACCCTAATTCAAGACCACTGCTGTTCCTGATTTACCAAATTGAGGTCTTTTGGAGGCTGAAAGTGAAGCTGTGGAAAGTTATCCTCGCCAAAAGAAGTGGTTGGTACTGTACCAGGAAGAAGAAATTGTACAATTGTAAAAAATTGTATATCCCCAATTAGAGTAAAAAAAATAAGATTTTGAACATTAAGGGACCCGTAACAATGTTGCTAACATGATTTTCAACCCTTGGTTGTGACTTCTTTAAGAGTACATATTTTATGCCAAAGCTCTTGGGTGCTAAGCCCAAGAGCCCCACTAAAGGAAGGCAAATAATGAAAAGTGGCCTGACATCTGCGCTGCAGAAGCTGCCAGTCTCAGCTTTCTCCTTCAGTTAAATATGAGGACTGGTTTTCATAACCTGATTTTGTTTTAAGAGGGGTGTCTGGTTCGAAGGTTGGTTT